>NW_006763303.1:623670-699745 GCF_000218685.1 Serpula lacrymans var. lacrymans S7.9
CCTTCGCCATTTTTTTCCAACTTTGTGAGCCCTTCAATTCGGGGTAGACCCGGTGGTAATCATCTTGCATGTAGTCTAGATCCCCGCCTCCTGTTCTGTCTGTTCTAACCTTTGTACCCCGTATGAGTTTTCCCATTTATTTATGAGGCACATAGGCCCCCGACCATTGCACCATTAAGTTTCCTAGTAACTTTGTGAGTGTCTTCTTTTCCTATGAATATTTGGACTAAAATCTCCCCTTTTTAAAGTTTACTGGTCGCACTTTCTTATCAAAAGTGTCCTTCCATTTCTTCACATGCTCCAGTGCTTTCAAAAAACCCTCGGCTCAACTCCATTGACAAATGCTAGGTGCGTTTCAGCTGTTTCTTCATTCCACTGTCTTTATGCCTTCTGTGGGTTTGCTTACTTTCTCTCCTTCCGTTAGGACCATTCCCAACATTAGTTCTCGAGGGCTGTACCCTAGCGAAGGTAGTACCCTGTTGTTTATCTGTGCTATTGCTTGTTGTAGGTATAATAGCCATTTTGTTGGTGTTGCTTTGATGTTAAAATTTATTTCGTCTTCTTTGTATCCTGGTGTGCACAATCGTTTTAGCCGGCCTATTAAGATTTTGTTTGCATCTTCAATTAGTCCGTTGACCCAGGGAGATTGTGCTGGTGTTCATATTATTTCCACATTTTCTTCTTTACACCATTTTGTCACTTCATCGCAATCGAAGTGCAATCCTCCATCGGTCATCAATTGTTTGGGAGATGCATAACCTCTGCATATGTCTGTTAGTCCCTGTACTGTAGATGCTCCTGTGCCCGAGCATTTGTACATTGATGCCCAGACAAATCTTGAGAACACGTCTATGTACAATAGGACTGTTTTATATTGCCCATATCCTGTTGGCAACGATAAGTAGTCAGCTGCTACAAGTTGGAATGGCCGTGAGCGAGTAATAGGACTTGATAGTGCGTTTAAGTGTTGCGATCTGAATGCTTTACATTTGGTGCATTTGCTAATTGCTTTCATAACATTTTTCCTCATGTTCAGCCAGAAAAATTTCCGTCGCAATTCTGCTTCACACAAATCTCTTCCAAAGTGTCCTCCTTCCTGGTGGCATTGTTTTGCTCGTTCAAGTCCTTCGTCTCCTGGTATGCATTCAACTTTAGGTGCTCTTTTTCCGTTTTTCCCTGCTATTTGCCACAGCATTTTTTCTTCTACAATATATGAACTTGCTCGTGCTTTAACTGATTTTTTTCTTCCTCATCCCCATTCTGGCGGTGCTGTCAGCGTAATAAGCCATTCCACTATCTCTGCGGAGTACCTATCTTTTTTATATCTTTGTAGTACTTCTTCTGCAATGTTGTCTGGGGTTAGAATGAAAACATCATTAGCTATTCCAGTTCGTATGTCCCATTCTGGTGTGACAGAATACTCTTTCCCATTGCCTGGAACATCATTCGCATTTTGCCATATTCTGCTAAGTCCATCAGCTTGATTAATTTCGCCGTCTCGATGCACGACCTGAACTATGTCTCATCCAATTAAATTTTCCTTCCATCTTGCGTGCGCTGTTGATAAGTCTGAGTTGTTCAACATGCCCCAAAGAGCTTTGCAGTCTGTTACAATTGGTTGTCCGTGAATATATTTGTTGAATTTTCCCAACGCAAAGTGTAGTGCTGCGAATTCCAGTAAATATGGTGAGTATGATTCTTCCGACATTGATGTTTGTTTCGATGCATATGCCATGGCATACTCTACTACTTTTGTTTTCCCATCACTTGTTGTAGTTGGCCATTTCTGTGATAATGTAGCACCAAATCCTGTTTTGGATCTGTCTGTTGTTACTGTGAACGGTAAGTCCCACCGTGGTGGTCGTAAGACTGGTTCTGTTGTCAGTGCTGTTTTTAGTCTAGCAAATACTATCTCTTGTCCCTCCCCCCACTTATCTCTTATGTTCATGTCCATTAATGCTCTTTTATACACTCTTTTCCGTTGTTTTGCTCCTTTTGGCGTACTTGGTTTGATATTTCTTATCAAGCCCAACATTGGTTGTGCTATCCTTGCATAGTTTGCTATTAGAGGTCTGAAATGTTCTGTGAGTCCTAGGAATCCTAATATGTTGTGCACTGTTGTTGGTTGTGGCCAATCAAGTATTGTTTCAATTTTCGCTCTGTCCGGCTTTAGTCCTTCTTTCGATACTATTACTCCTGCGTATTTTGCTTTGGCCATGAATTAGAAGTGTTTTTCCTGGGTTTAATGATAATTTATTTTCCCTACATTGTGCCATGAATTTGTCAATGACACTCAGCTTTTCTTCAAAAAACATCCCCTGCTATTGCACATTGTCTACCCATGGTTCAAAGTCCCTTCCGATCATATCTGAAAATGTGTCGGCTATCATTTTATTGAATGTGTTTGGCGCTCCCATTAGTCCAAGTGGCATTCTTAGGTACGCGTAGTAACCTCGTCCTGGTACGTGGAACACCAAATATGGTATATCACTTTCTTGTATCGGTATTGCATAGAATCCAGCGTGAAAGTCCATGACACTTATCCATTTCTTTCCGGCCACTTTCATCTGTTTTCCTTCTAGGTCACCTATATCAAATACTGTCTTTGGTGTTACTTTGTTTAATGGGATAAAATTCAATGTAAGCCCCCATTTTTTCCGATTGTTTACTGTTTCTGTACTCGTGTTTTCTTGTCGTTGTGCCACTGATTTTGATATGTCTATCCATTTAGGAGGTAGTTTTGCTCTCACTAACACTTCATTTGCTTTCCGTTTGATCTCTTCGGGTTTTGTTTTGTTTTTTCCACTATTCTTCGGTAGTATGTTCACCTCTGAGACCCATTTAACTTTGTTTGCTGACATTGTCCGTATTATGCCTGCTTCTACCATGTCATCAAGCATTGCATACAACCATTCCTTTTGTGGTTCCGTCAATATTTTCTGTCACAGTCTCGTCGGTCCTGATACGTCTGGTGGGAGATTCAATTTATGTATGTATGATGCCACTGGCTGTACTCCTGCTAACAATAATGCAAACACGTCAGCGTACTTTTCAATCAATGTGTGTACTTTTGCTTTTTGGTCTTCTTCCATTTGTTGTCTAATTGTTATTAATTCTTGTATCTTTTTTACCCTTTCTTTGTTGAATCGGTTACTTCATTGGGCTTCTTCTTGTTCTTTTAGCATCAAGAATGCTTGCACTTTGTCTTGTTCATTTTTTGCTTGTCTCCTTGTTGGTGATGTTTCCTTTCTCCAATCTCTCTTTTTCCTTCCATACATTGTGGCTAATCATTTTAGTTCTCCTATCATCTCGCGTTCTTTCTTCCATTCCCTTCTGGAGATAACTTTTGCAAGGTGTGCATATATCTCTTCGTTTTCGTCTTTGTCCTTTTTCAACTTCTTCTCTTTCTTGCCAACGATTTCTTGCTTCTCACCTACCATTACCACTGCTTCTATCCTCGTTTCCGCTTTCCTTCTCAATCTCCCCCCTCTGTCCCACTTCTGTTTGTCGTTTGTAGCTTGATCTTCTTTCTTTTGTTTGTCTCCTCCATCTGTATTTGTTTGTTCTTCTCCTTCAGTTTCCTCTGTACGTTTTTGTTCTGGTGGTTTGTCTTTTTTCTTTGTCATGGTCTCTTCTTTTTTCTGCATCTTATTATGGCTTTGCAGTATTATAGTGCCTTTGTCGTCTGTCAGTTGTAGTGTGTTGTTCTTGTAAAAATGTACTGCTGCACTTTTGATTAACCATGGTTTCCCTAGTAGGACTTCAAAGGCTCCTCCTGAGTCGAAGATTCCAAATCCAATCACTGTTGTTCTGTCCATGATTTGGACTACTCCAACCCATCTTCCCTGAGATTTTAACACAGTGCCATTCACCGTCTTTCCTCTCATTCCTGATTCTTTCAATTCCCCCATATTTCCTTTTATTTTTGCCTATACTGCTGTATCTATCGTGTTCCTCATTGCTCCATCGTTTACTATGGCTAATAGGTTTTCGTGCTTGTTCTGTATTGATTTCAATGTAATCATATGTTTGAAGAGATGACAAGTTTCTTTTTCATTCGTTGGATCGATTGAGTGTATCGGTAGGATACTGTTAATGTTTTTATGTACATGTGACAACTCCCCTTTACGCACTCATTATTCACTTCTATCTGCTTGTTCTGTTTAGTGTCCGTTTGACCTTTTTCTCCTACTGTCAACTCTGTTTCCACTGTGGTCGTTGTTTGATCTCTTGACAGCTTCCATTGTGGGGAGTGACTTTCACCGCTTGCTTTCAAGCCCTCCCCTTTCCTTTTCTCGCCGTTTCTTGCTCTTGCCACTCATCCCATGTCACTTCCATTTCTCCTCTGTCGGTGACGATCATGATGCTTGCTGGCTCTATTTCCACCGTCCATCGGAAGAGTTGCTCAAGTGCTGGGAGTTCCGTCCTTCTATGATAGCACTGATGTCCTTTATGGCCTCCCCATCCGCACTTTGTGCACTCTCCTGACCCAGCCAGTGCTGTTCCTGGTGTTAATGGGTATAGTTTTCCTGCATCCGGTTTTGCCTGATCTCCCCATTTTTTCGTCCAATTTACCCGGTCAATTTCAGTCGCTTTGTGTCCTTCATCAGTATTCAGGTGAATCAGCGTCCAAGTTTGCACTGTTTGTCGATTCCCGTCTCCATTCTAGGTATGTCTTTTGTTTGCTGCATTACTAACTATTCCTGTGACAACACCAACAAGATACAGTCTTGGGGCACTGGAGCACAATGAAAACAACACTCAAAATAAGAGGAAGAGGTGGGAGTGGTTACCCATTAGGTTTCAACAAGTTAGTTGTTGGTAGACAACAGGAGGACTCGCTGAGTCCTTCCCCATGTATTGCTCCTGTATATATACTAAAATATATGAGGTACTGTACAGTTGTAAATAAAGTTTAAAGTCTGATGTCTAGCATGTGACTAGTCACATGATGAGTCTAGACATTGGTCAGGTGTTGTGTCACATGACTTGGTCATGTGACTATGAAAAGTCGAAAATGTAAAGTAAAGTAAATGGTCACATGACTGGTCATGTGACTTGGAAAAATAAAAGTAAAATTATGAAAAAGGTGAAGCGTAAGTAGGTACTGGTACGTCAATTATAACAGCTTACTAATGCCTCCAATCTTATCTGGTTCCTCTCCAGGCCTACTCCAATGTGCGCCAAGGGGGGACACTGTAAGTAGGAATTGATTATTTTAGGTCGCAATTTGTCCGACCTGAAAGAAGATATAGTTGCCTACGTAGATTTATAGAAGCAAGAAACACGCATGTTAGCCAGATGGGAAGCAGGGTAGAATGAAGGGTTGCAGCGCTGTAAGATGATCATTTGTGTCTGACACGAGAAAAGACAAAGAAAAGGTTAGTGAGAATGCTTTTTAGAATTTAGGAATTCATGAATGAAATAAAAAAAAGTCATTGACATCTAATGTAATGCGTGATAGTAGCACCACTACTCATGTCACACCATTTGACCCCAGTAAAAAACGACACAATTTGTATTGAATTAGATAGAATCTCACAGAGTCACATTATTCATACCGAATCTAATCTAATCAAAACAAGTTCCCACAATTATTTGAGAGCAACATTCGATGAGCTTAGACTCAAGTTGATGAGCTCGACTTTGATTCTACGCATTCATGCAGTGAATGTGTGACTGCGCTGCACAGTAGTGTTTTACATAAGACTATTACGTCAATGTCAGGCAACAAATACGAAGCTATATAACAAAGCCCAATGTCTGGTCAAGTCCTTCCTTGAAGGCGGTGAATCAGAGTATGAGAATGAAGAGTATCGGTAAGAGCGCAAATCCAAACTAATATTGAACTGGAGAACAATACATCAAGTATGTACTTCTCTATATAGTGAACGACGATGGTCAGACCGAGAAAGGGGAGTACTGAGAAAGTGGTCTGACCAGCTAGCTAACCAATAAGAAAAAAGGAAGAAAGTGGTCCGATCTATCGTCTTTACTAATCGTACGAGAAAGCGTATTGGTAAGGGATGTACGATTGGCTGTATCAGTAAGCCCATGAGAAGGCGCTGACTCACAACCTTCTTCGCTTATCAATATTCCTCCAAAGTATTCCCAGACATAGCACTGGATCGTGACTATGTCATCTGGATATCTTCTCGAGGGTCGACAACGAGTCTACCTCGTCGTAGGTACGATAGAACGTGAGTGTGAAGAGAGAATAAGAAGAAAAATGATAAAAGTAATAAGACACCTGCTGTAATCTCTAGTCCAAGGGCAAGAGGAGTGACGGGGATTGAGTCTGCTAACCACGACATGACGGGAATGCGATAAGAAAAATCGATTCCTCACAGTCAATGAAATGAAATCATATTTGAATTCACATCGTCTGTTGTTCTCTTACCACCATGTCCTCCTCTTCCTCCTTCTCAGTCCCAACCAAAGTGTCTTCCTCTCGAGGAAGAAATGGTTTGTGTCCTTGTATATTTGCTTTATTTTGTTTAGCTGATATTGTTTTAATTTACTCAAAAATTCATCCCTGAAGTTGCAATGAAGGTTCGTAAGGGCAATTATTGTATGTTTCTTACTAACAATCTATTTATATAGAAATTGCAAAGGGTCATAAAACAAAGTAGCGGCACGACAACAGCCATGTGTAGGGAGCGGGAGGAATATGTGTATGGTTATGTGAAGTTCATCCATTTCCATTTGTTTGGTGTTGTCTAATTTACTGTAATTCATTTTCATTTGTTTACACTCGTATAATTGTAATTAGCTATAATTCAATGTGATTTGTTTTGATTCGGATATCTGGCTATTTGTGAAGACCACAACAATCTAATTATATCGAATGAAAACTTTACTATCGCTGTGATTAGATACGAGTCTTTTACATTGGAAAATAATCTAGGATTACGGTAGTTTTAAGGTATATACCGAATCACACTGAATATCCGACGAAATTCAATGTGATTCGGTATATATTTTGTCGTTTCCGACTGGGATTCGACATTGAAACACCAGTAGGAAATGGCCACAGGAAGTGTGTGATGGGATGAAGAGGGTAGCCTGTGGGATAAGAAATTGACCCAACGAGAAGCAAAGATAGCAGATAGAGCAATGACATTGGTATGCTAGTGAGAAGGCGAATCAAACTAGGATAAATGCTGACGAGAAGAACGATAACAAGCTGTTAGACTCATAGCAAAGGTTAGAGCAGTGTGGCTGTATCGTTCCCACGGGCTATCGCTGTGTGGACGTCGAAGCTTGGTTATCTGGGATACTCTAACACTTCCCTATGTTATCTCATCCTACGTATCTCCGTAGCTGCTCTTCTTACCACCATCCATAGAGTCCCAGAACTATGCTGTACATATCACTGTACCCACCACTGTACCCACTTTGCTAAGTATACTGTTCGTCTTCTAACACCAAGACTGTAATACATCAATTCTAAGATTTAGATCTCAAACACGGCACAGAAGATCTGGCACCAAAAAAAAAATGAAATCAGTATCGCACGTACAAGACTCTAAAGCACGATCTACAAGAATACATAAGATAGTTCAACCACATGCACATGAAAACACGAACCTCGGAATACCAACGACACGAGAAATTGGATGCGCATGCCTACGGGAGGTTCACGTTCTCGGGATCTCCGTTTGCAACATCATTTTTAGGCTGAGCAGCAGGTAGGCGAGTAGCCGTGAACTCTGCTGTTCGTCCAGTGGGCGGTACACGGGCTTCAGATGATCCTGGAATAAGCGCGGGTTCATTGGCATGCAAGCCTCTCACAGGCGCAGATGGTATACGCCCACCATATCTTCCACGCTGGCTCTCGGGGTAATAGTAACCAGGCAACATTGGCTCTCTGATACTGTAAGACGAGCCAGCCTCAGGATAAAACATGCGTCCGTGCATGCCCTCGTGAAGAGTGCCGCGTCGATGCAAGTCGGGCTGGGGAGTGTCCCACCCGTGCATGTAGGGGTGAGAGGCACTACGCCCATACATACCACCATAGGGGGACAGAAAACTCCCTGGAGCATCCTGTAATGGCATGCGGTATGTCCCTTCGACACCATATGCACCATGTTGGTAGTAGTGACCGTAGGGAGCGATGTGCATTGGTCCAGGCATTTGGCGGAGCTCCTGCCAATAGGGGTCAGGGGGGTACGATGGCCTATGCACAAAGTCAGGCGCATAGCGATAGTAGGGATAGGATCCACCATCTGCTCTCCGCGGCGCCACTTCCGCAGAAAAGCCCTCACCATCTTGCTTGCGCTGCAGTGGATTATGCGTCAACAGGCAGAGGGAGATGTTGGTTGTAAGGACTCACTATAGTAACACGGTTTTCTTCAATGGCTCTCAGCCTGTTGGACAACACAGAGGGAGGGGGGTGAATAGTACGGGAGTTTTCCGGAGGCGGGGGCGGAATGTGGCTTGCTGAAGGGACTGTATCAGCTTCGACAGAAGCCTGACGAGGCGATGGGACATCGTCTGAAGGAGAAGGCGGGGGCGTGTCTATGTGGGAGGGCAGTATGATTTCTGCATGAGGGGGCGGCGGATTGCGGCCGTGTTGCATCGTATTATCGACGTGCCGTTCGATCTCAACTTGCAAGGTGTCGAAACCATTGTACAGCATGTCCGAGGCTGCGTCGCAAAGGTTCTTGGATGAGCTCCCCCTGGACAGAGATAAGTCTTCCATTTGATAAAGATGGCCATAACACATACCTGTGAGTTCGTCATTTTAAATCCTCTCCGCCAATAATGCGTATGGAGAGCGGAGGAAAGGGCTTTGGTCGCGCCACGAGATCGCTCGAAAAGGGCGCGATAAAATGATAGAAGCTCGATTGAGATGGCCAAGCGAGGCTGGGATGGTGCTGTGGGAAAGAGGCCGTGGTGAACGAGGATTTGTGGAAGGGTTGAACATGGGCAGCTGAGTATCTCTATAGAGGGGAAACTAGAAACTGTGAGTACTACTTAAAAAAGCTAGAGAAGCAAGTACATACGATCGAAAAACAGACAGATTACTGGGACCCGCTTGTGAGGACTGCAACGTTTGGTACACAGGGAAAGGGTCTCCAAAGGAGCATCGACAGTCTTGCCGAATGTCCTTGCGCGATAGTCCAACTGGGGCCTAATGAGTGTTGGTATTAATCTCTTCCAGCTGCCATGAAGACGTTTAGCGGACAGCTCGAGAGTTTTAGGGCGCTTGAGCTTGGCGACGGTTGAGCGTTCAGCTTGATCACCTTCTTCGACATACAAGCTTGTACCATCGTCCGAAGATATCCAGAGTGGAGTCTTCTTCCGTTTTTACATGATTTGTCGACGATGGTTGGGGTTTGGGCTCAGGCTCCTCACCCTTCATCAACCGTTCCAGGTTGGCCAGTAGTTCACGCCGTTTGGAATCTTGGAATGGCATCTTGAAAAGTACTTGTGATTTCCGCTTGCCTCGAGGTTTGCGTGGACTAACAAGGTGACGGCCCAGTCCTGTGGAAACAGACTGAGAAAGACGAGTAGTTGTGAGGGGAGCCATAGCAGAGAGGATGCAAACATAGTGGAGAAGAAAAAAGAACTCACCGTAAGAAAACACCTCGCTCAGTATCGTATCGTATAAGCATAACATATGACACTGGAGGCTCGCAAGAGCTGGAGGAGAGGGATGCTAATTCTTAGTACAACGCACGAGTAGATACACCTCTATTGGGTCCGACTAGACACTTGGTAACTTAAACTCGAATGTACTGTTGATGGTAATCAGATATAACAGGTGTCATACTGGATACAACATGCAAAACAACAGCACATCACCACAGTACTTGCATTCTATACTTCGACTGCTGCTTTTTCTCCCTCTTCTTTATTTATGTCATCAGCCACCTTTGGTCCCAGTCTTTTCAGCTCCCTAAAATGCCGTTCTTCATCCCACACAAAAGGGCTCTTGCTCGCAAACAACAGATCGATTTCTTCCAGCGTCCGGTTGGCCGTTTCAGGGTAAAACGCCCAAACCATGGGAATAGATAAAAAGTTCACTACAGCAAAAATGTAGAACGTACTATGTGCGAGAAACGGTGAGCACAACGATGATGATTATAGTCCAGGGAAAGGCTAACTTTTCGTGGATTCGATTGAACATGACAGGGTTCAGCAAGGTAAGCCACCCGTTCCCTATGCTCCAGCCAACAACACCCCACGCGTTCCCCATCGCACGCACTTCCAGGGGAAACGTCTCAGTTGGGTATACCCAAGGAATCGTCAACCACGTTGCGCCAAAAATGGCGGTATACACAAAAATAAAGAACGCACTTGCTCCGCCGTACTGCGAAGCTCGTTCAGGTTGGGTCTTGAGTAGCCTCCCAAACGCGCCAGCCAGTAGCATTGCAATGCCCTGTCCGATTGCGCCCCACCACAGCCCAAAACGACGTCCCCATCTATCTATTGTAAATACACCCATCAATGTGCTAAGGGTGTAAGTGATCTGGTCGTCGTAAATCGTTTACAATGACGAAAATGCATTAAAAAGGTTCTGTTCATACCTCATTGAGCCCTGATAGCCACTGTGCCTTGCGAGCACTATATCCAGCTTCTGAGAAGAGTATTGGGGCATATATCGCGATAGCGTCAATACCGGTCCATCTGCGCATTAAACACATGACACAATCAGGTAAATCGAAAAACCCATAGGCAAACAACGCACTCCTGTATGATTTGTAGCCAAACCGATAACTGCACGCGCCGTGCGATATGCAAATTACCAGAATCTGAGAGTATGAAGGCGAATTGTGAGCGGCCGACAGAAATACAGAGGGTCAAAACGCCTACCAGTGCCCCAAAACATCGACCAGTACGAACTCTTTCTGGCGTTTTTGTGTTCGAGCGCGACAGTTTCAGTGATGTCGTTAAGTTCTGGCTCTATGTTCGGAACGTTATCAGAATCGTTGTCATCCGTAGCGCGAGCCCGAACGCGCTGCAAGACGACTCGCGCCTCACTAATACGACCAACTTTAACTAACCAGCCTAGTAAGATAGACACAGCGATGAGGACTACAACGAAATGAAGCTATATTTAGTTGATGAAATTGGACTTACGAGGAGATTCTGGCATCCAATACAATGTTGGCTACCAATGAAAACATCAGCTGAAGGAAACAAGAGCATTATTTGCATTGAGCATCTACCATGAAAACAAGGATTGGAACGATTTGCAGGGCAATAGGTAGCTGCAATGTCCATTTAGTTAGGAGTTGATGCTACTCAGGTTCGAATTCTTACTCTCCACCGTATCTGCAGAAAGTTAATGCGTAGATAATTGATTAGCAGAAGCCACGAGCTACCAAATCTGAAAGCCCTACCTGTGTGTCTCCATTACCAATGAATCCCAAACCAAACTCCAGCCAGTAGGCCAGTGCCATTCCAAATATATTTAGTGTAAATTCCGAGGCAATAAAGGCTCCTATAGTCACCAATACACTTCTCATGTGCAAAACGGAAGGGAGGGTAGCACACGAACCTCGCGATGTATGAGTAGCAACCTCTGCACTCCACACAGGAACAATAGCATTTAGGTGACCTGTGCCAATGCCGTTGATGATACGCGCGCATATCATCCTGCATATGTGGCTTTGGTGCATAAACTCAGATATATTGGGGAGATCTCACCATGACATATTCTGAGAAGTACATTGCAGAGCAGCCCCGAAGAGGACCCAAACGCCTCCCTACTCGACTTAAAAGAACGATCAATCGAATTCGACTAAAAGGGACGCACAATTCCCATAGTCTTCAGTCGACCAATTCTTGTCAAAATTAGCACCAAATGAGGCATTCATATCGGTAGATATACCTGTCTCCAATCGCCCCTCCTATCATAGCGCCCATGAGTGTCCCCAGGTAGTAAGCTATCCACGAGTTAGGATATACGGCATGGAGCTGCTTTACGTCCACATACCGCTAACAATACCCCCCTGTCGAGTGGGATTAGTAATCGTAGCAACATAGCCTTCTGAGGGCCCTTGGTACCTGTGAAAGAAGATGGTTTGGGCTGCTAAAATAAAATAAATGAAACACACGCACGTTGAATAACCCAGATTCATTGTCTTAACATAGTCCGGAGATGTATTGATACCACCCATTATTCCCTGGTCGAAACCAAAACTGAAAATCCAAATATGTAAGCAGAAATTCCACAGCAGAGAACATGATGGCGCATACAAGAATATAGCCAAACCAGCGACAAGATTGATCGTGTAGTAGAGTCTCTTCCCTTTCAGCGGAGCCATGTCAACTTGAGTGTGTTCAGGTTAGACTTGTAATGCCAGTCGATTAGACACGTCAACGCCAGCCAGAGTTTGTTCTCACAGATAACAAGCGAGTCTTCCTAGAATCAAGGGCGGATAGCAAGAATAAAATCCGGTTGGCATGGGCTAGATGCATATCGGTCCAGTGATAAAGGCATACATCGACCGGATACCTTGTGATCCTCCTGGGAGGAAAAGCGCCAAGAAGCGGTATAGCGTTGTTCCACCGATTTCTCCAACTTCCTTAACGAGTGAATGCCTAATCTTGCGACTTTTGACGCGATCTTTAGCGAATGAACATGGTGGAAAGAATACTGTGAAGGATAGATGATTCATCATGGCCCCAGGTCCGAAGCGGTCTTCAGACAGAATTTGTGGTCTCCCGACGTAAGCAATTCAACTTTTAGCTCTCAGCGCCCCCTTAAACCTCAGGATACGCAATATTTTAACGAGCTAAGCATGTGAATTGTAACCTGAAGATAGTAGAACAGCAAGGACCATGCAAGTTGGAACCAAGTTGACCGCGACAAGTCGGATACTGAATTGATGTCGGAGCTCGGCTGTGCCAGTTCTTCACCGTGACTGTACTACAACCCTACCGTACCACAAAGGGGGCGAATGGCGTCTTGTAGTGATAGATGGAAACAATCGAAATGACTCGTTCGTTATCGTTATCCTCCAGTATACCGGTTCCATTGACTCCACATACATACATTCCGCTACTCTAGAGGAAGTGCATAATCGCAACAAGATGCCCCGATAGATTGCAACAACAATAAATTGATTTTTGCTTACAAGATTTCATTCTTTACCTATATCTGGGGATACATGGTCCTCTCTTGTGTCCACTCCAAGCTCCTTGAGCTCTCTGAAGTGCCGCTCTTCTTCCCACACAAATGGACTTTTGCTCGCAAACAGCAAATCAATTTCCTCCAGAGTCCGATTCGCAGTTTCCGGATAAAATGCCCAGACCATTGGGATGGATAAGAAGTTTATCGCACCAAATATATGCAACGTGCTGCCCCAAAATGCTCGTCATTATATCCCACAGCAATTAATATCAGCAGACTTACTTTTCGTGGATGCTATTGAACATTACAGGGTTCAACAACGTTAACCAGCCATTCCCGATGCTCCATCCTACGACACCCCACGCGTTTCCCTTCGCACGAACCTCAAGAGGGAACGTCTCCGTTGGATACACCCAGGGAATGGTCAACCATGTCGCCCCGAAGACAGCCGTGTAAACAAATATGAAGAATGCAGACGCCCCACCATATTCGCTCGCCCGCTCTGGATAGGTTTTCAGAAGGCGACCGAAACCCCCCGCAAGAAACATTGCAGTGCCTTGCGCTACTGCACCCCACCAAAGACCAACCCGTCGTCCCCAGCGGTCAATAGTGACCACCGCCACCAATGTACTTAGCATGTACGTGATCTTCGAGAGCATATCAGCAAAAGAAATGGGGGAGAGCGCATATTGACATACATCGTTGAGCCCCGAAAGCCACTGAGACTTTCGTGGACTGTATCCAGCTTCTGCGAAGATAGTTGGAGCGTAAACGGTGATAGCAGCAATACCCACCCATCTGCAAATTATATTCTGGTTAACGATGGAAACATGAAGGGCGGTTAACATACTCCTGAACAATTTGTAGCCATATAGACAGTTGCACTCGACGAGCGATATGGAGGTCTCCCGATCCTATATGCGGCACAAGGTCAACCTGTCTGTTATACAAGGGTAGAGTTGAGATTTCTGAACTCACCAATGCCCCAGAACATTGACCAGTATGAGTTCCTTCTAGCGTGTTTCTTCTCAAGCACAGCAACCTCAGTGATATCATTCAGCTCGTGCTCAATGCGTGCATCGCTTTCAGCATCATTTGACTTGGTCGCGCGGATGCGCCGTAAGATTTCTTCCGCTTCCTTGACCCTACCAGCTTTTACCAACCACCCTATATGTGTCAAATACCAAGATTTATGTCATGGGGACGATAGTATCAAAAACCTGTACTTACGCGGAGACTCGGGCATCCACAACAGTGCAATCTGCGAATATAAAGCTGTCATTTCCCTGAGATAGTATAAGTGCACTGGATATAGTTACCATGAATGACACGATTGGGATTATCTGAAACGCTATCGGGAACTACATCCACAGGTTAGTTATATGCTCCACGTCATGCAGAAAAGTGTGAATTCACTGACCCTCCATCGTACCTACACGCATACAGTAAGAAATTTTCAGATATTCATAGATCAAGTGAGATTTTACCTGAGTGCTGCCATCGCCGACAAAACCCAAGCCGAACTCTAACCAATAAGCTACCACCACTCCAAATATGTTGAGTGTAAACTCCATTGCAATGAAAGCCCCTTGTAGAAGAGACTCATCAGCATGAGTAGCCAAGTACACGACAAGTACACACCTCGTGAAGTGTGAGTTGCTACTTCTGCGCTCCAAACTGGAACTATAGCATTCAAATGACCTGTCCCGATTCCGTTGATGACGCGTGCACAAAGCATCCTGTATAACGAGATTTTCAGGGCATTCCAGTAAGTTTTTGGGAGGTAATGTAAAACAAGAAGTCATACCAAGCCAGATTCTGTGAGGAGCACTGTAATGCCGCGCCAATGAGGACCCAGATGCTTCCCTTTCCTCGGTATTAGAAAATAAACTCGAATATACGTGTACGAACGTACTATAGCCATTGTTTTGATTCTGCCCAATCTAGTTTTGTGTCATCGACCCGCTATACCAACTTTTATAATACGGCACCATACCTGTCTCCGATAACACCTCCCATTAAGCAGCCAATCAGAGTCCCGAAGTAATAGACTGAATGTAGGCTTAGTATAGCGAGATAGCAAAGAAAATGCGGACGTACTGCTCACTATACCCCCTTGACGAGTGGGATTGGTGATCGTGACGACATATCCTTGTGAAGGGCCTTCATATCTGTTAACAAAACGATCAGCATTATTCAATACACATTAAGAAAGCACGAACGTAGAATATCCTAGCCCCATAGTCTTTACATAGTCTGGTGATGTATTAACACCACCCATCATCCCTTGATCATATCCGAAGCTACAGCATACACAATTATAGATCAGACACGAACAAGAAAGGTTTCACTTACAAGAAAATCGCCAAGCCTGCTACTAAATTGATAGTATAGTACAGTCGTTTCCCTTCCAGTGGTGCCATCGCAGCAGTTCGTCTTGGATGGCAGCGCTTGTGCTAGTAGGGAGAACACAATAGTTTTTCTTGAAATTATTTGCCTTGCGGAATATATACACCACAGCAGTACAGCAAGGTCTGCCCCTGATATTGTTTACGTTGTCCGGTCGGGTAGCTTCTGCTCCTCGTGATCCCCTCCGACGCTCGAAGTGCGGCCCCAGACTATGGACGAGTGCATTCCCAATCCGGGCCGGCCTCAGAGGTGAATATCTTATGACGGAACAGCAACTTGCTGTCCTCCGACTTTTCCTGAGGATGACAGACTGAAAGCAAGCACGCATCAACTCTTTCTGAAACGCCATAATCAATACTAGGCTCCCCGCGTCCCGGTGCCTACTCTGCTAAACCGTTCTTCCAAACGCACGGGTACGATGTACTTACCATAACAAGTCTGATCTGCCCGCTGCCCCTTCTATTTCAAGTTCTCGATGGTGATGATCTTTTTGTCAAGGTCTGGGTTTGTCTTGCCCATGTGGTCTTTTTACCGGTCACCATCGAGTTCTTTGCTATAGGAGTAAAGGATGGTGTGGAGGTTCTGCATGGGGTGCCCGCTGATCGTGCCCAGCGGTAGTTGCCAGTGAACTGAACCGGTCCGATGAAATCCGGAATGTGGCATGGGGCTTCGGGTCATTGATATGTCTTCCTCCTAAATGGTATGCCCAGGGGAGACTAGGCTTCGGGAGAGTCTAGATAACATATGTACTCGTTGACTCACTTGTTTCGCATTGGAAACGCGTACAGTCTGGTTCCATCTTAGAACTTTGATCTTGTCGCACTGAAAATTTCAAGCGAATATCAGAAGATTTGTGAGATCAGAAGTTGAGGGACAGAAGACCACAAAAAAGAAACGAACCACCTGCTTTGATAACTCAAAAACCTTCCAAGGTTGTTATGCCCCACCGTCGAGCCTGTTATCCAAAATCTCAAAAAGCATACTCTAACCAAGAAAGCTGCCATTGCGAGTCAATATATTTATTATGCAGCACATACTGGAAACAGTATCAACAGATAAAATGCATGTATACGAGCCAACACTAGAGCAGCTACACTACAAACAATTTGAAAGAGAAAAAGAAAAAGAAAGGCTAGATTAAATGCATGAATACGAGCCAACATTAGAGCAGCTACACTACAAACAGTTTGAAAGAGAAAGAGAGACGCTAAATTATGATATATGTACCCGTCAAAGACTCGTGGCAGCAACGGGAGAGAGCAAAATCGGTGATAATAGAAGAATCAAAGGCCAAGGCTATTAGCTCGCCTTTTCATAATCCTCTCTCAACTCTCTTTGTCCCTTCTCGTCAACCACACTTGAATCTTCGCTTTCGAAAGTGTAAAGGTTCTCAGGCTCAACGTTTTGCCGGAATACCCATTTCTTGATGCCATATGGAATCTGTCTGAGTCCATACGCAGCATGCACATGGGCGGGGATAGAAAAGACTTGGTCCAACTCTTCAAGTGTTCTTCCCTTCGTCTCACGAACGAAGAGTAAGATGAGCAACCATAGAACACTGCTCGACTAGTCAGAAAACGAAAACATCTCGAATGTGGTGGCACTCACCAGCACCATGCGGCATAGAAACCAAAGGCACCTTGAGGCTTGAAAGCCAGAACCAGCGAGGGCCACGTTATCGACAAGAGGAAGTTGAAGAACCAAGTAGTTGCCGTCGCGAATGACATCCCTGATCAAGCGGCACCGTTAATACGCAGAAGTACACGCAAGTCAATTTTAAGAAATCACCAATATCACGAATATACAAGGGGAAGGCCTCTGCAGAGTAGGTGAAGGGCACGGGTCCTTCTCCTGGGGAGTAGAATACACCGAAGAGGTCTAATATATATTCAGGTTAACGGTATATTGAGCTAAACAGCTCAGGAAACTCACATATGCCCAGTGATACACCAGCTAGTTTGTGCGTATCGGAAGTACTCCAGAAAGAGAAACCTGTGATCAGAAGACAGGCGGCCATACAAGGGAATGTGAACAACAGGAGGTTACGACGTCCAAACGTGTCAATCTAAAGGTTAATGTTAAATATACACGGTGAAAGTCTGATCAATGAGATCACATACTGTGAACACGGCGGGGAACGCGAAGACCCAGTTAATTAAACCAAATCCGAAGGAAGCTAAAAGCGCAGAGGCCTGGGTAAACCCGGAGGAAACAAATACATTCGACGAATAGTACGCTAGATCAAAATTGGTTAATAACTGTAGGCAGTCTCGTCTTGGAAAACTCACCAATGACGTTGACACCGCAGAATTGCTGCCCAAACATGACAATCCAACTTGCCAGAGCCGCATTCCTGTTCCTTGGAATCGTAAACATCTCAACAACTCTGTTCCTGCCTCTCTTCATCTCATTCTCGGCCTCAAGGAGAACATGGATATAGTACAGATCTCTGGCGGCCTGCACCGTTCCGAGCCGAAGTCGACAAAGTTCCTTGTATGCATCATGGTATCGACCTTTGGAAATAAGCCATCGAGGGGACTCGGGGGCGAACATAACTTGCGAGCAAACAATGAGACCAGGGATACCCGCAGAACCCAACATCAATCTCCAGTTGAGTCCAGTTGCGTTGTGTTTGTTGGGAACGAAGTAAAATGCTACATCGAGGAGATCACCAAACATAATACCAAACGCAGTCCACATTTGCCACATCATGACAAGTGCGCCTCGGATGGCGGCTGGGGAACATTCAGCGGCATAAACGGGAACGGTGGCGGATTTTGGTCTAGAACATCATTAGTATGAGATGACCCACAGATTGGACTAGGCGTACCCAATACCAAATCCTAAGAAGAAGCGAGCGATGAAGAGATGCCACCATGTGTTGGTGAAGGCACTCCAGATACATGTAAGGAAACTAAGGAGCTGGCGTGTTAACGATTGAATTTTCTAACCAATACATGAGACGAACCTGATCATACAAGTGATAAAAATGGTCTTTTTCCGTCCCAACCACCGATTCAGAGGGTCGGTGAGCCAACAGCCAATGACAGCACAACAGCTAAATTTTGTGTCAAATTTCTTTCTCACAAATACCTTGCAAACAAACTCACAGGTATGGAGCAGAGTTGATAAGACCAACTAGCCAAGAATCACGCTCTGCGACCATGTGAGACAGTCAAATTTGAAACCAGCGCACGAGAAACGTACTGCTATTCGGATCGCCAATACCAAACTGCGCTGGATAGATGATCTGAGCACCGTTAATGACGGCCTCGTCCATTCCCTGGACAGCCGCCGCCATAGAACTCATGAATACCATCTATAAGGCGATGAGCAACTGGTTTTCCACACTTCGCTAGATACTCACATAGTATAATGATTTTGTCTGTGTCCACTTATGGGTCACCTCCATGCGTAGCACCCGTTTATCCTCCTCGGTAAACGCATCATGATGATCCAAAGCTGATTGGGGGAAAATCAGTTTAAGTAGCAATAACATGGTGGAAACCGTACCAGTTGGGTCTTGGGCGACAAGAGCCCCTTTTTTAAGTTCATCAACGATGTCTTCGAGACCTCTCTCTTGCGCAAAAATTTCGACATCCGTCATTAATTGATTGTAGGGGATGCCACGCAAAGGGTTTGCAAGTTTAGCACTGGCACTCCTGGACGATTCATGAGAGATAATCCGTCGATCGAAGGAATATAACCTACGCTACTAGATTGCTTTTTGGATCGAGGTGGTGGGTATGCTCGGCATGAGCAACCGTGTCATGGGCGACTTTCTCTTCGTTGGAGGAGGACATCTGAAACCTGGGAAAAGGCGCGCTACGAGTACTTCATGCCATCTGTTGATTATATATTGCAAGGCGTCCCGCCGCACTGCCAACACTATTTGAATCATGCCCACATGCCGTCAATACAAGTGGGGCATCTTTTCCCCCTTTTCCGTCGGTGTTTGAATTTGAATGATCCCATTGATGTTTCCGGTATGACAGCGCCTAATATATCGAACCCCAGATTCCCCACCTCCATCCGACCTCCGCGCTGGGCCTGAACCGGCCAAATGCAGTGTCGACGTCGCACCTTCCATCTTGACACGCTCATATCAATTTCGGCACTTAGCCCGGCCAGGCCCGGCCCAATAGAACATCTCACGTACTATCAAATGCAGTCGCAGATGGACGTCATCGAATAGATTTCCAGTCTGTCGTTGTTGACAGGTATCGGTACCATTCTTGGAAGACGGCAACCATGCATTTGACCGTCATCGATGCTCAGCAGAAGCGTGCAATTGACGTGCTCACATGCGTCCAAACCTCGATAGCCTCAGCGAATGAAACCGCATCTATTAGTGTAACATTGTAGCTTTTTGCCATTGTTTGCTGAGTCGAAACCTCGTCACGGTGCAAAAACGGAGATAAATTTGAAACATCGCTGGCTTTGAATATCGATCAGCAGCTTATGGGACCGGCAAACCACGGACCCTGGTCACTACTAACGCCGCATGGGGTCAGAATGCGTTGCATGGCCATCCTCTTGGCCTTGGCTATGGCTTCCATGTTAGTTCGTTTGTAGGGTCGTCTATAACTAGCTCTTAAGTAAAGATTAATCACCATGACTGAAAGAGTGATCATCAAGCTGTTTTCTCAGGATGCAAAATAACATTCACAGCAAATTAGGTCACCACAACGCACGGACGACTAAAGCAGCTGACACTGCCTGACACCGGCAGTAACAGCGTTGTCAAGTTTGCTTATCTTGTACCCCATATCCAGGAACAAACCGTCATCGACTCCATACCCCTAAGCCGTAGTGGCTCGGACCGTAAACGAGTGCACATGATGCACGATGTGATATAACCAGCCGATAGGTAGAAATGAAGACAACGCCGACATAAACGGCATCAGGATTCCTGGGGGAAAGCCTGGGGGAAACCTGGGGAATGTGGTACGGACCTTGTCAACCGATGGTGATGGTGATATGTCTTGATGATTTCGGTACCTTCTTCTTTGCACAAGGGATATATCGCTAGTCTCCACTGTCAAATCACTTATACCACAGTCGATATCAGTAAACAATATATCGCATCACTACAAACGGCTCTGCTCTGCTCGAATATACAAAATACGTATTAATCAATCTTTAAAGCTTGCACGATCAAACCTTACTCTTGACGCATATCCATAGATCCACGCAAACAGCTCAAGTTCGCATTGGCAAATTCCATGACTTGATTCCCGTCTGACACTAAGCGTCATGCTATCAATACGTTGGAGCCGATCTTTAAAACGTACCTTGCGTCCAAATTCCCCGGCGACGCCATCAGGGAAATTCATCCACTGTATCGAAATAGAACATGCCTATCTGTTGCAAGTTGGAAGGGAACCGACCGAAGATATCCCGGCTTAGGTTATAGTCACCCCTTCGAATGCCGCGAAGAACGATGGCACAGTTTCGAGTCATCTCCGCTGTTTGGACGGCGGTGATCAACACTTGCACGTTTCTTTGTATTCCTCACTGTCAGTAAAGACATATTTTCCCAAAGGATAGGGTCTGCCTTGGCGAACGTATCTTAGCGTTGGATGCGGTTTAGAAACAGTCACACCTACCTGGTGTTCTACAAAGTAGATAGCGTCGTCGAGATGACTAGTATTAACAAAGGGGGAGATGAGTTGAAACGTCACTATGTTGTGAGTCAGTAAATGGGACGATCGCTTTATAGTATTAGTACTTAGACAAAACTCACTCTCCAGATAAGGAACCACCTCCCCTGAACGTCTCGTACAACCGTGTGCTCGACCCTTTTTTGATCACCTATTTAGCTTCCGATAAAGATATCACCACCAGTCATCGATACTCACTTGAGTCGATCCCGACGAAGTGTAGAAACAATCCGCCCATAGTGAGATGAAGTCAAAGCCCCTCACAATCAAAAAAGGCGCCGAGGCGATCTTCGAGGGCAGTTATAAGCCCATCTTGTTGACTGCGAAAGATCAAAGCACTGGTCCGGGACTACACAGATCTACAAGGTACCATAAACTCAGCCACCTGTCGTCATAAACCATATCTGGAATTTTACCTGTCCAGCATGTTGACATTTGTCCCAGAGAATTGGTCTGACTGCGAGATTGATGTCGTACTGCGGATCAATAACAACAGGTGACCTTTCGCTGAGCTCTAATGTGATGGTGTAAGGTGTCTCGAAGGACTTGAGGCACAGCCAGCTGCAATGGCTCCAACGAAAGGCTGTTAGGATAGAAATGTCAGATAGTTCTGTGGACTAAGAGGTCGATGTGTCAGTCGGTTACTGTACATCAGATCGTCTTCCGATCCCTCGCACTATGATGAGGAGCTATACACTTCAATGCTCTGTGTACCCTGTGACAAAGAGAATGAAAGGCACCGTCTTTACAGGAAATAACATACACAGGAATCCACAGTTTCTGATAGTCCTGGACGTCGGGGTCATCGTGTTTGGCCTATTGCTCCAGCTGCCAAGAGCGGTCGACATTGCGCCCACTTTGCTCATCATTACTTCCGAGTCGACTCTTGGCTTACAGAGGTTTTTCTAAATAACATCCACCAAGGAATCAGTATTCTCTCGCGCCACATACATCGGTTGATTACAGCTGAATCCTCCATATCAAAGGTCGTGTCACAGGTTTCCATACTTGAAATTGAAGCTGGCTTGAAAAGCATTCCTTACCTGGTAAAAACATGCATGAATGGAGCATAAAGCAGGGATAAAAATGCGGAGAGTCACCTCGGGTATCTCATCAAGAGGAGTGAATCCTTGATTAGACACTGGCATGATGTCTAAAATGTATCATACCAATAGCGTAGAGGGGCCTGGTTCTGTTAGAATTATAATTAATACCCTTGTTTATACCCAAGTATTACAAAGAAGCGCCTGGGCACTCCGACTCGGGTGAATAATGAGTGGGACTGAAGTGCACGCAATTGGTTTGCTGACAACTGCAAGAATCCGCAACACATTTAACAGCAGCGCCACTACTCCCAGGAAGAGTATCCGAAACCATAGCGAATATTTCTGCGGACGTGTGCAAGTCTCCCGCAGGATCGATATCGATACCTGTATAACCAATCCCAAAGAACAATTTGAATATGCCACCTTAATGAATGGGGCCAATGGCAGGAGTCATGCCGTATTTGCTTCAATCTGCGAGTATTGGATAAACGAGTCAGTAAAAATACTACAAACGGTGATGAATGACCGCGACAGACCTTGGGCTAAGGTTACGATAGCGAGTACGCCCCTTTTGCTAGAGATAAGATGAGAGCTTCGATGATGCCACGCTGCCATTGGCACATGCCTAAGATTATGGGGCTCCCGAGTACAAGATCAAGGTGCATACTAATGCAGTACAACAGTGTCATTCAATCAAATATACCTCGAGATCCTACAGCGCAAGGCACGACACAAACCAACATACAACAGCAATGTCCAGTTCCAACATACAGAATAATCGTACAATCGTAGTAGAAACACGCGTCCAACGCATCTTGCTAGCAGCCTAAAGATCGTCATCAACAGTCACCCAACTGTCTCTCTGCGAAGATCTTATAAGCGACGTCAGCGTTGTGCACTATCGCTTACTTTGGAGGTTTTTACCTCGATTTCGTAGCCTCAGCAATTCTATTAGATCCCAGCACTAACTTCACGGTCTTGACTTCAAAGCCCCGGAAGTCGAGCTTGAGCTGTCGCGGTCGGTCGCGATCCGCAGTCTCGAAGAGGCGTAATTCAGCTTTGTCATCCTCCAGCAGGTTTGTCACATAAGCCTTCAAAATGGGAACATGGCTTGCTATCTTCAGTTTAACTTGGCCGTGACCACCAAATGCTTCATACAGTCGCAAGATGATAGTAGTGTTGGATCCGTTCGGTGCAAAATCATCTTCACCGCGCTTAATGGTCTCGAGGAAAATGTTTGATCCACCATCCAAATGGAAAGGTTGCTTCACAACAGACACCTTATCTGCCTGCTGCACTGAAGGAACAAGCCTCACTAATGATAGAACCCAGGAAATTAAGTTCTACAAGAAAGGTGATAGAAATGATGACAAACCATGTAGGGGTGAATTGAACAAGAACGCGGCCATGGGAACATCCGACTCCAAGAAGTGACCTTTGTGGGGCATCACCGCCCACGAGAATTCATGCTTCCCTGTGGAAGGTTTCAGTGGAGTGCTGTATAGTTTGTTCACACAGAAAACCTACCCTGATCTTGTTCTGCATCGGGGGCTGTAGCACCTCTGAGAAGGGAGATACGAAGCACATTCCCATGACAGGCGAACCCATATTTAGACTCGGACAAGAAGGCGACGCCATATCCATATTCGCTCAAATCAGCGTACTATAACACCGAAGCATTTTAAGACATTATCAATTCTTCTGGAACATAAATAAGCTTACTTTGTGCCCACAAACTTCGAATTTTGCAGCATCTAGGGTCGTATTCTTGTGGGTAGGGCGCTGAAGATGTCCGAACTGCGTCTCGTAAGTCGCGTCTGCGCTGTTGATGTTCAACGGGAGTTCGACTACATGTTCTGTCAGTACATGTGAGCGGGGGGTGAATTTTTTGTTACGGACACTTCAAGAACTCATGCCTTTCGTGCCAATCCACGACTGCATCGAAGGTAAAGAATGATCGAGAGTGCTCGTGATGCGAAGCTATGCAAAACGTTTAACTTATTCTTAATTGAGATATTCTGAGGAGGCTTACCAGTGATGGCATCCAAGGATATCTGCGGATATGTATGGGAGGACGATCAAATTATGAATATAACTCAACTCACAGTCACATCAATGGTGCTCTGGCCATATTTGACTTGAGTCTTGACAGCCGCACGAAGAGGACCTTCAGCGACAACTTCAACCTTGGAAAATTTCAAAAGATTAGGGGTCTCAAGGTGATGGATTTCAACATCTTTCAAAAGAAAAAAGGATTAATTCAAGTAGTGATAGGATCGGCCAGGAGATTTACCCCACGCGTCCCAGTAGTTCGGGCGATCCTCGAAGATGACTAGACCACCTGTAGAGCCCTTGGGAATAAGTTCGCGCCTGCAAATGTTATTAAGATTAGATGGTGTGTGTATTCAATCAAACTGGGAACATACCCCAGCTTGACGTCGACGAGGCTGGTAATTCTTCCGTCTGAGATCGTTAGTTGCACGCTGGCATTCCTCAAGACGAAGTGGTCCGATCCATTGGTGAACACTACCAACCCCCCTGTATAAATGAACAGGTGTGGTGCGCCAAATGAGAGACTTACCGGATACAGGCAAGGAATCCGCGAATAATCCGGTGGCAGTGGCAACATTGTCTCCTTCTGAGCAATTCATCAACGCATATCCAAACGCACCATCCGTGGAGACCTGCACAATCTTCGACTTCAACGATTTCAAAGCGGATCCAGAACCTTGGAGAGGGATTTTGACGACATCACGTCGAGAGAAAGAGGTTGTATTGATCGCGATGAGGTCACTGGGCTGCGAGAGGGCTTTGATAGACCTGTCACCTAAGACAGGAATAGACTTTGCAAAGAGTGCTTGGAATGCTTCTTCGAGGGCTGAATCGCATGCCTTGCGCACTTCACCATAAAGCTTCTCGGCATCATCATAAACCATCCCACTGAACCGTAGATGAGATTTGAGATCACCGTAGACGATCTGTCAAGCACTTACATAGCAGATCCAGGAAGGACTGCAATATTTTTCAGTCCTATGCAGGTATATATCTGAAGGTACACTACTCACCATCGTGGACTGATGATTGACAAGTCAAGATTATCTAATGTCAGAGCTAGAATTGGACCTTACATAGCACTCACATTGATTCAATAAAACCTTCTCCCAGCTGTCATCAATGGTTTTCTTGGGATAAACGTAGGTAGAATCTTTCGCTTTAAACAAAGTAGCGAAGGTGGCAACGCGCTGGAAGAAACTCAGAAAAGAGGACACCTAGCGCAGAAGTCAACGAACCTCAAGGTCACGGAGCAGGATCTCCGATTTACGATTGCCTTTCTTTATCGAACCTACAAAAACAGGGTGTAAAAGGGTCACATAAAGTGCATGCATGCATACTTACCATGAGAGGTATATGTGCCTCTGTGGAACTACGACATGATATCAGTATAGCACCAAATTACAGATGAAACTAAAATTACTTCAAGATATAGCTCTCCACGCCTAACGTGAATATATCAATGAGCTTCTAGTTACATGGAAGTGGAGTGAAACCGACCAATTTGGTAACCTCTTTCCTTGCTGTGAATCTTTGTCTATGTTCTCAAAAAATTCTTCTACAGAATGCCCCATGTTTACTGAAGGGAGATCTCTGTGGCCGTTGGTAGCAGCACGAATGCGACGGAGCTATTACAAGAACGAGCGATGATGAAACTTGAGATCCAACGCACAACAAGAGTTGATAATACCTACATTCTCCAGCATCTTCGGTAGTGCTCCTCCTCCTCCATCACCATTCCCGAATACCAGGAGAGCAGTATCGTTTGACTCCAGGTTCTAAATCACACTCAGCATCACCCACACAGTACAAAATCAGCAGAATAAACCTTGTGATTTGTAACGCCCTTGTTAACATCACCTACACTTGCTTGCGCAGTGTATGTATCTGTCACATAAAACATACTCATCAAATAAACGCCAGGACTGGGAAAGAACTTGTCATACCAACTGGTGTCATGTGACAGAGCACTTGCGATCCATCGATACCAACCCAATTAAACGTGGAGTGAGGGAACACGTTTCTGAGCTCGGCGCCGAGATTAGCTCTGACGAGACACATGAAATAACAACATATACACACATGTTGTTCCTTGGAATAAAATATTCAGCTACGTATTGTAAGAGCCGTGATTAATCACACTCACCATGATAACTTTTGAGTGAAGAAGTACTTCATCCCAGCATCCCGGATGAGCTGGGGGTATGCGGCGGTGAGACCAAAAGAGTCCGGTAGCCACGCTGTCTCGCAGCGCTTTCCAAACCTTGATTCGAAATACTTCTGCCCATACAAAAACTGTCGCACTAGGGCCTCGCCCGACGGCATGTTTCCATCGTTTTCGACCCAGGCCCCTCCAATGAGATGGAACTGACCAGACTTAACTTTTTCACGTACACGCTCGAAGAGAGGAGGATATTGCTATTGTCACGGATGTTTCAATAAGGGAAAGTAAAATGAAAATGAAAGCCATACCTGCTCAAGCCACTTGAATTGTTGCGCTTGACTGCATGCAAATCTGTGTTCGGGATATCGCTCCATGAGATCTATTTGAGTCGACCACGATCTAGCGGTCTTCTGCTGGGTAACTGAATACGGCCACAACCTATTTGGCAATTCAGCTACCTTCAGGGAGACCTTATTGATGTAGCTAACCATGCTGTATCCTACGGATATGTTCAGTTCCTGGTAGTACTATCTGAGTAGGAAAAACTCACAATATGACAGTAGGAAATTGACACAATTTGTGCCCTTTCTGGACCTTCGGCATAAATCTCAGCACCTTTAGCCTCCCATCCTTCACCAAAAACATTCTCTGCGAGCTTGCGTGCATTTGCAATATCAGTGGAATTACCTCTGCGGAAAATATTCATGATTTCATTAGCAGTAACGAGAGCCTTGTTCTGCAATGGGGAGTTCCCCGGCAATGTATCGATTATTTCCCGCAAGGTTGTAAAATCCCAGAGCAAGCGCCCTGTGACACTTATTTATGAGTCCTCGCCAGATATTCGGCATACGAGACAACTCACAGGCCTCCTGATTAGGGACGACTAGATCGGCGGATGCCAGTTGGAAATATCTGTTCATCTACAAAGATGATGAGTATCGAACATCTATACAACACACGAACAGACTAACATCGGGAGGTGCGATAGTGTCACCATTCCATGGTACACCAAACATGCCATTGCAACTGGACTCAATAATAAATTCATGATGCCCTTGCTGCCGGGCGTCGAGGGGAATGATATATTCGACTCTTCTATCTCCCCCATAGCCACCGGTAATACCTGGTGTATAGCCATGAAGGACAAGGAAATAGGAACGATCCTCTATACTTACCTTGCAATGGAACACCCTCGGTAGAATAGATCATCGCCTCACAGCCAGGATCAAACTCAACTGTGGAATATCTTCAGCGTTCGTGGGTGGTATGGAATTACACTTTGACTTACATTGTACGCGCTCATATTGTTGCCAGTCTGCGGGAATGTTTACTGATACTTTCCACCAGTGATTAGTCTACATAATCTCAGATATATATGTGTAGAAATAGCGCAGGGGGCATACCCCTATGAAAATTGATTGTAAATCTCCCCAGAGATATTGAATTGGAATATGTTACTGACAAGATGGTCCAAACGAGTCCCCTTTCTTGGCTGGCTTGAATTTTTGCTTTGTTGCCTCTTCAAAGAAGGGCTTCGTGAGACCAGGGGCACTCCATACTTGTAATTTGACGTATTCAGGTGCGTCCAAACGATGAGTGAACAGGACAGAGGATAAGTTCACATCAGAGAAATGCCCTCCACTGAAGTTGTTCAGCCTATCCCTTGTCAGATTTTTTATCCATTTCGCCCCAGTTCCGAAATTCAGTTGCGGGTACTCCGAACCAGACATATGTGCAGGTTTCAGCTCTGTGGGATGCGAATGTTGTTGTTGTAAGTTGTCAAACTCTGGGTCGACGAAGGTAACAGGAGATGAGAACCGGTGATTCCCGAAAGTGTGTTGTTATTAGTTTCCACTTTCGACCCACCCTATATTTACAACCATCGTGGCACAATCACAAGAGTTCATCTACACCTACGCATTCCCAGATTTCAAGCTATACATCAAAAGACAACGCGAAAGGGACATCGAATATAAAAAGAAATCGAGGGCGCATCTTGGTACAAAAACAAGTATCTCTTATTGCAGTGACGCCGGATTCATTGCGCATTCGAGTCTTACTTTGGACGAAGACCATGCCAAAATATGATCATCATGATCATGACATGCGTCCATGTTTCTCCAGAAGTGTTGTATTCTAATCTCTATTATTTCATTACTGGATAGCTGCCATGATACATTCCGGATGATGTGTCCTCAAACAAGCCAAGTACCGGGGAGATGCACTTTGATTCGTGGCGATGATTATAGCTCCATGGGACTTGGAGCTTGAAGTGTTTCGGGCTATTTTGGTATGCTTGTAAGCCTTTCATCTTGTAGAGATATATATATATATTTATCAGATATTATCACATTAAGTATTTTGCAAACAGCTTCATTCATATCCCACAAGGAAGTTACGATTGTGGGCGAACCACGTCGTTCTAGATGCTACCAATTAGCGTCGTTTTCAATCAAAGTTCCTGATGTCGCAGAAACTAATTTCAATATGTATTTTGCCAAGTTAAATTCAAGCTGTCCCCCCAACAAAGTGTGCCATATTTCTGTCCGGGCGATAAACTTATGAGAATTAAATTAATTGCATAAACATAGTAGCGACACGGAATCGTGAGTCCCGTCCACAAGATTACACGCTCCTAAGCCATGATACTTACAACAACACTTCGTGTTGAGAAGTGAGATGGACTTGCGGTAATTGCGATTGAAAACGGACAACTGCCACTGGCAGTTGTCCGTTTTCAAGCTCAGCGAAAGTTTTGTTGCGAGTTTGTTGTGAGTTTGTTTGCTAAACATTCAGATATGGAAATTCGCTGTATCATCATGACTACTTTTCACTTTTTATCATAATCGCTGTGAACTGAGTTTAGCAGAGTTGTAACTCGTTCTGGAAGTGTCTTTGTTTTGGATGATATTCGGTATGTAATTTTGTTTCCAGCTGGAATTTGTCTTTTCTACTTCAACTCTTGTTAGCAATGAAAGACTATCACACAAAATTACCTGCGAGCGCATCTGAGTCGAGTCGCGCTGAAAAAATGATGGTCCATGACATGATGGATGCACTAGTATTCGGCCGCACGAATGACATGCTTGAAACCGAATAAC
This sequence comes from Serpula lacrymans var. lacrymans S7.9, assembly GCF_000218685.1. Classification (NCBI taxonomy): domain Eukaryota; kingdom Fungi; phylum Basidiomycota; class Agaricomycetes; order Boletales; family Serpulaceae; genus Serpula; species Serpula lacrymans. The sequence goes on from NW_006763303.1 coordinate 653,193, forward strand.
ATATCATTCTTTCCTCGGGAGACACCTTGTTCGGGCCCATTGGTATGTTAGCACATTGACTCAAGCGATTTCAAAGGTATAAATATTGTAGCCATCCATCAACTTCTCTTAAAAGTGACATTGTTGTATCCCCCCCCTCCAAACGCAAATCAACCTTTGACGATGCGTTTCACAATCGTCCTTGCTATCCTGGCTTCCCTTGGCTTCGCTGCAGCGGCCAGTACGACGGAGACGGAGTGCCCAGCGTGCCCTAAAACTCTGAAAATTGACAACGTTACTTATAATCTTGTCCTCGGTGGCGAAAAGGCTACCCCTGAAGAGCCCATTAGCTGCTTGTGAGTACCAGAATCTCACTGGACTACAAGGATAGTCTAATGAAGGACGTACAAATAGCTATGCAGCTGAAAATGATAGTGGTAGCCAGACATATTGTTCCTATAAGGTATATTGTTTTATTCGATTCATGTCCGATTATTGTTGGGCTGATGATACCCTTATCAGCCTAATGGTACAATCTTAGAGGATGGGGATGGTTACTGCCCAAAAAAGGTTCCCGTTAGTGCAGACAACTGTGTTTAACTCGCCGTTTGGGGTGGCCATCGTGTTTCAACACGAGGAATGTGCTGCAGATTGATAGGAACGGGTTGCTGAGCAGAGAATGCGAACAGTTCAACTGCGCTGGGTGGGAGAAGATAAGGGGTGTTACGCTAGGGAAACCATTGCAGGAGAAAATAAATGAGCGGAGGTCGGTTACAAATATCTTGAGATTGTAGGATCGAAAAGGAATCATATTTTTTGCATCGATAATGAGATAGTTGGGTTGGTTCAGGTCATCATTTTCTAACCTCGCACTCATTGCAGTGATATTATGTCTTTAGAAACTATCAAGCGCCTTTTTGAGCGCTTAGATGAGATAGGAAAGAGCATCCGGCACAACGGCAATCTTGCTTAGCCTCATGTTACGTGCACTGGCTTCGTCCTCTCACATCGGGCCTCGAGCCCTTCTAAACGGGCGTCAAGTTGATAATTTTCTCTCCTACCAGTAGAGTAGCCTCAAAACCTCTATCATGCATTCTTCCTGGTCACGAATTGCCGTCGCATTACTCGTGTTACTTATTTCATGCCTGACAACTAAAGCGCAAACGGCGGCAATGTCATCATGTAAGAACTTGGAAGCGAGACTGGCCACTAGCTTTGGTCATTCTTTATTGATGCTAACCACCCTATGATCTCTTTGTATTGTATCAGACTTCATAATCAACCAGCCTGGCGCATCTTCGTCTTGGAAAAATGGATCTCCATACCCCGTCATGTGGACAAAGGGACTGCTGGATGGAGTCAACTCTTTCGACGTCGAGATTACACGTCTCAGTGAAGACGGGTTGTACTACGTGGCCAGGAATGGTCAGTTACTCTGTCACCTTTTTGTTTATTATTAACGACTTACTAACTCTGTGTGCGTGGGCAGTGCCTGCAAAGCCTAACGTTCTTAACATTCTACTGCAGGACGTCCCAGTAGGAGACGACTATTTTGTGATATGCCTCAATTCAACGGCCGGTATCACTTATGCCGTTTCCTCTCGATTCTCAGTTGTGGCCTCCAATTCTTCTGCTTCTCAGCCGAGTCCATACGCTTCCGCACCTACGGTGACCGTTTCGGGTGCACCGAATCCTGTGCAAGAGTTTCTTAGCACTCTGGGGCCTTCAAACGGGGGCGCAGCGCCTGGCTGGGCCAGCCTTAAAGGCTGGTCACCTCAGCTCATGGGCATGGGCATCACTCTGGCAGCTGCCATCCTTGGAGGAACGTTGACGATTTGGTGAAATGAGAAGCTAGAGAATTTTTCCTGTCATTCCTCTAATTTTACGTTGTTAATTGCTACTGAATGGACTTTGGAGTTTGGCCAATTTACAACTAATTTATGCTCTCAGGTTTTTAGAATTTTACTGCTTCACGCTACTCTTGTTTCTTGTTTGTAACATGACTAGCTTGGATATATAACATGGACATTGTTCAAGAACTATCCTACATGCTAACCGACATAAACCATTGCATACTGCAAGATCAGTATTCTTGTATTATGAGCTCGATTACGAGATACTGGGAAAATCGGTTTGCGATGTGATCGGTGATCGATAACGACAGGATACAGTCCGAGCCTGAGGCCTGAGGTAGCACGGTGGGAAGAAACAATCAGATTGAAAAGGGAGATAGTTTGAGCTAGAGATCAAAAACATCATGCCTGGGCATTGACGGCTACATCTAGACTTTATTTTTTTACAAGGGTAATGGCGCTTCTGTCAATGTTGGCGAGGCAAAGTCACTGCTGCTGACATCATTGAATGAAGAAAGCGATGGTGAAACGGGATAGCCGACTGAATCAGCTGAAACGAAAAGTTTCTCCAACCTATCCTTTGCTTCTTCTAAGCGTGTCTTTTTTTGCGTCAGGTCGTGGCGACGTCGCCTGATTTCAGGAGCCTCTTCCAGGAATTTTATGCACGCCTCCGAGCTAACGTCCATGAGATGCAAAGCGACTTCAAGCGACGATCCAAATGCACGAACGAATTTGTCGTCGATGATCTGTGGAACAACGTCGGCGAACCGCTTATAGGCGACTGTGATCGCACTAATCTCAGTTTATGGGATATGCCAATAAACACAGCGTCATACCTTGGAAATATGCTCGCACTTCAGCCATAATCTCTAGTGCTGGATCCAAATTATCATTAGGGAGTAATTTCCCAAGCTCGGTGGGCTGGCGGCTTGTGATTCCTAGCTCTTCCAGCCCTGCGAGAACCGCATGAACCTTGGCACCGAAGGGAGTTTGCAGCATAAGACTTTCCCCCATCTTCGAACACTCGAGTAACTTGTCAAAGACCGTGTTCTGCTGAAGCGATTCGCGGAACAAAGACCTATAACGAGTGACGAATTTATCACGACAATCAAAGTAGAATGCCTCGTTTTGGGTGTAATGCTCTCGTTCCATGTCGTATTGAGCGTCTAGCCGTTTTTTAGCAGCTACTACACACTTGAAGGTTTGCTGTTGTATGATGGAACTGTAGTAACCGTGACAATAAGTATAAAAAACTGAAGTTCACATGAATGATACTAACTTGACTTGGTCCAACAGACCTCCGTGAGTATAGTATGCGAAATGATCGCGGAGTATCATATTGACATGCGTATTGAGGATGTCCTCGACAGTCTCGAAACAATCATTCATGAGTTTTTCCCAGTTGCTCGTGAACTCTTTTATCAGGGTTTCCCGGACAGAGTATGGGTAAATACCCGGCAACTCTCGAGTTCGAGAACTAAAAAGATGTGAGCGCTCAGAGTGACAAAATAATTATATATGATAATCACCGTCGAGCGAGATCCATAACCTGATCAACATGCATTATAGTGCCCCTGCCATCGGCCGGATCGTCTGCAGAAGCCGTCTGGATCATATGATCGAGAGTTTCGTTAGGCAATTGCCCAGTAGATATGACTTTCCAAGGCCGGAACCGTGGAACAGTACGATGTACATCTAATTTGAATTCTTCAAACGTGGAATTGATTGCGAACATAAGGCTAGCTTGCGTTTGGTCATAGCTGGGAGGAACGCCTTCAATATGATCAGAGATTTTCTTTGCGAAGTCGCATAGGATTTTGATCACTTCTCCCCGGTGGTCTTCAGTGTGCCGATGAGGCATTTGACGGAGTTCATGTTTCACCTCGTGGAGAGAGCGCGAAATGCCTAGTTGAATCGTAGGAAGTCTGTGGAAATATTTTAAGCAAACGGAAACCATAGAATGGATGGTCCACTGTTTGACTTACTGCTGTTCTACTAAGTTCGACAAAATGGTACTGAGGTTCTCAGATAACTGTGAAGATCCCAAGCGTTGTTGGTATCGAGGACTGAGCGAATTCCAAGGACCTTGGGAGGCGAAAAACCTGCGCTCGGCTTGAAGAGCCTCAGCCCTGGAGATACCTCCTCTAGAACTGGCTCTCCTAATTTCCTGCTGAGATGGTTGCCTGACCGCAAACCATCCATTTTTCAACGGCATTATTTTGTTCTTCAATAAATCAACCCATCCTTGCATTACTTCATCGTGAGATGCAGTGGAAATCATATCATCGCCGGGTTCATCGAGTTTATCGACCTTCGTAAGGACACCTTAAACATATGATATCAGCGGGGTATTAGGGACAGTGTTTATGTCCACTCATACCAACAGTCCTTTGTCTCAGTGCTGGATCATTGCGGATGAGACGAGCAGCACCTTGATTCAAGTAGTCGGCTGCATACATATATTTCTCTCAAATATTCACCGGCATACGAAAAAAAATATTACACACTTTCGCAAGATACAACCAACAAAATGATACAATTTTCCTTTGCGATGTATTTCTGAGCCAAACGTTCAACGAAGGATATATCTGCCACATCTGTACCATCCGGTACGTTTGCGATTACTCCTTCGGGAAGACAAGATGTCAAACACAGCACATCAGATCAAGCGAGGGGTGAGGCTAACCTGGGAGGTCGTAGAAGTAAAGGTCTGGCACATCGGGCCCTTTGAGGTGAATGCATACGCAGTCCTCGGAGAACGTCAAGGATCTGCCATTACTAGGCGCATGATTCATGTAAGAATCGTTAACGAATTGACGATAGTCGACGTTAGGGTTGAGTATAGCAGCTTGCGCACGACGTAAAACGGGCTCGACTTGACTGATGTCCGTCAACAGGTCACCAAAGAGCACTTCTCTCGGTTCGGGGAGGTCGTTACCCTCGGCGTCTTTATGAAGTCGAATGCTAACTTGACAAGACCAAGTGGGGGAGTTTTGTAGGCGACATTCCGTAGGGCACCTGCAGATGAGTGTAAGAACATTCAATAATCGATGAAAGTGTTATGAATCCTCTACCTAGTACAAGTGCCCGCATTCCTCGGTAGCATAATCTAAGATTACGATCACTCGTTGAAAGGTGGCATCAATTAAAATAAAATATAGCTTACGCCACTCATAAGCCAGAGAAGAGTACTCTTCCCAACGCTTTGAGAGCCAAGAGCTACAACTCTTGGGAGGTCACCCTCAGTTTGAATACTACATACACAAAACCAGTAAATTAGTTCAGGTTGAAAAGTAGCAAATATGACGGGATTCTGACCCTGAGCCATGAAAACTATTGAGAATTTCAAGCAGCTCGCGACGTTTCTTTGCATAACCCTCTAGGCCTGCGCTACCCGTCACGTCAATGCGCAACGGTTCGACGCTGTAGGAACTAGTGGTTCTGATACTTGGAGCGGAAGGACGACTGAGAACAGGCATAGACATTGTTTGAAAAGAATGAGGCGGTTACAGGGAAGAATTTTGTGGTGCTGTGGATAGCAGGAGACTTCAATAGCTGCTATTTAAGCCTTTTGATATTCCGTTTTTAACTAGCTGAAATGGGGATAGGAGCGATGAGGAAGACCAACACACATCATGGTATGAGAATCCTTAGGACCTGCTCCCTATTGCAACAGTATCGGAAAGACAATAACACCGGGGCGGTGTCAAGATTGTACACGGAAAGGGTGTGTTATGAGCGTCCGAAGCGATCAAGTTTACGGGATATGAAGAGGCCTGACTCGTTACAAGCCCTGCGACTCAGTGAAATATTGTGTGAACCTTGGTAGAAAGATAATGGTATCGAAGCGTATGTTGAAATCAGACCTAGACTCGTGGGACAGCGCTCTGTGCAAATAGCCAAACCTAGAGTATAAACAATTGACTGGTGCGGTTAAGAAGATATAACAATTTGAAGTGAGCGCTGATCGGTGAAAAGGTCAACAAAAAGGACATTCTTTGCATCGAAACACTGGAAAGACGTTACCTGGCCCTGCGAGGATAGGTGCCTTACCTCGAACAATCCGCAGTTAAGCTAATCCAAACCAACAAACGATATCTCCTGCCGCCGTAATTTGATTAGTAGGCAGCTCTAAATAAATCACTTTACGTGTACTAGGATCATTGTAATGATACTCACCACAATTCACCCTTCCCATTCTATTAAATCTGGAGTAGTTTCGGCAAAAAAGTATAGGAATCTGGCCTCATGGAAATTATTAGAAGTAATGAACGGGTCGGATCTAAACTCAGAAAAAGAAAAGTAGAACAGTGGGAGATAAAAGAGGAAGGAGGAGGAGGAGGGCAGGAACGGGGACGGGGACAGGAGCTTATCAGCACAATGGACATGTGACAGAAGAAAAGCGTACCTAGAGGTTCCATACAATGTACCCCTTGGTTTGGCACATTAAAATGCCTAGGCCACGTTAAAGGAAATAACGCACTCTCTGCTGTATTATCAAGCTAGTTCTATGGATACTATCTAGGGGGTCGATTCCAACACCGCCTTTGATTTTGCAGTCTGAGGACTCGAAAGACAACCAAGTGGTTATGGAACTACCGCAGCGGCGCATATGGGCGCTAGGCTAGGCGGCCTTGGGACAATAGTTGAATAACGCGAGGAGACCTTGATCGGATTGTTCTTAAGGCATAAGGATAAGTAGGACATTGTCTGCCTAGAAAAGATGGCAACGGCACATTCACATTCAAGGCGCATTTGAAAAGGTTGATGGAACGCTAGTAGAGTCCGAAAATCGTGGGACAGCAACCTGGTTAACTTAAAAGGGCTAGAGCATGAACAACGAACTGATGAGATCCTGGATACTCATCAAACATCACAAACCCTTGATCGTTGAACTGGATGAACAGACAAGGGTGTCCTAGTCAACGAGATACACTTCGCCGATCATAGAGACATCAGACCTTTCTGGAAACGTCCGAGATACACTGAATAATAATTGCTGTCCTTGCAAAACGTCTGGCAGTCGAAAGCACATTCTGATCGGTAATCTTGTTAGACATCACGTAACGTGCTTGGAACAATCCGGTGGTGCTGTGTAGTTGAGGGGTATTGATATTAATTATATGAGTGATATGGGCGCCGCACAACGCAGCAGAGGGTACGTACTTCTAGGATACGAACGAACTTACTAGGATCACTTGAACCGCTTCTCCGTTCCCCAAAAGAAACCACACGTTCTCGAAAAAAGTGTACGCTCGTGGTAATTTAGGTTCCGCTCAAACGCAAAATCCACGTTAAAACTGCATCAAAAGATGGTATCAGAGCACATTTTAGGTAGGACATTGGAAGCAGATGCACCAATAAGGACAACAAGGTGCTACGCACATTAATATACTACAGCACTATGTTGCGAGGTTTCTCGGCTCGTTTAGAGATTTGGTGAGATACTATATTTTTACAGTGAAGTCCCTCCCGAAGACAATAGCAAGGTTATTGGGTGGTAATCCAAAGCCCACGTCGATAATATGCCATTGAAATCGATGAACACATTTTTTGAAGCAAGCGATGCAGGTGTTGTCGGTAACCGGGAGCCTTGCCGAGCCGCTAATTCAAGTTAGAAATCCAAAACTAATGAAATTACCGTGACTGGTATGAGCAACGACCTCGGCGAATATTCGTGGGTCCCTCCTCAGTACGACGTATCTCGTCCACCAAACCTCGTCAGCACCGCTCGACTCGACCCCGACCCCGATTTCCCAGAGAACTTCATTCGCACGGCAAAATGGTAATTATCTTTCGACCAGTTCGTCACTCCCCAGTTGAGAGTCGTTATATCATGCGTTATATCAAGAATAACACCGTCTAGGTCTCCAGATGGGGCGAATGTTCTTTCCCAATGCGAGAATCGATCATTCCAATTCTTTGATTTGTGAGTAATTCTGTAAATTTGTGGACCTGCGTTGTACGAATCAAACTCTTTTTAAGATCAACAGAATCACCTTCAAGTGAGCATTTGAGAGACCTATAAATATTCACGCTAAATTCAAGCTTTAGCGACTTCCTCTGCGTCTCTCAACTACTCTCGTACCCTTCACCAATCTTCTCCTATCCTTGACTTTGTATGGTACCCCAGCGCATCATCAAGAGATCTCGCCTCGTATTGCTTTGTCGCTTCTGTTCGGGAGTGCCCCGTGAAGCTTCTGGATGCATCCGATGGGCGAGTACGTCGACGTCTATCTGAGCCATATTTTATCGATTTTATTCATCGAATCACATGTCGTGCAGTTGAGAGCGTCTTACAGAATTGTAGATCACAGGGAGCGGCAAATTGCTCCGCACAGTTTAGCTTTCAATCTTACTGCGCAGAAGTCTGTCAATATTTGGTGGTCAACTTCCTGACGTATCCTTATCCTTATCCGTTTTATTAACTAGGCTGTACTGCGGTTTTGAAGATGCTATCGAAATATTCGATGTTCATCGACCCGGTGAAGGTACGCGACTACCTACAACACCCTCAAAGAAAACAAAAGAGGGCTTGAAAGGTAAGAGCACCGATATATATATATATCTACACGATATGTTACTTTCACTCATGGACCACCATAGGCATTATAAGCAGTATTGCATTCTCGTCGTCTTATGATACTTATGCAGCTGGTAGCCTCTCTCCATCATCTTCTTTCGCAGAAAATATTGCGTTATTCAGCGAGGCGAGCAACGAGCCAGTTATGTATGTTGGCGCAGACATTCGAGCGAGTGTTACTCAGGTCTGCTTTCTACCTCGTGCGTGAGGTCGAGAGAACTGATTTTTGGTTATCTAGCTCATGTTTAATCCAACAAAACCACATATGCTGTACGCTGCTTTCCGCAGACAGTCTTCTATCTATGCTTGGGACCTTCGCGGAAACACATCTACGCCTCTCAGACTATTCAACCCTTCCAGTTCAAACAAAAGCGGATTAACAAATCAAAAAATACGTTTCGACGTCGATCTGGCCGGTCGACGTCTAGGCGTCGGTGGTCAGGTGCGTCTATCAAATTTTTATCGCAAGCTGTATTCTGAGTCATCTTCACCGTAGGATGGGAACGTGTCGTTATTTGACTTAGATATCGAAACAGAAGCTGATACAGTATATGAGGAATCTGTTCAGGAAGTTGAGCCCAGCCTGACGTACGAGGCCCACAAAGGTAAGCCTAATGTAGTCACATTGTATCACCATTTTCATTGCATCCGCAGATGCTGTTGGGTCTGTGGCTTTCCATCCTCTACAATCGGTGCTTCTTTCAGCATCTGGCTCAAGGCACTTTGAACACGATGACACAGGCGATGCTTTTAATGCTTCAGGTGATACATCAAACTCAGAATCGGAATCGGATGATCAAGGGCACATTGCGAGGAAGATGAAACGTCGACCACACCCAGTTGTGATGGATGCTTCTCTCAATGTTTGGTCATTTGCAACTGATTGATGTACAATGTGCTATCTTATATCTCGATTTAGCTGTCCACAGCTCTCACCACGACACGAAAATTACATACTAGTAGGCATCCAATCCAATAGCCTAAGCACAGTGCAAATTCACTGCAAAATGGGGTTTATAGCGTTCCCGGGTTTTGCCTTGATCGCTTCTTGCATTACTGTGCCATGCAGTTGACACACAGCACATTCAGTGGAATGAAGTAGCGATCTGCAAGTATTGTTGCACTCTTCAACTATTCGTATTCACATCACAATCTCGCCTGACACCACAGCACTTGTATCATGGGCCTGATTGTGAGTCCTACTAACAGTCAACTGCCTACCCTTTGATAGGGGCCATGAACCTTCGAGTACGCTTTCATTCACGATTAAACATCTCCCTACCGTTCGACACCACATCGTCAGCTCAATATCTGAGGTCCAGGCGAGCGTTCTGAAAGCTCCCTGAGACGTTTTTTCTTTCCAGAGGCTCTTTTTAGAAGTCCTGTAAAGCCATTGTCTCCTGCATTTCAAGTTCGTGATACCTCAAAGTGGGCCTAACCGTTAGGTTACCTTAGTGTTCTGATCTTCTACGCTTATTATCAACAGAGTGACGTGGAATGCTCAGTCGTGCATTTGTGGTCATAATCATAGCATGGCACTAATGAACATAAAATGTATGAAGAGAAGAGATAAATGTGACCACATCATACAACAGTGCCGGCATTCGAAGCAATACGAGGCCACAAATCCGCCTAAGCAATCAAAAATATCAGCATTTTCGAATTTTGTCAAATCGAGCCATGAGACACGTACACATTCTTTTGCTACGGGTCCGGTGATAGCAGAACCCTTCATTTCACCCTTGGGGTTGACGATGACACCGGCGTTGTCCTGGAAGTAGATAAAACGATGAGGACTGCGGCGTGGAAGTTATGATATATGGGAAAACTTGCCTCGAAGTAGAGGAAGACACCATCTCGCCGACGCCAGGATTTACGTTGACGAACGACAACAGCAGGCATGGCTGTAAATGGGAGGCAAAATCACGATCAGCAAAATAATCCTCCTATAAGATGTTGGCGGAATTCCTCCTGCTCCAAGCAGTCGCGCGAAACCAGTCTCCCGATTCGCGCATAATCGCCTGATTTGCAAAGGAGGTCAAGTGGAAAAGAAGCGGTTTCAACATACTCTTTTTTCGCAGTTCCGGCTTTCCCTTCTTTACGGATGCAACAACCATGTCACCAACACCAGCATCTGGCAGTCTGTTCAAGCGTGCACCGAATCCGTACGGTTCGATGATGTAAAGAGATTTGGCACCGCTGTTGTCCGCACAGTTGAGAACAGCTCCCACTGGGAGACCCAGGGTCATACGGAATTTGTTACCGGAAGCTCCACCACCTGTATCAACGAACAACGTCCAGCAGATGAAACCCAATAAGAAACATGAAGCATAGATTCGATGTCCTGAACTACGCACCGCGTTGCGTGGCCATTTTTATCGATTAGTCTTTGGTCTTGAGGAGCTGGATAATGTGGCAATCGGTGAATACCCTCTGTGATAGTAAGTTCTGTGCCGGAATTCGGCATCTAGCAACTGTATAGTGGAAGCGGCATCTTCCGCAAACTTCACACGTGACATACCGTTGGAAATAGGGGTAGTAAATCACCGCTCAGCACACCTTCAAACCACATGAATGTTGGAACTGTGCAGATCGATGTCAAGGTCATGGATTTGCACAGACTACTACGTTACAACAATCCTACTAATACTATAGCATCTGAGAATTTATAGGACTCACGAGAGTCATTTTTACACGACCTCGTTGCGTGTTTTTATCTTTCTCTACCTCTATATCGACTGTAACCTTGTCGAAAACAGAGATGGTTACATCTTTGCCTCCAGTGGTGGATGGCACTGTGATCGTATAATTTTCAGCGTCGAATTGTGTGTCACGTTTAAACATGACAAGTCCCTCGATGCCCAGTCTGGAGCAAATCCAGGTCAATTCGGTGCCCCACATAAGATTAATAGCGATCAACGCACTTTGATACGAAAACACCCAAGCCGTTTCTGAATGTTCGGATGACGAATGCTTCTTCCCGAACTTCGCCCGTCCCCTTCTCTCCGCGCCCTTTGAGAGCCAACCCAACGTAAAACTCAACACTGGCACGACCTGCCATCTGCGCCATCCGGTGACGACGATTCACAACATCAAGTACGCGTTCAACATGCGCCTTTGAATGTAGCGTAGCATGCAGAGGCCAAAAGCCGATTGCAGCTGACAGTTGACGATGTGCGAGGACGTCTAGTTCACTTCGCTTAATATGTTAGGTCGATAAACGTTCGCGGAATAGACTAACCTGCATATCGCCGAATAGGACTAGTAAAATGGGTGTAAATGGGACTGGCAAGACCGTAGTGTCCAAAGGTGTCGCGCGATACACTGCCAGAGCTGAAGTACTCTGCAGATAACATGCATCGAGTGGCCATTATACGCACAAGCGTATTGAAAGCGGGTTCCTTGGCATCCTTGGGGAGTGTTAATATCAGACACAAGACAACAGCACAGAACCTTAGATGTAGCTTACGATGCATTTATCTAAGGATGCTGCGAGAGCACCTGAGCTTGAGACATCTAGCGTCAGTCCTTTTCGCTTCTGTAGGATATCTTGTAGTTTTTCAAAGTTTGTCCGGGGAGGTGGCAGATGCCGCCTGCAAAATGGAGCTGAGTCAAGAAAATATATAGAACACATAAGCGCTTACCTGAGGACGGCAGTTTGAGGGAAAGTGTCTTGGATTTTCTTTGCCACGCTAACATTGGCAAGAAGCATGAACTCTTCGACAAGGCTATTTGTTTCTCGCATCTCTTTCTGCTCGACATCAATAGGATCGGATGACTCTGAGCTATCCAGATGGATTTTGACTTCAGGAGATGCGAGATTGAGCGCGCCAGCGGCCATTCTTCCGGCTTTCAGCTTTTGCGCGAGAGAATTCAACAGGCGAATACTTTGGGTGAGTTCATCTTGTAGATGACTGGGATGACCATACAACATTAGTTGAGTAGTAATAATCAATTCGTAGACTTACGGATCATCTTTGCGAATTTGCGCTTCTTCATATGTGAAGGCAGCTTTAGAGGCGATCACAGACTTTGTGAATCGTACGTTGACTATCTCTGCTTCAGGGGTCATTTCCTGCAAAGCGTCATTAGAAGCCTGTACGTGACAGTAGCAGGTCATACTTACCCAGATTGCGGAAAATGCCAGCCGCTCGACATATGGCCTCAAAGAACACAAGTTTGTACCTAAGAGAGCAGGCAACATGTCGATGCGCTTGTCCACAAGGTAGACAGTAGTTCCTCTGGATGCAGCCTCGCTGTCCATTGGGGTGTCAGAATGGACAAAATGCGAGACATCAGCGATATCTGCAGTAAAGTGTCATGAATATAAGTTGACCTCGGATTCGAGTGACTTACGGACGCCAGCTTCGATGTTACCGTTAGAAAGACGTCTTGCATGCAAGGCATCATCAATATCTTGACATCCTGTAGATGACACAGTATGAGTGAGTGCATTTCATCATCAGAAATAGCCACACCTGGGGGGTCAATGCTACATATGATTAAACCACGAAGATCCTCTCTGTCTCTCCACTCTGGACTACGATCACTCTTTGGAGGAACGACCCATTGTTCTCCTTCTGAAGGTAGGCAATCAAGGATAGCTTTCCCGAAAGGCCTATACGGCACCTCGAATTCCAACAGCAAACTTTCTTGCTCTGCTTCCTTGCTCTCAGCTTTACCAAGAGCACGAACAAAGTGGCCTTCCGGATATCGCGATGTGCTCTCCCATCTGTCTATGGTCACAAGAATCTTTTGGCCAATCAGGGAAGGGGCTTGGCGAGTTCTCAGGCGGATCCGAGGAAGAAGACGAGAAACGGGAGTAGCGAAGACAGTCTGCTGTGAGAGAGATGTGGCATTGGTGGATGTGAGTGATGTGCTGTCAATATGACAAACATAACTATAAAAGGGTCAGGCTTCAAATAGAAGCATTGAAAAATGATAAGCACGCACGCTCTCCAGTTGCGCTTAATAACCCCGACGACCCGCCCAGTTGGTTGCTTCTCGGTAGGTCTTTTGCTGATTTCTGATCGAACGGCTTTAGATTCACGTTCACGGACCAGAGTTTCCTTGTCTTCGCCTTCTTCGCCAGAATCCTCAGCATCATCATTACGAAGGGTTGCTAATATAGGTATTCAGTATGATTGGTCTCAGGGTATTAACAATCACACACACACCTTCTTGATCTACCACCTCATCCGCTGGCGCTTTCCATTCTTTTTTATCGAAGACTTCGACCACAACAACATCGCCCTGCACGGCACGGTTCATATTTTCCCTGCCTACTAATAACACAGGCTTTGAGAAGGCGGGTACTGGTACCGTTCCCTATAAAGCAGTCGATATTCACGGGCACTGCATCTAAGAAGCTGGATTATACGAACCTCCAAATAATTGTACTGATTGGCGTTGAAAGGACCCTGATGAAGTTCGCCAGCTTTTACACCAGCTACCAATGTAGCAGTGGGAATATACTATTCAAAAGTGAGCTTGTTGATGAGAAACGATACATCCAGCACTTACATCAGGATAAATGGCACTGCGAACGGCAGCCTTTGTAGGTTCGATGTCATCTAAACCAGCAGCGGATAGGAGATCCGAAAGCTGGCTAGACTCATTTGCCCCTTCTACATATTTTCGAACTGGTAGAAAGTGAAATCGTCTCTAACCGAACTGATATGAACGTAAAACGAAATACAAACCTGATATACAAGGAATGTTCTCTTGCTCAGCTTTTTGCCGATTCGCAAAGTCGTCTGTCATGAGGACTATTGTTGGAAGTTTTGGATTCGGCCTTCCGCGTATCGGTGGGTTGGATAAGGAGAGATGTTCGTTATACCATGCCGTGGCCTTCCGGATTCCTGAAAAGCTTGTCTAAAAGCACGATTTTAAAAAATGGATAAGCTGAGATACCTCTGTCGTTTCTATCGTTTGGGCTTTCGTCCTCCTCGCGAATAATCGCGGTTTGTCTATGGAGTCAATCAGAAATTTTGTTCAAACATACCCATTCAAGATTGCATGCACTGACGAGCTATATTCATTGTAAAATATCCAGACATTCTTGCCTTCGGTCTTTGTGAGTGCCTTTAGACGGTTGTAGAGAGGTAAAGAGCGGTGTCGAACTTCCTCAAGAACAGTTTGAAGGAGAATGATTGGAGGTGTGAACAAATTCGATTCCATGAGATCCATCTATACGACATGTTTATGAGATTTACGGATTATGGAATCACAAGCATAAACTGGACTGTTCCAAGACCCGTATATTCTCTCAGGACTTGGCTGTATTTCTAAGCTTGCGATAGAAGATAAAACACATACCTGAGCCAGAAAGACATTTGTGTCCGGTAGGACATAATGGCCATTTGGAAACAATGCATGGTAGGGATCTCCAGAAGGAGCGAGAACAGGATCCGTCAATGGTGAGCACGCCTTACACTTGACAATTCCACACGCTATATCATCTCGCAAGTATCTTTCCCGTATGACTTGTTGTCTGTATAAGCCCACGACCACACATGCTTGTTGCCACATACCTTTGATTACCTTGCCTCTTGCTGTCTTTTTGAAGAATTTGCGCTGGGTAACGACCGCCTCTGAGTGAGGCCGCTTCCTGATGGATATTTCAGGCATGGGGAGACGTGAGGGACTGGAGCTAAGGGCCCGTTCAGCAGCCTCCGTTTCAAAACGAGAACCGTTTGCAAACGCGCTCGTTTGGAACAACTCTCAGCGCAAAGAATATTTCTCACGCTATGTCACACTATGTTACACGCATTTCAGGATTGTGGATTAAGTAAGATAGGTGTCATCCACAACCGACGCCATCACATGACATGACTTGGCTTGTGACCACTGGCGCGACGAGGCAAATCACCAACTTGCATCTTTGCCACAAAAAATCTATCTCGTCTTACATGGCACCATTTTCCTTAGTTCTTCTTACAGTATTGTATTTGTATTTACTGAGGTTCAGCTTTTCTCTCAAACAAAAAATCCTAAATAATTCATATCAAGCGAGAAGAGATAGCAACTTTGTTTGCCTCCAAGCGTAACGCTTTTCATCACACGGTCACATGATGGCATCAAAGGCCTATCTTATCTTATCAGTACTCAGTAGTGTGACAAGCTCTTTTCAAAACGAACTGTGTCGCCGAACACATCAGCTCGTTCCGAAACGGGCCCGTTTCGAAAGGGTACCGTTTTGAAACGAAACGAGACTTTTTGGGGCGGGCGACGTTTCAAAACGGTGGGTGCCGAACGGGCCCTAAGAATCTATGGCAAAGGAGAACGCCGCGCCGTGTGGGGTACGGAAAAAGTTGTTCCACGAGCCAAGCTGTCGGTATGTTGGAAAAAGTGAGAAAGATTCTCCGAGAGTATCAGAAAGCCAATTGTCCAAGGGGGATATAGCGATAAGAGATCAGGACAAGCTTGTGCCAGGTACAGCGGCTTTGCCTATTTGATACCAAAAGCCGAGACAAGTCTTCCCGACGCTCGATGAAGAGCAAAAGATGCAATCGCAGCTTTGGGCCACGTGATGTGAGGGGCCGGGTGGGTCCGGATTGCGTCTCCGCCCGCTCGACGCACTGGCGCACACCCAGGACCCTCAAAAATACACCCAGAGTTGGGGTACAGGGGTTAAACGTTCAGGAATGTGAGTATCCATTTCAAAACAACAAAAAAAAATGCTGAATTGATACGAATTATAATAGGTCATTTTCACTGGCATGAGTGCGCGAAGCTCGGTGTCCAGCTTCAAAGTGTATTGGCCAGACTTCATCCAGTCTCGATCTTGATATACATCACGCATGCAGTAATCTTGTCAAACTCAGGCCCGGTAACATAAATATAATCTTTTGCTGCAAAGGGTGTTGCGAACATGCCAGGGCAGATAGTGGACGGACAAACTCAAACGGTACCGCTGGCACGCGATAGGCAAGGGGAATCGCCGATTTTGGCAAACAAAACAGGGTGCGTAAATACGCCCAGAACCTGTACCAGAAAACTGTCATGCAGGACGGACATTTCCGACTGCGGGCCTTCTGATGATGAGGCTGAGCGTGCGTATTCTTTCCACTTCCTATTCCAGTTATCGCCATCTAAGTAACTTAGCAAACCCCGGGACAGCACAGATATCAGCCGAGCCTTTTTTTCCAGATCATCTCGGGTGCCTTCATCATCCGGGTGAACCACTCGTCGAAATTGAGTTCAGCATCACACGCATGAGTAGGGACAAATGGACAAATTTCTGGTACCGAGGGCACTTAATTTTTATCGGTCAACACTGCCATGGATGCTTTAAATACTTCTCATCGTCGCGTTCATATGCTTTCTGGTGGGTATACTGTCGATTTGCTCTCTTCCCCAGACTTTCATATACGAGATGTCCCAGTCGCTCGCTGACAACTTGGGTGCCGTCTTCATTGGCGTCATCTTTTCTTCCATGTTCGTCGACTTCATTTTGTACATGTGTTTTGTGGTACTTATTTCTTCCAGTCTTTTCGGCATAACCAATTTACAGACCTACATCTATTACTGTCGTTATCCTAAGGATTGGTACATCCACAAAATATCTGTGAGTGCCGAATTCTACACAATTGGCGCGTTATTAATTCAATGGATCCGACATAGATTGGCATTCTATGGTCAGTTGACATTCGTTTCATGCGATATTTGTGCTTATCATGGTTAAAGGGCGTTGGACGCTGTTCACCTCGCGCTGACTGTGGATGCTGTCTATCAGTATCTTATCAATGGATTTGGAAATGTTCTTGCTCTCCTTGTCATTGTGTGGTAAGTGCGAATGTATCTCCCGTATGTTTATCCATGAACCAAACTTTCTTGCAGGTCATTCAAGGTACTTAACCGTTAGCGCACACAAAGAGAGCTGATACTAATTTTCCCCCTTCGTACTAGCTTCAAATCGCGGTCAATGTGAGTACCGATTTACGTGATATCACGTGCATATTGATTGATGGGGTGTAATGGAAGATCGTAATAATCCTTTTTGTCCAAAGGTCATTTTTCTTTTTTGTCGCTTTCACCAATCGAGTTCTCATTTTCTCCCAATTAACTAGTCTATATGCGATGCGAATATGGAAACGTAAGTCAATTTCGACAACAAAGTCAAGTATCATGCTCAAATTATACCTTAGTCGGAAGAGGGCATCGGCATACGTTGCTACCTTGCCTTGTGGTGCGTGCCATCAAATACTGTCACCATGTGCTACATTAACGAAATACTTTAGACCTTTGTGGTAGTCGCTGGTTATGGTGAGTCTTGTCTCGAAGTGACCCTAGTTCATAACTCATACTTGAACACCGCTCGACAGTTGTTGGCATCCGTACGCCATTTTTTCTCCTCGAAACAATCAGATCTTACTGATGCATGTCCTACGTATGTAGTTCTAGTGATTGAAACGTAAGTTGATCATACTCTGTTACATCCATCAACTGAGCTTGATCAATGTAATCCTAGCTTTCGGATGACAACATGGGCTGAGCTTGACACAATATCTGTAAGATATGCCCTCAATCGTCGCTTGACCAGTCTAATCAAGCTCTGGCTGTTAGTGGGCGATCTATGCCTCTTTTGCAACGTCGACGGGCGTCGACTTCGTTATTGCTGCAGTCATGTGCTACTATCTCCACAAAAGTAAATCAGGGTTCACAGGGTAGGTTCATAGTTATCTTCATTGCACTGGACTGCCATTGATATTTGCAACAGCTCCGAAAATATAATTAACAGACTCATGCAATATACACTAAGCTCGGGTCTGGTCACTAGGTAGGTCTACCTTCCAGAAAGTGCACCAGGTTACAGGCAATGAAAACATATTCCAGCGCATGCTCAATGTCGGCGCTTATTGCCGTAAGTAGCCTCCCCAATAGGAGTTCTTTTTTTCTAATGCGATGCTGACGAGTGGCTGGCCATATATACATAGTACGCGTTGATGCCCACCAACTTGATATTTTTAGCCATTGAATTTTCTTTAACAAAATGTCGGTGGTTATGTGCCTAGGAAGTCATCCCACAGCTGACCTTCTGTTTACAGTATACATCAATTCTTTCCTCGCTATGTGAGTACTGGTTCTCTATTGTTATGACATGTGGAAATCTTTACACGGCTATTCGACACAGGCTAAACGCTCGACAAAACATCCGCGAGAGGGACCGTCTTTCGATCAGTTTGTCTAAATTGCGTTCATCGAATTATCGCGGGGGCCTGTCGCTCCCTTCTGCCTCAACTTCAGTGAGAAAAAAACACCAGTTGTCGTCTTGATACACTTCTGAAGGGTTATCTAGTTTGCCAGCCCATCCACTCCTGTGGGAGGAACATTCGATCAAAGCATAAAAATACAAACTATCCCAGAATCTCCTATGGATTCGAAGGATGATGTGAGCTGCTTCTACTCGAATTTCCCCAAATTTCTGACCCTGACATGCATGGTCGTCAAAGTTTCCACAGCTTTCGCCTCAGGACGGAAAAACACATTACCAGTGGTCTCATATCAACAACTTTCAGCCTCGAGCTGTGTAGGTCAGGGGTACATTGCCTCACAAAGCTGGCTTTTTTTGGTGTATCTGTTATTTATTGAGTAGCTGGATTCCGTGTTAGCATTGCAGTATTGTATCAGAACTTGTATGTTGTATAGAGCTGAGTCACGTATCCTTATTACTTATTATCATACGAGCTTATCGTTCTTCTCCGCGGATGTCGCAAAAGCAGTGATTCCCACACTCTTGGTAACTTAAGAACGCCGTCTGGCCCAGACCTGTATCGGTGACTGAGAGGCTAAGAGACGTACGGAACTGTACGGATCTGTAACGGAGCCAAAGGGTACTCACCTTTGAAATTCAACCTTTGGATCGCGACAGCTCAAATACACATGAACCTCGCTCAGAGCTCCGTTGAAGCGCAATATCGCACGCAACAACTCATTTTTTTCATTCCGTACAATCCACACTGAAAACCACCATCAACTTGCGCGGCCTCCACATCACTGTAACAATAACTCAATCTTCAATATTATCTGAATCTGGCCGTCGCAGGGCCTAGTAACCGGCAAGACCCCTTGCTATATCCCCGTGGTCCAGAAATACGACCACGATTGAAAATGGGCGTCTTCAACCCCAGGATCGTGGACGCCAGTATTCGCGATGTAACTTCTTGTCTCTCAGATGGCCAGAAAGTCGAAGTTCTGCTCTATGCTCTGCAGCATCTACCAGCTGAAAGGTACGTTCATCTGATTTCAGTTTGTATTGTACGACTTATTGATGGGGCTTCGGAAAAATTTTAAGTTCTAGAACGGTCATTGAGAACGCTGTACAGTCTTGTCTACAAATTCGCAATCTACCGTCTGGATGTATAGCTAAGGCACGGATCTTGCGCGCCAAAGCAAGACTCGCTGCTGGCTCTCTTAGCTCCGCTCAGCAGGGTAATCACCCATCAACCTTGGAAAGCAATACCAAACTCAATGCATTATATAGATTTGCGTGCCACGCTAGTCATCGAGCCAGAAAATCAGGAAGTAGGCTCCCTCATCAAAGCTCAAAATCTCACCTCAGAGATGGTGGGCCTTTGATCGAGTCATTTGATTCCCAATACTAATGGTTCGTGCCAGCTGCGAGAACCCGGTGATACTCCCAAGTTTTCAACTGAAATATGGCGGGAAATTGCCCTCTGTTTGCCTCGGCGTGACCTCAAGTCACTTCTATGGGTCCCTCATGCACTGTCCCGTATAGCCAGTCAACTCCTTTTCCGTGAGATCGATCTGTACTTGACCAGCAGCTCAGATTTTGCAAGAGAAGACAGTTATCTCCGGGTCTGTCTGTCGCATGCTGGGAGTTCTGATAAGGACCTGGATAATTGGCATTGCCAACGCAGTGCAGACATTTTAACTCGCATCCTAGTGGACCCTTCGTTTGCATCGTTAGTGAAAACATTGAGGATCTTCGCAGCCACCAGGGACGGAGCACATCCGCTGACGTTCGAGACGGGTATGTGGGCTGCAATCTCAATCTCCTGCATTGTCGTGATGATAGCTAACGTCGTTTATGCCAGGGATGTTGACCAACGCCTTGCCCAAGATGATGAATCTCAGAAATTTCAAATGTTCTGGGAGCAGGCTGATTCTCAATAAGATACTTGAAATCTTGCACTCATCCAGCTCCCGCCTACGAATGCTATCCTTGACGTGAGTAATCATTACTATTGTTATTGCTATTTTCTAAACGACTGCAGGGCAACTGATGTGGCTGGAGACATAGACATACCTAAATTCAGACATATCACCCATTTTTCTTATACAACGGAAGGAGGGAACTGTGTAGCTGCTCATGAATTTCTCTCACAGAGCCGCGACACCCTTCGAGCATTTGCAATCAGCAATTTACATTGGAGGTTCCCCACCGAAGCCATCTCAGTTCGCAATCTGACACAGATCGACTTTCATGGTGTTTTCCCAGCAGATACACATCCATTTTCGGAAATACTGTCCAGTGGCCATCAGCTTGAATCCCTGTCGCTGTCCGGTCTCTTTGAGTGTGCGCCGTCATCATCTTTCCGGCTCTTCCGTTCCTCCCTCCCTTTCTTGAGGCACTTTGCAATCAACATCTCGGGGCTACATCGACACGTGACCGACCGAGACCTTATCCCTGCCATATCAGAATTTCTGCGCGACAGGACACAACTACAGACGTTTGAGCTGGTTGTCCCAAGATCAGACTTGCTATATCGTCGTATTGGTTTCGATGCTTCGGCTTGGGGCGTTCTTCCATCTCTTACGGGCCTTCGCAGTCTGTTCATCACCTACCCAAAAGATTTATCACCAGCCCTTGCAGCTTGGCTTATTCCACGAAGCGTCCGAGCGTTGACTTTGGATTTCATCTCATCCTTTGTCGAGGATCCTGTTCCCTTTCTGAACGTATGGTTTTTACTTCGTTCACCTCAGCATTGCATACTGATATCTATGTGTAGCATCTTCGGCCAGGGGTCCCACCTCTTTTAAAATATGTCGCCATGACGGACTTTCCGTTACCGACAGTATTCAGTGTCGTCGAGCACGGCTTTCCTAATGTACGCGTGGTACGGGTGGGAGGGAACTTTTGGACTGTTTCACGGCTGGATGATGGGACTCCTGAGATGGAAGCTTGGCCTGCCCGCCGAGCTCAGTTCCATGCAACCGAATGGCTGGAGTCGCTTGATTGCGAAGATGCGGTCTGGCATGGCGTTAGCTCAAAAATCTGAAGCGCAGGACGCATCAGTGTACAATATATATCAAACTCCTGAAAATCAATGCACCACTCTGATAAATGATAATGATTTAACGATCATATTTCTTAAAGTGAGATTATGCTTTGCATCATAAAAATCATCCTTTGTAGCGATCAAATGCCTTGACATCTTATCTGAGTGAGTGCAATGGCAGTCTAATCCTATCATCCGTCGAGTCGTGCTTTACGGTTGTTAGCCTGGGCCTTTGGGCTCCTTGTATCAAGGAAAGTTCTTCCATTTAAACATGCTCCCTGAAACGTGTGCCCTTTGGACTTATTCTTTCCCCAAACACAACCTCCATCGAGCATCACTTTGATGCACGCATATCAGAACACTTGTCATAGAGGATCGATCCATCATACGAATCACTTGATAAATGTGTGAATGCGTCAAATATCGGATCCACTGGAAATGGGGAGACCGAGGAGGTCCTACCGATTCTCACTAAATAGTAGAACACGTTGAGAAGCCGGCTCATCCCCACTGATTATAACAATGGTGTAGATACATGGCCACATTGTTGCTATTTGCAAATTTTCACAATGTATGCTAACTGGAACGACCATCAATCATTCACCGCACTGCGTGAGAATCGGTACTCACCAGATGGCGACGAGGAGCCAAGACTAGAAGTAGGAGTCCCTAGCTGGGCTTTGACACCTTATCACCCACGTACTCCAGGTCCACGCAGCGGGTATTACGAAGGATGATAAAGGCATCATGTACTGCAAGCCTTACGAAGTCAAGTTACGATTAAATACACCCACGAGAACCTCGCTTACACCGCCAAGTTACAGGTGTCAAAGATGTTTTCAGGAACCTGAGCCTCTAAAAGATCTATGAAGTCCTGAAGTGAAACCCATTCTAGATGCTTCACAGGGGTCCCGTCATGTAAAACACGAACAAAGTCCTGATTTGTGGATGTACGCCAAACCTGTGGATAGAGGTGAAGCTAACTTCTATTTAATCGCAAGATCACCACCTGCCTCCGTGAGAATCTCAGAACCCATTGCTGGCCAACGAAGAGGAGCCTTCTGTCCGAGACCAAGACCGGAAGCCAGACGAATCATGGATCCGTCGTGACCTACGTACAAACGTAACTTATACCGATCCTCGCCCGACCTAAAACGTCTGAGATTTTGTGCTAATTCCATAAACATGACCCCTACACGCGAAAATAAAATAGACGATCCATCGAGTACAGCGAGAAGTGCAATAACCACTTACCAAAAGTCAGTTGATTGTAAAATGTCGCATTTTCAGCAGTATTCCAAATGTAACTAAAGAGGCCATCAGACGTTTGGGGTAAGAGCGAACAGATACTAGATCCGTACTTGTATTCCCAATCGCCTAAGAAATATACTCGACTCGCATCGTCTTGTGAAACACAATTGCCAGAGGAGTTACAAGGCAGCGGGTGCCTATGACACGTCCTTGAAGTAAAAGTATCAAAATAGTGGTCATCTGATAGCGGTGTCAAATATGCGATATCATAACTGAACGAGTGAAGACATACACCAAGACGACCACGCATTCAGGTGACCTGTTCCTAGAGTAGCCTCAAGTCTGGCCTGCAAATCGACGTGCTGGGTGAGGTGATCTAACCACGCAGGTACTGATTGGTAAGCACTGCGAATAGCATCGGCAGTAGGACACGAATAACCAGGTACTAATGCATCAATCTATAACGACGATCAGAAACTAACGGAGCCTCCGAGATAGACAATAGATACTGACATTTCTTGGCTGCATATACACAGGCCACGACTTCGCTGCAGTTGAAGGATCCATTCCAAAGAGAAATCCACCTGCAACATGCTGAGTTCTAGCCTCTGTGGAAGTACGAATATAGATATCGTCCTCCACTACATTTTGCAAGAAAACATTTTTGTCATGATAAACCGACCAGAAGTCCTGCATTCAAAATCGTTTCAGGCGTAAGGGACACTAGCCAACAAACTTACTTTACCGTGCTTAATTGCATCTTCCAAACCCTCTCGAGTGAGTTGACCCGAGTCACAGGTCCCATTCCATATTTCGACAGCAAAAGGATGCCAGTCAGGGATAATTGTTTCGTGAAATATGCGGGCTGTACCACCTATATAACTGTGTGCGGCCAAATGCTTGCACTCCCATGTGACGGAAGCGTCCAAATCTCTCTCGTTTGGGTAGAGATTATCGGGGGTACGCTAATATGTAGCCAAAGGAGGAGAGTGGGAGATGAAGCAAAGTCCCTAAGCTAGAAATATATCATTGCTACACACCTTATGATGTCGCATCATGCCATTGAGAAATACCAGTGTAATTCCGCTGTCGACGTGGGATGGCTTACTGTAATATTCAGGATTGACGTGCGGAGCATTGCAATAGTTATAGGTGTTCCAAGGTAAGTGGGCGGGTGTTGTCGATGAGTTATATATCCCATGGTTGTGAGGAATATCGAAGGAAGGAGGAGAGGTTATGTACTAAAAATTCCCAGAACAAAAACACGCATTAGAAACTACGCTTCTGAGCTGAATATGTTCACTGGTTATGGACGATATCGGTGGATGGGTCAGTCAAATTGCACATGGGAACCATAGCAAATACTATGATGTAGCGATGATGGCAATATTATATGTGCACCCAAACATACCTGGCTGGTTTGCATGTTTATATACCCAGAAAAGGCCCTCAGAAACGGTGTAAATATGCTGGACATATGCCTCACTTCAAAAGGCGTTTTAAAAAGCAAGTTCAGCAACCCTAGCGACCCGCATTCAACACCGAAGACGAAGTGCACCTATGCAACGTCGGGAGTCGGACTTCGAATTCCTGATGGCGAAGTGACCTTTATTTGCATATGTTAGGATCCAAGGCCATTAGCTTCTTCGGCTAGGCAGGATAAATATTAAATATGGCATGAGAGTGATGAACTCTACATATAACTTCGCCGTAGTCGTCTAGACCAAAACAGTCTCTTTCGCACTGTACGAAGCCTACCTGTCGATTTGCATTGAGACATCCCGCATCAGTTCTCTAAGTACACTGGTGGAAGGGTTTGTGAATGAAGAACAGGTGGTAGTACAGTTAGAACATGGAGAATACGGCATAAAATGTCATCAAGTTCGTGTCCATCAATATAGCTACAGGTGTCACTGCATTCGCTACAACACGTATCTGAAGTCCCGGTTCTGTCTATCAGTCAGGTCCAAGAATTCCTATCAACCAATATGTCAGTGGGCAGGGGGATTTGAACCATACAGCACCTACTTTGTCCACTTTCACCTCAGTCCTTTTCCCATCCTCTGTGATGCGCTCGATATACACCTCATCATATGTCGTATCTGCGGGCTCTGCGTCACGCCTTTGATTCTCCCGGGAAAGAAGGACCCGAATCCAGAGAAGAAGAAGTGGGCAAATGACGTAGCAGATTCCGATCACTATCCATGGCACATGGTTTCTGGGAACGAGATATGAGAGAATAACATGTCTAATATGGAATGATTGAATGCTAACCGAGGTTTGTACTTGGCCTCCCACATAAATGGACCAGCAGCATTTCCAATACAATATGCAGAAAGCATGATGGCGTTAGTCACGACCTTCATAGATAGAATGAAGGAAATCATGAGACGGCATTAGAGAGCCAAGCTAATCGTCCGTACCTTCTTTGTGTGACCAGCTGTTACATTGCCCAACCATGACAAGGACAACACAAAACCAGTAGTTCCCACACCTATGATAGCATAAATATTAGGATCACTCAAAGTTTTCTTTTTCTTAAGTAATTCCTTCCTTACCAGTAATCCACTGCCCGAACAGAAGCCCCACTTTGTCACTCCATGGTAATAAATTTACCAAAAGAATACCCAAGAGATTCGGAATGAAGTATAAAGCGCCAACATATGCTCGACTGTTCGGGCGGCGAGAGGCAAGGATTACCCCTGTCCAAATAGTCGCAATCTCGATGAACCCATCGACACATCCAAGGAGCGTAGTTTGCAGATTTGTGAACCCAAATGAAGAGACAATAATTTGCCTTTGGTTCGTCAGCGAGTTAGGTATGTTGTCGAGAGCGGAGAAGAGTGCAAAGATCCAAGTTTTTGGGTCACACAACGCTTCAATCATCCTACGTTCAATGGCTGATCAGAATACCTCATCTCAATCGGGAGAGCATATACTGACTGTTCTTTCTTAAAGTGCTTGTTTTCTACTCCAGTTTGGTTTTCCTGACCTTTTGCTCAGTTGTGAGTATATAGAAAAGCTGCCTATCAGACACACCTGGATACGCTGAACGGCTTTAGCACGCTCCTCCATAGTGAGGAACCAAGCAGTCGTAGGCGAATCTGGGAAAAGGAACCTAAAGCAAGTTCTAGACCACAATCACAGCGATGGGACAAGAAATGTACCAAAATGTTACTGCAAGGATTAGAGTCATACCGCCAGTAATGATCATAAGCCTGTGGCGCGTTAACGCAAAATTTGAATTTCACAAAACAGACAAAGCATACCATTGCCATGGCTCAAATCCACCTGTCGTGATATGGAGGGTCCCGAAACTGATGAAGCCCAGAACGATTTGAGCTTTTCCGAATTCACGTATGAGTAAGTTGACACTAATACGCTTTACCAAGACTGACCTGTTCCATTCATGAGAACTGTGCCACTTAGTTAGCCAGACTTCTTCTAAAGTCACTAGAGACGCAAGCTTACACCAATATCCTACTCTCAGGGTCTGTTCATTCCTTGTATAAAACATGGAGCTGACAATCATGAATCCAGCTGTTATACACCCCTCGCAGACTCCGAGGAGCAAGCGAACGATGAGAAGCCCAGTAAAGCTTGTGCATGCTGCATGACAGCACAATGTGGTTCCCCAAACAAAGACGTTGAAACTGTTGTATTATATGTGTGAGTACACGCAATGAATCCAAGAAAGTGAGCGAACCTTATCCACTTGCCAACTGGGAAGCGCTGAAGCGCAAGATTCTGTGGATATTCGAAAACTAGATAACTGAGATAGAAAACAGTCCCTAGCCTGCATCACTTGTCAGCTTGATATAAAAATATCAGTGAATGTGCTAGATCACCAGTTGTACCTGGAAATTAAAGCTGAGTTAAAGAACAGACCATCTCGTAAAACAACTTACTGATTAGTAGACAGATGTGTAGCTTGTCTGGAAAAGCGCAGTCAGTAAGAAAGGGCGGAAATGAAGTGTGACTAACTCGATGCCTAGAATAGCCGCACTGCCCAATGTGGTCTTGTCCATGAATTGCATCCTATACAGCGAGTTGAAACAGCGGTGCTATGGGGACCTATCATCCGTCTCACCAATAAAGTGCTAAGACAGCGATATTAGTAGGATTTCGATGGATACTGTAAAGACTTACTGCACATCAAAGGAAGAATATGAATGTCAATCTTTTTCCTGTATACACCTCGTTTCGTTATTGCTCTTGTAAAACAAAGTTAACAATGCATACCTGATCCGCAAGGCTTCTTCTGGCTCGAGAACTGTTGATAAACCAGCCACGAGCTGAGCACCTGTATCGACCTCATTGGTGGTGACAGAGACTCCTTGGGGACGCTTCTCGTCTTTGGCAATGTCACTCGCAGACTCGGATCCCATCGTGCAAGGAGAAGCAAAGAGAAAGGCTTGAGCCCCAAAATCGATTTCGATGTCCTTATGTCGTATCAATGATGTTATATCAACACACGATAAGGATGAATTATCCCATGCATGTCACAATGTTCCTGGTGCTTCGATCTGTCATGAGATAGTGTCCGTGTATCTCAGATAGGCAACCAGTAGATTATGAGGTAACAAAAGTGAAGGCATTTTTGACACGTTCAGAATGGAGTGAACTTGGCATATCACTTTATCCGAATTTGAGCGTCTGTGGGTGGAGCGTTGTTAGACGCACCTAGAAATGAAGCGTCCACCTATATCTTAACTTTTACCGATATACGTTTGAAGGTGTTAAGCGTAGACCGACGCCGAAAGCTAGCGAGATTCAGACTGATCAGAACGAATGTCTATGTCTTCGATATTACGCGCAATCGAAGCTATCTATGTTAGCAGCCTTGGCTGGCCATGGACGATAAGCTCAGCGTATTATTGGAGTGTCCCTGTGGTCCATCGTGTGCCGGATACTATCATAGCTACCGCAGGAACAAAAGGGTTGCAAACTTTTTTCGCCAAGACAAGAGCGATAACGATTTGACAGGAACAGGTATGTCAACTTCACATTTTATGTTGTGGTTTGGGTTGGGGTCAACAAACTCAACACCTCCACAACGTGTTAGATCTCACGGCGTTAAGCGACGCGACATAACACGTGACGTAATTGCCATTCCCTGGCAAACATTCTACTACGTAGTAGTCCACCAACGATATTATAAAGAACCCAGTAATGTCTTCTACGATAACCAGCATTTTGTCTCCACCGACCTCAGCACCCACCAGCGCCCCACCGCCCATAACGCAACTTCTACCTATCTTGCGCACCACAGGCTCCAAGCTCTTTTCTGCATTGTCGTATCTTGCCCAGTTTCTATACAGCTCATCTGGCATATTCCTGCAACCTCTGCACATCCTACTGCCTGTTGCGCTTTGGCTTCTCGCCCCAGCGATAATTCTCTTCGACATCATTCTAGATGCATTAGTATTCACACCATACAACTTGGTATCGGGCGCTTTATCCATTTTCTACCCGCTATATGTTTTTTGCGGCGCCGCTTGCATCAGCGGTCTAGCTATCGGAGTAGTTGGTCGGACGCTTGTTTCATTGCTCACCAAAGCTATTGGAAGTGGGCAGAACCACGCTTCTGAAGTAACCTCGCCGGTTTCTCCTCTCTCACCCCTGGAACCTCAGCCACTGAGGAGGCGTAGAAGTCGACAGGGAAAGGCGGAGTGATGCCCTTCTATCTGATGCGCGTAGGCGTTTTTCTGCTATGCGTATGTTAGTATACAATGTATCTAATTGGCACGTGAGTTGACTGCACTGTCTCCGTATTCACAGCAATTTCATCAAGTTCCTTTAGCTCTGATAGGTATCTTATATGCTTAATCATATCAAGCAATGGTTCTCATTCGAACTTTATATAGTATCCACAGATTTGATCTGTCTCCAAACCCCGCCATACTCTGTACACTACATATTATTTCGTCATCGTGTAATCCGATCAGAAGGCTAAGAAGCATTTTCTACCTTCTCTCCACCAGTTGTTCCGAGAAGTTCGCAGATTTTGTAACATCGAATCTACAAATAGTACTCAATAATGCTGCACAGTGACATGTTGTGTTTAACTTTTAGACTGCAAATTATAATGGCACGAGTCTTGCCTTTGTGTCCTGTGATCCAATAGAGTACTGAGCCTAGCCCTAGCACTAAACTGTTCATCCTTCATCCATCATCGCAGCCCCAATCTTTCTGCTAACATGCCCAACAAAGCTTTCGTACAAGGCCCGCTCCTTCCCTTCGGTCCACACATATTCGAGCTCAAACTCTCTCACTCCCTCGGTTTCGTGAGTTGTCAAGGTCTGAACGCAATTTATCTGGCACTGCATAACAAAGTCCTGTGACGTTGACATCGTTGAATGATCAACAGCCATTTTTCTCCGGCGAGCTGCCCGAGACCATGTATTGCTCCTTGCTTGAGCTAGTAACGTAGGGCATATAGTGTTCGTGCCACTACCTTCATATGGTGTTACCGATACACCCCCGATGTCGGCTAGTACTTTCTGTAGCGCGTTTGTAAGATGAGACCTGGAGCGCGCAGAAGAGAACGGCTGGTGAAGAGTATTTCTGTGCGGCATGATATTTTGTAATGCGGGGTTCGATATGCGGGCTAGAGACTGAATTTTTCGTGAACATTTAGCCATCCGTGATGCTTTCAGGCGGCAAGGAGCATATAACTCACATCAGAAAGATGCCTAGACCCAAAGGACCACCCAATCGCCCACCGTCGAGTTTGCCCCTGGATAAATTCCGTGATTGCATAGTTGTCAATCTATTGTCATGTGGGTATGAGTATCGAAAGAAATGATTAGGGGAGCCAACGATTAGAGTTGATGCCACTGACGTTGTTTTGACGAAGGAGTGCTACAATGTGGGATAACGATGACATCTTGCCGAGCATGGAAGTATACCACCTACATGAAATATATTTGTTATTTTCATCCTAGCATGACGATGAGTATACTTACGTGCACCGCGTTTTGTGTTCCATGCTTTCATGTACCATCTGTGAAACAAAAGCTTCTTCCCCTCCTGGCGTAATCATCTCTACATCAGCGCCAGTACACACCTTTGTATCACTCTATTTCGGTATGCAGCGCTAAAAATAAGACATGTTCACTCTTACCGCATGTGGCTCAAGTTCCTTCGCAGCCAAAGAGCGTTCAACGTCCTCAGCGCTATTGTAGAAAGGCGGATTGCACATCGTGAAGTGATATCTGAGGAATTGGTAAGGGAAGTCATAGTTTACAGTGTGCTGAACTTACTGATTATCATCGTCGTAACAATTTATGAGAGGAGTTAATATGGGCGCGTTTAAATGCGCAGATATAATGTGTATCCTGTCCTGAAGATCATTATTCGTCACATTCTGCTGCGCATAGTTGAACGAAGTTTCATCGATCTCTGAACGAAAGGACGTGTTATCAAAACTGTACACGTTTTACAAAGCGCTTGCATACCTGTAGCAGCGAAACACCAACTGGGCTCTAAAGTACACGCCAGCAGGGGATATATAGCTGATGCACCAGTCCCTCTAATACAGCCAAGACGTTCATCAGAATGACACGACCAAGGCGCCTCATAACGTACACCCACATGTCTATCCCTCTTATGGTATTAGTGTGTTGACCATAAGTCGAGCGGATGATATCTTGTATCCAGAGAACATAGTTGAGTCTAATTAGATAATGAGAGGCGAGCAGAAGAATGTCGAAGCGGACAGAATCCACCTATTCGGTATCTGGCACGAAGCATAAATCAATGAGCAACCCCTGAAATACAGCACATACTGGAGGACACAATCTGTCCGATGGAAGATTTAGTTTAATTCCAAAATCGCGATGCAGCAAGGCCTCTGTCAGGCATCTACTCCTTGTGTCAGAACTGGCATCCCAAGCTAAATGAGTGTTGATCGATCACAAGCCTTTGTGCTTTGTCATTTTTGAAGTCGATGGTGCTGGTCCCATCCGGATTGCGAATAATACTGTGCACGCCGAGTGTTAAAGATAAGCTTCGATCACGTTACGAATCAAACTTAACTCACTAGGGACTCAAAGGAGGATACGCTTTCGCAAGTTCGGCAAACCGAGGAGGGTCACGATATGGATTGCGAGCATGCATTTATACACTAAAAAATAACAGAACATTAAAAGAGGAATAAAATAATATATCAAACGTTGAACGTCGATGCATATAAATTAACTTTAAAGACTTACCATGTAGCAAACCAAGAATCCTTAGACTACTATAGTTAATGATGGAGTTGCTGGTGAGACAGCTTGAACGCGCGCACTGCAAAAGAGAAGAGGTGCTGATACAGGCCGTAAAAGGACAGAAATTTTAGCTCCGCGGCTACATCCCCCAGGAGCGATCGAAAATGTACTAACTACCAGTATGGGTGCCCTGACTTTGAGAAAAGCCCTGGAGTTGGAGGAACCTTTACGCGGTTCTAGGGATAAGTAGGCGAATGAAAGTTCGTCGAAACTAAAACCTCCAAACATTTCATGCTAGGTGCAAGCACAAAGCACTACTTCCTACCCCCTTACCGAGCAGTATTCCTCCCTGAATGCTATCCCACCGCCTGGCGCTCTGTTAGGCGGGACCACTGTGAAGTCTGAACTGAATCAGTTTACTTTCGAGGATTTCAACGTATAGCCTCTCTGACAGTGGATGTGCGCGCGGCACGTTCGCATTCGTTAGAATGGTGATTGCATCTTCGAACCCAGATCAACAGATCCGGTAGGCTCAGCTCTCTCCCCAAGTCACAGACTCGAGTTCGCCAGGTGAACCAAGGGTACCGTAAATACACAGAGCTACCGCAGCCAGTGCGTCTCGTTCATTACTTTATACCCCTTCTACCATTCTTGTACCGGACAGTCCTTTACCAAGACTGGCGGCCTTCTCCAGTGTTTATAACTTAAGCACTGTCTTTTGTCGTAAGACAGCACCGACGGAGGATTTATCCTCTCGGGCCAGTAGTGGTCCCGGTTGGTTGAGTTGACAAGACTCATGTGTGGCCGCACATGAGACATGCGCACCACACCCAACTTAGGGCTATCACTCTGCCACGGCTCGCGCTCTAGGAGCGTTTCCCGTTTCCATCCTCATTCCTGAGGGAAGGATCTCCGTCTTGCTCACAATACGTCTTTGACTGGTTAAGTCTCGGCATTGATCACTAATGCTAGGCTGACCCCCAAGGCCGACCATGGGCTAACCGAATTTGTATCCCGGACTCGTACCGGCCACGATCAGTTCAAAGGGGATTCTCCTAGGGAGGGTATCCTGTCGTCAGAGGCTACTAGCTTGAAGCTTCACATTGACGTCGGATCATTCTTACCTAAATCCCTCCGTTACGCTCTCTTTATTCTGTCCTTTGTTCACGGACACGATGTACTGAGAGAAACATCGGTAGGTCTGCATGCGAAACCGGGTGGTTAATCCCTTACGCCCCACATTCCATAACGACAGCGTCTGGCTACACCACAAGTGGTCGCCAAAGTTTGCCGTCCGAGCCATTAGCCTGAATGAGATGGTATCTCAGTCAGTTGATGGGCTTCACCTCGTAGAGGTTGCTCGGAACAAAACCCTGAGTTGATGTGAGAGGGAACGACTCTCTTCCTTCAAAAATTTTGGACTGCCTACGAGAGACTAGTGTCGACATATATTGCTGTATCGTGGAGGGAAGCGCAAAGAGCCATATATCGCGGTGTCAGTTGGCAATTGTGTGAGTGAAATTTGCGATTGTTGGGCTTCTTCTTTACTACTTGCAAAGGCTCTACAATGTGAGTTCACCTTCACAGGAAAACATCCGGGAGCACTTCGGACGGAGACATGCGATCGACGACTGTCGCACAAAGTCATAACTTGAAAGTATTCGAGACAAAGGATCAACTGAATTGTCGCATTTCGGTGATAGGACGGTTTTACGAAAATCACATCAATGATGGACCACCCATTATTGGCAGAGACAGAGTGGTTAAAAGAATTGTATACTCTAAATACGGAGGCCCATAATTAATCTAAACTATGAAAACATTTAAAACGCGGGACTAGAAAAATTGTTTGAAAACGTACGAAGATACGAGCCAGCTAACGCAGCTTGGAGAACAATTTTGGTGCAGCACAAGCCTAATGAAGTTTTGAATAAGTAGTAGAGGAACAAGGCCAAAAGAGAAACGTACGTCGACACAGTGCATCATGCTACAAAAAAAATGTGATTAGACTCGCACGTGTACATAAAAGCATGAAACTTACTGGACTACACAGAGTAGTGAATAATCAAACAACACATTGTGAGCAAAAATCATAAACCGAGTGGTCAATAGTAAAACATGACTTACATCTAGAAATAGTCGGATAAATAAGTCTCATATTGTACAAAGGTAGAAAAATACACTTACAGTTCCTCCACACAGTCTTCGCCCTTGTAGCCTTCACCAGCTGATACTTTCTCTTGGCAGTGCTGGAAATGCTTCGTCAGAGGGGCGCACTTTGCTGTCTCTTGGCATTCCTCCCTTATAGCGGGATGAATCTACAACATAAGTTCAGTAAAATGAGTTTGCGTCTCCGAGTATCAAGAAACAAACATCTTCGGGCTCTTCCTCTTCTTCCGGTTCCTCCGCTGCCTCTGCTTCCTCCGTGGGCTCCTCCTCTTTTTGCTCTTGCTCTCCCTTTATTTGATTCTCCTCCGGCGCGTCTGCGTGTACGACAGGCAGGAAGGACGAAAAGAACGAAGAAAGACTCATTGGCAGCAGATATAATAAGTTACTTGAAACTGCACCAATTATCGAGAGTTTACGGGGCCAGCTCTCGTTGAGGCGGAGCTACAACTGAGACGGAGTCTGCCGAGTCTGCACCAAGTAGATTCCAGCTCAAGACAACATACCACCTGCCAGATATCTTGATACCTGTTTACATGCGTAGTCTCACTTAAATCGTCGAATGGGAACCGGACCAGGACCACATATCCGGTGGTGTAGTCTGTAAATAGATTTACAAAAAATGGGCGGTTACTCTTTGGACACTATCGACGACGATACTCTTATTTGCATTCTGTCTTTCCTGTCCATACCTCAGCTCTTGATCATCAGACAGGTGAGTAATGTTACGCATATAGCTCGACAGCTTAACTAAGAGGTATCACTTAAAGGCATGCAAGCGTCTTAATTGCATTTCCAAGCAACATACCGTATGGCGTAATGCATGTATAACTCACGTTTTGCAACAAGGATTTCCATTCACACAGTTACCCCTAAACTCATTTGACTGCACTGAACTGGAGCGGCGAACTTGTCGTGCGTATCGCCTGGGAAGGAGATGGCGTTCTTCCGTATCAGAACCTCGTCGCACAATTACTTTTAACGCCAATCCAAGTAGTCCCATCGACTATATTCGCTTTGTTCCTGGTCATGATGGGAAAAGAATCCTCACCGTGTCAAAGGGTATATGGTCAGTCGTCACAATCTGGGATGCCAAGGAAGGCGAGGGCGTAAATAGTGGTTTTCGGAAGACGGCCGAATGGGGTCCAAAAGGCGCTATTTTCAGCGGTCTTACCGTCAATACAAAGCCTGGTTCCGAGGCAGTGTTAGCTGTTTCCATACAACAGAGCGGGTCGGTAGCGGATCGATTTTTGTTCATGCTTGACGTGACTTAGATATATACAGTTCATCAAGAGTCGAAGTCCTCTCTTGCATCGGCGAACAGGATACCACGTTCCAAACATTAACGACGGTTGATACCCACCATCGACCCACTGCATTATGCGGTGATTTAATTGCACTGACTGATACCTTAGCTGAAACGGTGATATGGAATTGGAGGGAAAACACGTACGCTATTCTGCGCAATGGTTCCGAATCTGAGGTCTGGCAGGTGAATTGTGCTGCTGTCAGTGTGTTATATTTATTGACTATCGTCCAGGACCATAGTGTCCAGGTTGTTTTCGCTCATAAAAGTATACTCGTCGTTAGAGCACGCTCCATCCATGTATTTGCAGAACCTACCTTGTCGCCATATCCAACAACAGCCGCGCAGTTGTCCGTTGCTAGCCATTCCTTCGGTTGGGTTGACGGCGTGTCGGTATCGATCAAGCCTTTACATCCCTTCGGACAGAGACAAGCGTGTTGCGAATATCAGCCAGTAATAATTCTGGCACGAACTAAAAGTGACGATCCTTGGTCTCTCTACCAACTCAGGCTTCATATGTATACCCTGGAACCAAACTCAACCTACAATCATGCATCTTCTTCAAATCAAGATCTAATAACGACTGTCTCGCCATACTTGTTTCCGTTTCAGTCCTCGGCTGAGGTGGTGTCAGCTCACCATGGACCCCTCCGTTGTACCGATATAGCTTTGGGTCCGTTCGGTACCGCAGTATGGGTGCAGCCGAAAGATCGATCAGCTGTGGGATTGATATCTCCTGACGTCCATCTTCAACAAATACCACTACCCCACTCACTTGCGCGGGACGAAACCCTTGTGGCAGGTATTTTCCCAGGAGTGCTTCAGGGCGATCGTTCAGAAGTTAAGACAAAGGCACTATGGACCAATCCTTTGAATAATTGGACGTGTTTGGATTATGATGAAGAAACAGGGTTTATTTCAGTGGGCTCTAATTCCGGTGCAGTAACACTATTGGAGATATGAAGATCAGCGCAATTATCAAACATAGAATGATATTGATTTGAGGAGTATACATGATATCGTGATTTATACTAACAACTACTAGACATCTTTTTTCAAGTAAACCGCAGTATAATACTCGTTTATATTGACGTCGGTTTGCATAAATCCATAGAAGGCAGAGAATGCTAGTGAATTACATCCGGAAAGCTTCACAAGCGTGCCAGATTCTGTTTGTCTAATGATGTCGATGTCGAACACAAAGAAGACCTGCCGGAGTCATTTCCCCCTCCGATAGTGTCCAAGCTGTCTACGAATTCACTCCATTGCCTATCCGACACAATGGGAGCCGTTATGTATGGGTCGACATCGATTTGGTCTAACATTCCCTGCAGACAAGGATATGCAGCACTGACGGCGGCTTCTTCCATCGCGACTTGCATCTGTCGCGTTAGTCCAGCGTGCTGAACGTACCAAGAAGAGTCGAGCTTGACGACACTGGCGATATAGAGATTACTGATGTAAGAAGGAACTCCTTCCTTTACAGCAGCATCATAAGCCATTCTATGGCCAATAGCTTCTACCAATGGCATGCATTGTGGCAAAATCAGATTGTTGAATTTCTCGCTGCGATGGTGAGTAATGTTTGTTAATAGCTGTCCGAGTTCTTTGAATAGCCCTGCCTCGTGTCGGGCGAGAAGGCTGTCGGGTTCTGTTGAAGGAGGCATAGAATATCTTCCTAGCAATAATTCGCTGGCTAGTCCTGTCAACACACATTCGATGTTAGTGAAGATAGTACTCGTGGCGGGTAAACCCTACGAATTGAGAGCACCAGTACATCTCCTTCAGCAATTGCCGCACCTCGTAGGGAGGTCTGAAAGAACAAGAAATCAGCATTGAAATATCAACTGGTCCCGATACATACATGCAACTCGATGATTTGATTATGACAATAAAGTCCTTGAGCACCACAGCGGTCACTCAACATTAATTGCATGCTTTGTGTTTGTTGAATGGTGACGACCTTCGAAATAGCGGCTATACCATGACGAATCCTGACGTCCAGCTCATGATTTACGAACTCTCGAATGACTGCTGATTGCAGTGCTCGCAACACAAACGATTGGACTAAAGCAGTCAGGACTGGGATTTGTTGTGTCCTCAAGGCTATTATGGGCTGGGGCTTTCCAGATACTGCATCGACGATTTTACGGCGCAGGCTGTATCGAGCAGCTATAGA
The DNA here is from genome assembly GCF_000218685.1 of Serpula lacrymans var. lacrymans S7.9. Lineage (NCBI taxonomy): Eukaryota > Fungi > Basidiomycota > Agaricomycetes > Boletales > Serpulaceae > Serpula > Serpula lacrymans. The sequence continues at coordinate 689,967 of NW_006763303.1, forward strand.
AGACGACAGCTGCAAATAAGGAATGGCGATACAAGCTATGGCAAGACCACCACTTGCAACCCGGTTTATTCCTTCGAGAAACGCATTCCGACGATCGGTAGGCAGTGAATCGCTGCCCAACAACGCACTTTGCGGGAGATAAACATGGTCGAAATAGGTTAACGCATGATTAATATGATGATAGCCACCGCGATAAGGGATAACTCTATCTTGAATCAACGACGACCCTACGGCAGATAGTAATGGACGCTTACTTGCAAGATATACCTCTATTCATAGCATAACCATCGTTTATCGCGACCAGGAAAGGTTTGATTCCCCTATCTTCGGCATCAAAAATTGTTCGGGCAAAAATAATGGCAATAGTTGGTAGACCTGCCGGTGCTGTAGGAGGCATGTGTCTAGTGCTTGGTCAGGTTTTGTGGAGTTCAAAAGAGAGGGTGCGAGCTTACTTCGCAGCTTGCTCGTTAGGGGTGTGTAGCTCAAACCCTCCATCCGGCAGTAGCGTAGCCGTGGTCTCGATGTGAATCGCATCCAATCCATGGCCCACTTCTGTGAGGCAAAACAGACAGCTGGCAATTACTTGAGTAAGATTTTATGCCATCTGGATTCTTGGTAAACTCACGATACTTGATAAGATAAAGCCTCAATAAGTACTTGCTGTAAGTCAGGTCTATTGGCAGCATAAACAGCCAATGTGCCAGCGAATAGATTATATTGCATAATTAGCAATGTAGTCGCAGCAGTATCCACGCATAATATAGGGTCCATATGCATCTGCCAAAATTTGGGAGATAAATTCAAAACGTCTTCCGCTGTAAAGTCTGGTCATGGTCAACTGAACGGCATACTGCAATGAATGGATACAACTACCATATAGTCGAGCTATAGCTTTGGCTCGTTCATATGCTAATGATACTCGTCTCTCCTGAGGCACTGTATGCGAGCGCAGCTGGAAAAGTTGAGACGTGGCAAGCTTGACCGTAGGACGGACCATTACAGAGGCTGGTTTTGTGGGTCGTACGAAGGCGACTTTAAAGGAAGGGAATGCCATCCATTCGGTCGTACTATTATCATGATGCACCTGGAGATAGATTTAGAGTTTGGGCCATAGTTTCATAGCAAGGTGTGCTCACGAATGATCATGACATCATACCAGGTCATTGCATCACCACACCTCAGACAGGGCTTCTTCTGGTCTTTTTTTCCGGGTTCTTTGGTTGGGGGAATTAGACCGAACATCCCGCCGGCCCGCAATCCATCAATAATCTAAAAATAGATTCTAATCATCTCCAGTGCCCTCGCCTCTCGAAAGGATCCCTTGTTGTTTTTGGGTTGTCTTCTCGAAACGACTACAGGATAATGGGAAAGGAAGCTTACATAACAGAGTACTTATATTCAGCCACAGTACATGCTGCCACCTCAGTTCCAAAAAACTCGGACTGAGGTGAGTAGCAAGTACAACAATACCTTGGAGTTTGGAGGTGTGTTGGGGAGTGGAACAGAGTATAAGGTTGGGAGTTGGCTTAGCTTTTTGTAAAGTTATCATTGTGGCTGGGTCCGCATTACCATCACTTTCCTACTCCCAATACTATTCCTATCCAACCTACTCCTTCATCATATGTCATTCACCCCTGTCAGAACCGCAACCATAGGAGGAGTGGAGTTCGGAGTGCAGAGATAAAGTGGGGAGCAGAACAGAGTACAAGGTTGGGGATTGACTTAGCTTGTGCATTAGGCCCTTCCGCAGACCTTGGTCCCTAACTTGTCAGAGTGAATGGGTGAGAGTAGAGGATAAAAGGTGGAATGGAGTAAAGGTCCTTTGGAGAAGGACCAGAAAACTTAGAAGGAGACTTGAATAAAGGTGAGGGGAACCGATTGATATTCAAACTGCAGGAACAGAGTACAGTGTAACAACCAAGAGTTAGTTACTCTGGTGCACGACTAGAACAAACTATAAAGGTAGTGATGAGGGAGTGGTTACCCCTTAGGTAGGACCGAGTTAGTTGTGGGTAAACAACAGGAGGGCTCGCTGAGGAGTCTCCTTGATCTATTGGGGTATATATACTACTACAGGTTTGTTTGTACATATGTACTATACAGTTGATGAAGGCAGTGGCTGATGATGTCAGAGGGCGCAGCCCGTGTAATCAGCTCCACTGCATGAGAGACTTGTATCTAAAATAGAAAGAAAGGCAGCGCAGCGCGAGATAGTGGAGTTTGAACAAAAGGGAAAGTGCCGCATGGCATGGAGTGTGAAAACTATAGTAAAAGGTTGAAAATTAAAGGTCCGAAAATGTGTTATCATAACATACAGGAGCGACGGCTTATATACTATTGGAGGGATGGGAGTTTGTAAGGAGTAACTCGTAATATAGGTATGGAGTTCCATGCGGACAATTACATCTAGCAAGGGAAAATCATATGTGGGGGGATTGTACCATAAGGTCTAAACTACAGAGTCCATGAGGAATATGAGAACGTGCAGAGGAAACGTATGGCAGACTACATCAGGAAAAAGCATTTTGCTATATAGCTGGGTATGTTTCTATAGCTGCTATGATAGCTATTAAATTCCTATTATAGCCAATAAATCTCTATGTGAAGCCTTATAGTTACTATATCAGCTATACCAGCTATACCAGCTCATTTATGTCTATGAGAACCTTTTTCTGATACTAATGACGATAAAATTAATATTCACCAAATAGTTTGGTATGCAATCAAACCAGCCCAATTATTTAATAGAAATCTATCACAAACATCCAAAGCATTTTCTGCACCTCAGTGAGCAGGCACTTGATCTTTTCCAAACAAAGGCAACAAGTGGCAGCCTTGTCGTATACTGCTCAATGGTACTATGGAAACTGGTGGAGTACCATCAGCTCTAAGTGCAGGTTCTGTAACCACATACATCATATGTGCTGGATCTGCACTACCTTTCAACTTGGTGTACCATTCAATGTACACCAATAGAATTTTGGGCCAATATTTTGGTACACCAACCGAACCACCGTGAAAAATGGCAGGGAGCTTGAATATTACTTTAACTCTTCCAACATGTGTACCTATGTCATGAAACATTAATTCACAACCTGGAACTGATCATGAAATTAGAGAAGAATATTACCAGCAATGCCTGTTGACTTGGCTTCTAATGAGTCTAATATGACAACATTATCAAACTGTGGAGCGATTGTTACGATACATAATTTTTGGACCTTTAAATTTCATTCTCCTCTTTAACTCTCTTCTGTAGTTTTCACACACTGTGTCATGCGGTGTTGATGATGAGAACTGTTGTTAGAAAACCACACACAAAAACAAACTGACACACAATCCTCCCAGATTCCACGGAACTTGTGTATGGGCTTTGCCTCCTAGAACAGTGGGGTGGTCTGGTTGTTCGTGGGGTGGTATGTATAATGATCCTTCAAAGTAAAACCCAGGGATGTATGGGTGTGGGTTTTGAGGAGGAGGGATAGTTGAATTATAGAAGATAGGGGCTTATGATGAGTATGGGTGAGCACTACTATAACGCAACCACTTATGCTGAACTAACGGAGTGGTAATGTCGAATCTCTAGCAAGTAGTTGAACAAGGTATATTGAGAGGAAATCAAAAGCTAGGGTATGTACAGTGTTAAATAGCTACTTATATATATGTAGGAACATGTCAGCCTTGAGGCGCTGACTGAGAAACATGAGGAGAAGGCATGTATGCTGAGTAAGTAGTCAGGTGACCTACAGTCATGTGACAAGATAAGATAAACACTACATATTGATTAGATAAGGTGAAACAAGTGTTTCTACGTCAGAGTTGGATAGATAAGGAGATTGAGATTGTGACATTACCCCCCCTTTAGGACTTTCATCTTGAAAGGTAGGTTCAAGTTTGCCATTTTCCCAATTAAACAGTTTGCGGTTATATGAAGGTTGAGTGAGGTTTTTGAAGGGTTGGAAATGTAATACAAAGTTGATTCTCTGGGGTGCTGCGGGGAAGTGATTGTGGAAATCTTTTACTAAGTCTGGAGAGTTTTTTACATTGCTCTCGGGTTCCCATGTTTGTTCTTCTTTTCGGTAACCTTTCCAATGAACTAAGTATTCTAACTTGCCACGTTTCAATCATGAATCAAGTATTTGTTCAACCTCATATTCTCTTTGGCCGTCGACTTCTGCAGGTGGTGGTGGTTTGGGTTTCTTTTTCCCAGGGAACATTGGTTCTTTATATGGATGTAGAAGGTTTTCATTGAATATCAGGTATACATTTTTCCATTTACTGGGCAATTTAAGCTTGTATGCTGCCGGTCCGGTTTCTTTTTTGACTACAAAGGGTCCGTGTTGTTTGTCATCCAACTTCTTTGATGGTCAATCAATTGTGATGTGTTCCGCTTTGACCTAGACTTTGTCCCCTGGTTGATATTCCACACTGTCTTTTTTGTTTTTGTTGTACAATCTTTTCATAATCTCGGCTGCCTTTACCAGAGATTTTTCCGCATTCTGTTGTACTTCCTTCATCCTTTCTACAAACTCTTCTGCACTTTCACTCTTCACTGTCTTCCTAATCACAGTAACTACTTTTGGATGCTGTCCATAATTTAAATAAAAGGGGCTATATCCAGTAGCTGAATGTTCTTTGTTGTTGTACAAGAACTCTGCTAGGGGTAACCATTCTGCCCAATTGTCCTGCTTGTGGTTTACGAAGATTCAGAGGTATTGTTCAACCTCTTGATTAATCCTCTCCATTTGTCCATCTATTTGTGGATGATAGGCTGTGGACGGGTTTCCCTTTATTCCTAGAAGTTGGTAGAGATCTTTGATAAAGTTCGAGACAAATTGGACTCCTCGGTCTGATATGATCTTATCAGGTAATCCATGATATCTGAAAACATTGTCTCTGGAATAATCTTGCTACTCCTTCAGAATTTAGCTCGGCATGAGTTGGTAATAACTTAATCATCTTTGAGAATTGATCAATAATCACCATTATCGTGTTGTAACCTTTAGATTTGGGTAACGGTCCGATGAGATCCATTGATATGATTTGCCAGGGGCAGCTTGGGATCTCATTTGGGTGTAGTGGTGCTGCCTTTTTCTGGTGATCTATTTTGGTTCTTTGGCAAGTTTTGCACCCTGTTATGTACTCTTGGATGTCTTTATCCATGTACGGCCACCAATATGTTCTAGTGATCAGTTCCTTCGTTTTATACCGGCCTGGATGACCGTCAACAACGGAATCGTGATGATCTCTGATAATCGTTTCCCTGACTTTTCGGTCTTTTGGAACATACATTCAACCTTTGAAGAATATGTGTCCTTCATCGGTCCACCAACCATCTTGGTGGTTCTGTATCTTGTCCTCAACCTTTTTTACGACTTTGTCAACATTATTCATTCTCTTTTTGATCCATTTGAATATTTCAATAGTCTCTGCTTCTACTTCTTCTATCTCCTGTCTTTGTTTCCCTGTTAGAGACATATTTATTCTAAATAGATCGTCTTTGAGTACAATTACGTTTTTGTTGTCATTCTCTCCTTTGTTGTCAGGTCGTCTGGATAGTAAGTCTGCTTTGATGTGAGTTGCTCCTGGCTTGTGGTGAAGTGTAAAATGATAATTGGCCAGTTCGCTAACCCATCTAGCTTGCCTTCTGTTCAGCTTCTGAGGTTGTTTGAAATAGGTAAGATTTTGATGATCGGTCCAGATCTCAAATTCCTTTGCGGCATCCATTAGGTAATGGTGCTATTCCTCTAAAGCTGTCATAATGGCTAGTAGCTCTTTATCGTAAATCTTGTAGTTTCTTTCTGTTTTGTTTAGAGATTTCGATAAGTAAGCTATTGGATTCCAGATTCCGTCCTGTTCTTGGGAGAGTACAGCTCCTAGAGTGTAGTCACTACTATCTGCTTTGACTCGGTATTGACCGTCATTGGTCAGTAGAGCTAGTACAGGGGTTGAGCTTATTATCTTTTTAATCTCTTCAAATGCTTCCCTTTGCTGTTTTCCCCATTTAAACTCTTCTTTACCGGTTAGTCTAGTAAGCGGTTTTGCAATCGCTCCAAATCCTTTGATAAACCTTCTATAGAAATTTACAAAATCTAGAAAGGCTTGCACGTGTTTCTTGGTTGTGCATTCAGGCCAATCTAAGATTCCTTTAACCTTCACCGGGTCCATGCGGATTTTTTTTTCTGAGATAATTAATCCTAGATATCCGGTTTCTGTTTCTTCAAAATCGCAATATTGGGTTTCAGGTATAGATGGTTCTCTCTTAGGATCTGTAGAACACGTCATGTCATTGCTCGGTGTTCTTCAATTGTTTTTGTGAAGATCATTATATCGTCTAAGTAGATCACTACCTTTCCTTCATCTATCAAGTCTTTAAAGATGGAGTTCATCATGGTTTGGAACGTAGCAGGTGAGTTTGTCAAGCCGAAAAACATGACTAATAGCTTGAACAGTCCTCTGTTGGTTCTAAACACCGCTTTGTGTTTGTCTCCTTCCTTGATCCGGATGTTGTTATATCCCCATCTGATATTTAACTCCGTGAAGTATTTAGCGCCTTTGAGCTTGTCTACAAGTTTATTAATTAGAGGTAGCAGATATCTGTTTTTGATGGTGATTTCATTGAGCTTCCGGTAATCTTGAATAGGTTGGAGTTTTCCATCTTTTTTCTTAATAAAGAAGAAGGGTGAAGTGATTGGAGATTTACTAGGTTGGATGTGTCCTGATTCTAAGTTCTCTTTTAGGAAAGCATCTAACTGTTCTTGTTCTCCTAACACTCAAGGATAGACTTTGCAATCTATGGTGTGATCTCCGGGGACTAGTTCTATTGCGTGATCCCATTGTCTTCTTTCAGGGAGGGTGTCAAATTCTTTTTTGTCAAATATGTCTTTGAAATCATGAAGGTGTTTCGGTACTATCCCTTCAAATCCTCCTGTTTTTTGATTGTTTCCGGCTGCTTCGGCTAATTGTTGGGCTGTAGTGCCGTGAGCGCGGATCTGATGCATAACATCTGGGATTGACGTGTCTTTGACATTCAAAAAGTTAAATTGTAGAATTCTATCCCCCTCTTTAAGGTTGATGCAATACATTTCTAGATCTTCTTCTGGTTCGAAGAATCATACCATCATGTTGCATTTGCTTAGACATCCATTGAATTCTAATTTTGACTTGTTCCAGTCTATTGTGGGGTTGTGTTGTTTTAACCATTCATGGCCTAAGAACATCCGGCCAGTTCCAAGATTGGTAACGGTGTCAATGATGAGAACTGCTGTTAGAAAACCACACACAAAACAAACTAACACACAATCCTCCCAGATTCCACGGAACTTGTTTATGGGCTTTGCCTCCTAGAACAGTGGAGTGGTCTGGTTGTTCGTAGGGTGGTACGTATAAAGATCCTTCAAAGTAAAACCCAGAGGTGTATGAGTGTGGGTTTTGAGGAGGAGGGATAGTTGATTTTATAGAAGGATAGGGGCTTTGTGATGAGTATAGACGAGCACTACCTTGCTAATCGTAGCACAAGGTAGGTTTGAGAACGACAATATGACGAGGTTCCCAGTGATAGCAGGCTCCTGACGCACAAACTGTAGTGCTCAGAAGGACTCTAATTGAAGGGGATGACAATCACTTTCAAAAAGTGACGAGTGACAATGACAGCAGTTAACAGTGGTAGAAGTGGGAAGTGTTGTGACCACACTGGATCACAAGCAGCAGAGTAGTGAACTTGAAATTAGAGAAGAAGTCTGGATTGGATTTCTTGTTTTTTTTACAAGGTAAAATACAGGGGTTTATATAGTAAAAGAAAAGTAGGCTATGCACAGTATAGCTGTGCAAAAAGAATGAGAAAGAATATGAAGGAAGGAATGTACACTGACAAATCCTGCATAGGTAGTACAGGATAAGATTGTCAAAAAAAGGAAAAGAAAGGGATAGAACAATAAATGCTGTGAGTAATGTCACAGGTTTGTACAGCCATAAAGTAAAGTCCAATAGCAAAAAGAGAGCAGGAAAATCATGATGTCATGGGAAGATGCAGTAAAAAAAAGGGCAAGGCAAAACACTATCAGTATCAACACAGTTCCTTTATTGTCAGTCAGGCATTCTAAAAAAATATGTGTCCATAAAAATGATTCAAAAATCAAAAATAATTGCACTGTAAATGAATGTTCTGCTGAAGAAAAAGAAACTGGAGCCACCGGTCCACCACCTAGTCCAAATCCGAAAGTTCCATGGCCTTACCAATGGACTGGTTGTGTTGGACCACCTGATCAAACGAGGGAGGGAGAGGAGTAGTTCCAATTTGGAACAAGTGAGTCCCAGGCAGCGTGTGATAGGTGTAGCTGTAGCGAAGACGATGGACAAAAGATAAGTGTACCCAAGTGAATGGGACAGCGATGAACATGGGCGACGCAAGGGGATGAACCTTCTCCAGCTCAAAAATTACCCACCCACGCTCCAACCAGGCAAGACGAGCGACCGATGTTTTGATAGTATATGATGGTAGATCGACGTCATAAAGATGGACCTGTTGCCCTATTTGAACCGGCCGCCGGGGCTTTGCTGATATCAGCAGTGGCACGTGGTAGTCAACGGATCGGCGACGGAAGCGGATAGGAAGTGGTGACATCAGAAATGGTGGGGGTGCAAATAAAATGAGGAGGAGGGTGGAGGTGACGGAAAAGTGGATTAGAATGGGGATCCAGAAACGACCGTCAGGTGAGGATAAAAAGGAGAGGAAGGGGCCCATGGTGGGGCTAGGCAAAGGAAGGGGAGTAAGGGAAACGACAAAAGCGAGGGCGCAATGCAATGTGTAGCCAGTGGCGACGCAAAAATTTGCCGAAATGCCGAAACATGGAAAGTACCAGATGGAAAAGCAAAGGTGAGCGTGACTGGATTGCCTAATAGAGGTGATGCTGATCAGCCACAAGTTCGAAAAAGGCAATATTAATTACTATTCCACGTGGCACTGTGCCTGTGTGGCGCAAAGGCGAGTCTTTTGAATATTCGCTTCATTATTGACACCTGTCCATGCTACCAATCAACTTTGGTGCATGACAACGTATGGTATGAACACTTACAGAAGCATCCAAACCACCAAATGTAAAGACACCCTTTCTATTACTCAATAACCACTCCACTATAGTATGTACATGTATTTTAAGAAGAAAGTGTGTATGTAAATCTAATCAACAATAGTTCCACACTATTGCTAAGCTAAAGTACTCCCCTTAACACTGGGGGCTGTGTAATGTTTGGTTCTGATCTCTCTAGTACCTCATCCTGAGGAGCTTGCCTGCAGGATTCAGGCACACACTTTGTTTCTGCGGCTAGCAAATACTCAACACCATCTGGCACCAAAGTCTTACTGTCCAAAAGACTCCACTTAACCCTGTGGTCTGGGTTTTCACATAAGTGTGAGAGAGTAAGAAGAGCAAGTCCAAATGTAACAACCAAAGTTTGTATACTCTGGTGCACAGTGAAGACAGGCAAAGAGGGGTGAGTGAAGGAGAGGGTAATCTCCCTTAGGGTAGGACCAACTTTGTTATGGGTAAATAACAGAAGGACTTGCTGAGGAGTCTCCTTGATCTATTAGGGTATTTATACTACTACAGACTATTTGTGCATGTGTACTATACAGTTAATGAAGGCATTGGCTGATGATGTCATAGGGCACAGCCTGTGTGACCAGCTCCACTGTGTGAGAGACTTGTAGCTAAGAATAAAGAAAAGCAGCACAATGCGAGAAAGTGGAGTTTGACAAATGGAAAGTGCCGCTGTCATGC
>NW_006763303.1:700722-716167 GCF_000218685.1 Serpula lacrymans var. lacrymans S7.9
GGCAATTTTTGCTTTGCCACTGGCTACACATTGCATTGTGCCCTTGCCTTCATTGTTTCCCTTACTCCCCTTCCTTTGCCTAGCCCGACCATGGGTCCCTTACTCTCTTTTGTATTCTCACCCGACGGTCACTTCTGGATCCCTATTCTAGTCCATTTCCTCATCACCTCCACCCTCCTCCTACTCTTCTTCTTTGCTCCCCCACCATACCTGATGTCACCACTCTCTATCCACTTCCGTCGCCAATCTGTCAACCACCACGTGCCACTTCTGATATCAGCAAAGCCCCGGCAGCTGGTCCAAATTGGGCAATAGGTCCATCTTCATGACATTGATATTCCATTGTATATTATCAAATCACCGGTTGCTCGTCTCGCCTGGTTGGAGCGTGGGTGGGTAGTTTTTGAGCTGGAGAAGGTTTATCCCCTTGCGTTGCCTATGTACACCGCTGTCCCATTCACTTGGGTACACTTATCTTTTGTACATCGTCTTTGCTACAGCTACACTTACCACACACTGCCTGGGACACATTTGTTCCAGATTGGAACTACTCCCCTCCTTCCCTCATTTGACCAGGTGGTCCAATATAACCAGTCCATTGGTAAGGCCATGGAACCGTCGGATTTGCACTAGGTGGTGGACCAGTGGCTCCAGTTTCTTTTTTTTCAGCAGAACATTCATTTGCAGTGCAATTATTTTTGATTTTTGAAACATTTTTATGGACACATATTTTTTTAGAATGCCTGACTAACAATAAAGGAACTGTGTTGATACTGATAGTGTTTTGCCTTGCCCTTTTTTTACTGCATCTTCCCATGACATCATAATTTACTTGCTCTCTTTCTGTTATTGGACTTTATTTTATGGCTGTACAAACCTGTGACATTACTTACACAGCATTCATTGTTCTATCCCTTTTTTCCCCTTATTTTGACGATCTTATCCTGTACTACCTACACGGATTTGTCAGTGTACATTCCTTCCTTCATGTTCTTTCTCATTCTTTTTGCACAGCTATACTGTGCATAGCCTACTTTTCTTTTACTATATAAACCCCTGTATTTTACCTTGTAAAAAAACAACAAGAACTCCAATCCATACTTCTTCTCCAATCTCAAGTTCACTACTCTGCTACTTGTGATCCAGTGTGGTCACAACACTTCCCACTGCTACCACTGTTAACTGCTGTCATTGTCACTCGTCACTTTTGAAAGTCATTGTCATCCCTTTCGATTAAAGTCCTTCTGAGCACTACAGTCTGTGCATCAGGAGCCTACTATCACTGGAAACCCCGTCACCTCGTCATTCTCAAACCTACCTTGTGCTACAATTAGCAAGGTAGTTGTCACGATCTCAATCTCCTTATCTATCCAACTGCGATGTAGAAACACGTGTCTCACGTTATATAATCAATACATAGTATTTATCTTATCTTGTCATGTGACCGTAGGTTACGTAACTACTTACTCAGCATACATGCCTTCTCCTCATATTTATCAGTCAGCGCCTCAAGGCTGGCACATTCCTACATATATATATAAGTAGCTACTTAACACTGTACATACCCTAGCTTTTGATTTCCTCTCAATATACCTTGTTCAACTACTTGCTAGAGATTTGACATTACCACTCCGTTAGTTTTGGCATAAGTGGTGTTACGATAACACAATTTTAGGACTTTCCCTTTTACTTTTATTCTCCACTTTAACCTTGTACTATAGCTTTTCACACATGGTGCCATGTGGCACTTCCCCTTTCTCACGCCGTGTTGCCTTTCCTCTTATTTTGGACACAACTCTCTCACACAGTGGAGCTGGCCATGCGGGCTAGGCCCCATGACATCATCAGCCACTGTCTCTATCAAACTGTATAGTACACATGTACAAACAACCCTGTAGTAGTATATAAACCCCAATAGATCAAGGAGACTCCTCAGTGAGTCCTCCTGTTGTATACCAACAAACTCTCTGCAGCTTAAAGGGTAACCACTCCCATATCATCTTCTCTATAGTGTGTTCTGTGTGCGCCAGAGTAACTAACTCTTGGTTGTTACAAGTGGTTGCACTATATAATCAAAAGCTAGTATAGCACCTGGTTGGATGAGCTAAATGAAGGCTATAATCATTATCACCCTATTCCCCATTATCACTCTCCTACTCTTCGCATTACTCAAACTTTACATTCGCCTCACCACACCTCTTCCTCTTATGACATCCCCTAACCCTCCCCCATCCACTACCACTTTCATCCAAACCACTCCCTCGAACTCATCCTTTGAGACTATTCCCCTATCTCCTATCACCCGCCCCCACAATCCCCTACTTAGAGACTGTAACAACGTGGAGTCGTTGCGGTTTTATTACTCACATCTTTTACCTACTTCTCAAAAATTTGTATACCCCTTACCAGGCCGCGCACTTGCATCCACCAGTCAGGGAAGAGCTGAGAGCCCAATAAGCCGGCTACATCTGGACAACCGTTTGGACCCAGATTTAATACTATACCTTTTACGTTAGCTTTTCTAGGATACTTTTACGTACACGGTAGTAGGGAACGGAAGAGGGTCCATATACCAAAGAGAAAACGATAGACAAAGGGATCTTACAATATGACGTGTTAATCCAGACTTGTGGCAAAAGCTCGCCAAAGCAGAAAGGCGGCAGCAACAGCAAACAGGCCGGCATCCCAAACCAGAAGTAAGACTCAAAAGATGGCCCTAGCCAAGCTGGAACACTATGATGGTGACAAGAAAAAGTTCCGCGGATTCATGGAATCATTAAAACTTCATTTTGGAGCAAACACCCGATACTTCAGATCAGACAAAACAATATCATGTTTGCTTTATCAAACATGACTCTAGGAGCAGCGGCAGCTCTTAGGACTGAATGGGTAGAAAGAAGGAAAGTGTTACAATAACACAATTTTTGGACCTTTAAATTTCATTCTCCTCTTCACCTTTCTTTTGTAGTTTTCACACCCTGTGCCATACGGCACTTTCCATTACTGTTCAAAACTCCACTTCTCGCGCTACGCTGCATTTTTCTATTTTTAAATACAAGTTCTCACGCAGAGGAGCTGGTCACACGGGCTGTGCCCCATGACATCATCAGCCACTGCTTCCATCAACTGTACAGTACATATGTACAAACAACCTGTAGTAGTATATAAACCCCAATAAATCAAGGAGACTCCTCAGCGAGTCCTCCTGTTGTTTACCCACAACTAATTTGATCCTATCCTAAGGGTAACCACTCCCCTCACTACCTTTATAGCTTTGTCTGAGTTGTGCACCAGAGTATCAAAACTTTGGTTGTAACAGAAAGCTACAGAAGAGAGATCTGACATAGGGGAGACAACCCTGTTGGAAAGTTGGGTGTACTTCAAAAACACCCTCAAAGAACATTTGAAAGACTCGCACGAGGAGGAGCAAGCAAAACATAAAATAATGTACCAAAAACAGGAGAAGAACCAGACGGCCCAAGAGTTTTTCATGAAATTCGAGGAACTCAGAAGGAGAGCGGGCTATGACATCAGAAGGAATGAACTGTTCATAATAACGCTCATTAGGAACAACATCAACGGGCCGTTGATAAAGCAGATAATATACAGCGGCAACATTCCTAGGACGTACGTAGAATGGAAGACAAGGATTATCACAAATGATCAATTGTGGAGGGACCAGATGGAGAATGAGCAGATGCTCAAAGGAATGATCGGCGGCAGCTCTGGTTCTGGAAACCGGGGACCTAATGGTTGTTACCAAGGAGGAGGTGCTTCGGAGAAGAAGGCCGAGACAGTGGAAGTAAAGAAAGATGGCACAGGCACGGTCTACGGACAAGCCGGAATGCCAATGGAAGTAGACAAAGCAAAGTATCGGGCAGAAGGCAGATGCTTCAAGTGCGGAGAAAAAGGGCATAGAGCCCAAGACCACAAAGAAGAAGGCAGCGCAGCCGCAAAACCAAAGTTCAATCTTCGAGCAATGCTTGAAGGGATGAACAAAGAAGAGCAGGATGAACTACTCAAGGGTTTTTAAAGAGGCCGGTTGTGACTCCTCGTCAGACCGTGCCTAAAGACATTACAAATGTAAATAGATATGCTTCCCTTTCTGTTGAAGATCTTGATGCATGTATTAGTACTGATGAAAATGATATTGCATTATTTAAAGACGCACAAGATCTAAAATGTAACGAAAAGTAATCTAAAGAGGAGAACCTGAAAGGGAAACAGGTTAAAAAGATTCCCAAAAAAAGAGACAAGTAAGGCACAGAATGAAGTGACTCAATTGGGTAGCACTTCTGGTACTGATGCCTTGACACGCTCTAAGGAAAATGCGGCGCTCGAGATACCTAAAGGGGATAGGATCACAAAAGGCACAGTAGTCCAAAAGGAGACAACAGAGACACAGAATGCGGTGACTCATTTGGGTAGCACCAATGGCACTGATGTTTTGACCAGCTCCAAAGAGGTCAGGCACACCTCTGATAAAAACCTAGAAAAGAACAAAGAAAAGAAAGTACCATGGACAGCTGACTGGATAGCGGAAAGGCTCAGGGACCAAAGGAAGAAAGATTTATTAGTATCCTAAATAGCTGGACCCACAAAAAACAAGGACTAGAAGTAACTACAGAACTGATAAAAGAACTAAACGCTTTGCCAATTCACGAAATGGTATTAGCACTAGAAGAATTGAGAAAGCCTAAACAGTTCATTAGAGGTACTCAAGGAAACCAAATGAATGTCACCTGTAGACTCACAAACCTCGGAACGCACAAATCAACAATGATAGATGCGTTATTAGACAGTGGCTGCACAGGGAGTTGCATAGACTCTAGATTTGTTGAAGAACAGGGATATGAAAGGCAAAGAATCCCTAGACCCATTCCAGTCTACAATGCTGACGGCACCTTTAACCGGGACGAAAGCATTAAGGAATTTATAAAACTATTAGTGGAGATAAATGACCATGACGAAAGACTCCAGCTAGCCGTTGTCATGCACCAAAGTTGATTGGTAGCATGGACAGGTGTCAATAACAAAGCGAATATTCAAAAAGACTCGCCTTTGCGCCACACAGGCACAGTGCCACGTGGAATAGTAATTAATATTGCCTTTTTTGAACTTGTGGCTAATCAGCACCACCTCTATTAGGCAATCCAGTCACGCTCACCTTTGCTTTCCATTTGGTACTTTCCGCATTTCGGCATTTCGGCAAATTTTTGCGTCGCCACTGGCTACACATTGCATTGCACCCTTGTTTTTGTCGTTTCCTTCACTTCCCTTCCTTTGCCTAGCCCCACCATGGGTCCCTTACTCTCGTTTTTATTCTCACCCAACGGTCGTTTCTATATCCCCATTTTAGTTCACCTCCTTGTCACCTCCACCCTCCTCCTCCTTATCTTCTTTGCTCCCCCACCATTTCTGATGTCACCACTTCCTATCCACTTCCGTCGCCGATCCGTCGACTACCACGTGCCACTGCTGATATCAGCAAAGCCCCGGCGGCCGGTTCAAATAGGGCAACAGGTCCATCTTTATGACGTCGATCTACCATCATATACTATCAAAACATCGGTCGCTCGTCTTGCCTGGTTGGAGCGTGGGTGGGTAATTTTTGAGCTGGAGAAGGTTCATCCCCTTGCGTCGCCCATGTTCATCGCTGTCCCATTCACTTGGGTACACTTATCTTTTGTCCATCGTCTTCGCTACAGCTACACCTATCACACGCTGCCTGGGACTCACTTGTTCCAAATTGGAACTACTCCTCTCCCTCCCTCGTTTGATCAGGTGGTCCAACACAACCAGTCCATTGGTAAGGCCATGGAACTTTCGGATTTGGACTAGGTGGTGGACCGGTGGCTCCAGTTTCTTTTTCTTCAGCAGAACATTCATTTACAGTGCAATTATTTTTGATTTTTGAATCATTTTTATGGACACATATTTTTTTAGAATGCCTGACTGACAATAAAGGAACTGTGTTGATACTGATAGTGTTTTGCCTTGCCCTTTTTTTTACTGCATCTTCCCATGACATCATGATTTTCCTGCTCTCTTTTTGCTATTGGACTTTACTTTATGGCTGTACAAACCTGTGACATTACTCACAGCATTTATTGTTCTATCCCTTTCTTTTCCTTTTTTTGACAATCTTATCCTGTACTACCTATGCAGGATTTGTCAGTGTACATTCCTTCCTTCATATTCTTTCTCATTCTTTTTGCACAGCTATACTGTGCATAGCCTACTTTTCTTTTACTATATAAACCCCTGTATTTTACCTTGTAAAAAAAACAAGAAATCCAATCCAGACTTCTTCTCTAATTTCAAGTTCACTACTCTGCTGCTTGTGATCCAGTGTGGTCACAACACTTCCCACTTCTACCACTGTTAACTGCTGTCATTGTCACTCGTCACTTTTTGAAAGTGATTGTCATCCCCTTCAATTAGAGTCCTTCTGAGCACTACAGTTTGTGCGTCAGGAGCCTGCTATCACTGGGAACCTCGTCATATTGTCGTTCTCAAACCTACCTTGTGCTACGATTAGCAAGGTAGTGCTCGTCTATACTCATCACAAAGCCCCTATCCTTCTATAAAATCAACTATCCCTCCTCCTCAAAACCCACACTCATACACCTCTGGGTTTTACTTTGAAGGATCTTTATACGTACCACCCTACGAACAACCAGACCACTCCACTGTTCTAGGAGGCAAAGCCCATAAACAAGTTCCGTGGAATCTGGGAGGATTGTGTGTTAGTTTGTTTTGTGTGTGGTTTTCTAACTGCAGTTCTCATCATCGACAACGTACTCTTCTTAAACGTTTTATGACTATGTATCTCAGACTTATTCATATGATAAGCTTGTGGAATATATATAATATGACCATTCTGAAATACAATAACTATTTATGGTTGTTATATCTATTATATTCTATGAGAGCAGCCATAGTAGAGATGGATTGTATATATCATAGAAGTGATATTATAGCTGGTATAGCAAACATCTCAAAATAGCCCTGCTATATAGAGCTATATAATAGGGACTTGTCTAGGCGTACTATAGCTACTATTTTCCCTATATAGCACATGACAGCTATGGTAACTACAAAAGGAAACTAGGTTTTTCATGATGTAGAAGTCCGGTGCATGAGTATTGGAGTGGATATCTGGAGTACCATGTGGAGGTGGGGTACAGGGTTATGCCAAACGGCGGAACACAAGGAGCATAATCCTGAGAGTACTGAAGATTTGGGAGTCTGGACTTGAGAATCTGTCCTCTTTGGAGTTCCAGAACTATGCCTTCTGGCATAGATATGACAGGTTGGGATTAGGAGTGGTAGGCTGGCAAGCACGTTGTTCACCACTAAGCGGGGGAGTTGAGGGCCTAGAGGGTGGAGGACATGGGATGGCAGACGAGAGGGCAGCATCAATTTTGTCAAAAGGGAAGGGAAGGCCAGGTTGAGAACTGAGTGTTCGAGCAGATTCAGGGATAGAATCCAAGGTGTGAGGAATAGCAGTGTAAGTTGCTAAAGGCATCTGGGAGAGAACTGAGTATAGTCCTTACATTCAAACACCTATGCATTGTTCAACCCGCAGGGATCAACCAAGGGATTCAGAAGAAAGTGCTGAAGACTACAATGGAGTGGGTCCACAGGTGAGTTTGCAGAGTCCGCACTTTTAAGTCTAAATGGAGCGGATACATCACAGCAAGTTGTGATCTTGCTGGAAAGGCAATAATACGAATGTGGGAGTGATAATATGAGTTGAGGATGAATATAGAGTGGAGAATACGACACTGGAATGACTCCTGAGAGTCTGCGTTTTGGGTCTATACGAGCAGAGCGTCACAACAAGCTCGGTGCTTTGTTGGAAATCTTGGTAAATATGGCTGTGGGATGTCTACAACGATTCTGAAGCAACTATGGCGACTTATTCAGACGAATTCTGAGTATATGGGGGATCAAAAAGATAGATTTTTTTCCTTTTGGAAGTACAGTTTTATAGCAGTACCAAAAAGGAAATAGCAAAAATAGCGTAAAACATATGAGAACCAATGGGAGAAATGAAGGATAAACATTAGAAAGTGTCCATATGAAAATGTAAGAAAAAGCGGGTCATATCCTGCTAGTCCAGTGTCCAGACAGTTCCATACCATGAGGGACAACTCTTATATTCCATAAAAGGAAAGGGGTAGTTGATCCGTGGACAGTCATAATGCTCTGGAGTCCACGTGGAGTCTTGCACGTGCGTGGAGTGTTGAGTTAGCTCCTCGTCCGACGGGTCCGAAGTCCGAAAAGTGCGGACTCTGCAGACTGTTGCGTATTGATGCATGGTTTGTCGTAAAACTGGATTGATATGTTGGGAAATAAAGGGATTATGGTGCCAGCGTCTAAGTCAACTCTACAGCGGACACCATGTTCTTCAAGGCCTTGTGGGGATGGGAGGATTCAAAGAACTGACAGATGGAGAAAGAGCAGTTGACAAGAAAGATATTGTCGACTGAGTAAAGAAGACTGCTGGGATATTCTGTGGCAGGAGCTCATTCTTGGAACTCAGCCTTGGCATGAGTCCAGGCTCCCGTGAGATTGTTCCTCACTCCCAGAGCCTTCAACTTCCCAGATGGACCCCTGATACCTGTAACATGTGACATTTTCTGGGATTGCCCAGTGGAACATCCCACATATGCTGTGGGTAATCCCACACAGTATGAAAACAGACCTGGTGCACCATGCTCCTGATGTTACGATACACAATTTTTGGACTTATATCTTTCTTTCTCTGCTTCAACTTTCTTTCTTAGTTTTCACACACTTGTGCTATTCAGCACTTTCCTTTTGTTCAGACTTTAACTTTCTTGTGCTGCACTGCCTTTTTTTATTTTTAGAAACAAGTCTCTCATACAATGGAGCTCGTCACACAGGCTGTACCCTATGATATCATCAGCCACTGCTTTATCAACTGTATAGTACAACATGTACAAACAACCTGTAGTAGTATAAATACCCCAATAGATCTAGGAGACTCCTCAGCAAGTCCTCCTGTTGTATACCCACAACTAACTCAGTCCTATCATAAGGGGTTTATCCACTCCTCCATCCTCCTCTTTGCTTGTTGTTGTGTGCACCAGAGTATTCAGACTTTGGTTGTAACACCCAGGGGGCTACTAGCTGGATAGGTTGGTAAAAGATGATCAAGCTAAGAGCCCTAGAATTTGGGTAGCCTGAAGTGCTGCATGGCACAAGTGTCCAAAAATGATGAAGAAAGTTAAAGAGGAAAATAAAAGTCGAAATTCTGTTAAAAATCTGAAAATTGTGTATCATAACAGAAGGAGAGCATGTGTGAGCAAATTCAAGATGAAAACAAAACTTGCATTAGTCAAAGGGGGGTGGATTCCAGTGACATAAATTCATGTAAAGTTAGCTCTACCAAGGAGAGAAAAAACATGAAAGACAAATTTTACCATGACATATATTTCTGACATTTTCTGTAAGGCCAATGTCTAGATTGTCATCTAAGTACTTGAGGATACATGCTGTTTCTGGTAATGTTTTCAGATTTCCACATCGCACGCAGTCAATCACTGCGCCATCACAATAAACCTTGTCTGATTTTACCAAACATTGGTTGGCTATTGTTACAATTGATGTACCAGTACCTACTTACACTTCACTTTTTTGCACTTTTACTTTTATTTTTCCAAGTCACATGACCAGTCACGTGACCATTTACTTTACTTTACATTTTCGACTTTTCATAGTCACATGACCACATGACCAAGTCATGTGACACATCACCTGACCAGTGTCTAGACTTAGCATGTGACCGGTCACATGCTAGACATTGGACTTTAAACTTTATTTACAACTGTACAGTACCTCATGTATTTTAGTATATATACAGGAGCAATACATGGGGAAGGACTCAGTGAGTCCTCCTGTTGTCTACCAACAACTAACTCGGTCCTACCAAATGGGTAACCACTCTCACCTCTTCCTCTTCTTCTGAGTGTTGTTTTTGTTGTGCTCCAGTGCCCCAAGACTGTGTCTTGTTGGTGTTGTCACAGCTATAGTGCATTTATTTTAACTTGGGTTCCCCAGAATTCCAACCTTATTCCTGGACCCGTAGGTTCCAAGTTTCCAAAGCACAAATGTCCGCTGCGTTTTCCAAGGACCAGTCATTACTCATTTACATTTACGCTTCCTTTCCTTTCTCGCACTTTTGGCTCATTCCGTCTATTGTCACGTGGCTACCTTGGTGCTACTCACTCAGGCTCTTGCATCCGTTGTACGTTGTTGCTCTGCGATCGCTGTAAAGACCGCACAAAATGTTAACTGTAATGTCAAATCGTTTGGGAGTTAAATCTATGATAAGAGAAGGGACTCAGATCTTGTAGAATAGTCTCATGTATTCAAGTAAGTACCTATGATAAGAAAAGGGACTAAATCATAGTAAGCTAAGTATTTGAAAGGGGGTGAAAGAGAAGGGGTCTCACCTCAGATCTCGTAGAAGAGTCTGAGGTGGTACATGGTAACTAGGCCTCCTTTATAGGTAAGTGAGAGAACGGAATCAAAAAAATTTTGATGGTATATATTGGCGCATGGGCCACTCATACTTAAATGCCTTCCTTTCTAGGCGCTTCATATCGGCTTGCTTCCTTTCTCGATATCCTCAATCCAACACTCCCCCTCAAGCCATACGGAGTCCAAGTGCAGCAGCAAAATGCTTCGCTTTTGTGGACGGCAATGCCTTGTTAAGTGTATCCGCTATCATATCGTCCGTGGGACAATACTCTAATTCAATCTTCCTGTCTTCGACCGCGTGGCGTATGAAGTGCAATTGCACGTTGATATGCTTTGTTTGTGCATGGTATTGACTGTCTTTGGATAGGGCAATGGCAGATTGATTATCGCAGTAAAGAGTGGTTGGCGGTGAGTTGGCTTTGAAAACTTTGTTGATGAACATCTTCGCCCACAGGATCTCCTTGGTTGCATGGGTAGCCGCAACATATTCTGCCTTCGTTGTTGACAGGGCAACAATCTCTTGTTGCTTAGAATACCATGATACTAAACCCCCGTCTAACATTATAGCATACCCCGAGATCGCTCTGCGATTCTCGTTCATGCTACCATCGGTGTCGCTATAGCCTAGGAGGTCAGTCTTTTCAGGTCCATATGTTAACCAGTGCTCGCAAGATCCCTTTAGGTATCTGATGATGCGCTTCACAGCTTCCCAATGTGTCCTTCCAGGGTTTTCAACGAAACGGGATATAATCGCAACAGCGTGCGCGATATTGGGGCGGGTACCAATCACCGCGTACATCAGTGATCCCACTGCTTCTCGATACAGGACGTCTCGCATTTCTGCGTAGTCCTCGGGCATTCTAGGTCTTTGGTCTTTGGTCAGGTACAAATTTGCCACCATTGGGATTGCTAACGTCTTTGCATCTTCTAGGTTAAAGTGCTTGATGATGGTGTCTATATAACTGTGTTGCGACATGCACAAGGTATGTGCAATCCTGTCTCTCTTGACCTCAATACCTAACATCCAATGGAGCTCGCCCAAGTCACTCACTTCAAATAGCTTTGACAGGTCATTTTTCAGGTGTGTCATGGTGATTGCTGAGGGGGTGATCAGTGTCATGTCATCTACATGGACGGCAATGATCGTAAGTCCCTCTTTTTCATGTTTGTAAAAGACGGTGTTGTCTGTTTTGCAGCGGGCTAATCCAATCTTTTTAAGCCCTTCGCATAATGTTTGGTACCATCAATGTCCGGCTTGCTTAAGGCCATATAATATCTTGTTTAGGCGTAGTACCAAGGACTCCCAACCATGGGCGCTATATCCGGGTGGTTGACGCATATAAATTATCTCGTCTTCATCAAGTTCACCATTTAAGTAGGCGCTTTTGACGTCCATCTGGTGAGTCTCCCAGTCGTTCCTTGCCGCCATTGCTAATATATTTCTCAGGGATGCCATCTTGGCTATAGGGGCAAACATGTCAAAATAGTTGATGCCTTCAACTTGGCTGAAGCCCTGGGCCACCAGCCTGGCTTTGTATTTGTCAATGTCGCCGGAAGGGGTCTTTTTAACCTTGAACACCCAACGGCTGCCTACAACATTGGCGCCCTTTGGTTTTTCTGCGTAAGTCCAAGTTTTCGCCTTATCTAATCTTTCCAGCTCTTCTTTGATGGCTGACTCCCATTTGTTCCAATCTGGGCGTCGTTGGGCTTCTTTGATGGTTCTCGGCTCAATCCCATCAAGGTCAGCCATGTGTGCGACCATAGCTACGTTTTGGGCCAAGTCTCTCAGGGCTTCATTGTTTCTTTCCTCTTCATCTCTTCCATCATCATCGTCAATGTTTAGTTGGATTCCCCTGGGTAAGACAGGACCTTGTTCGAGTCCAGACACTGACCCTTTTCCTTGGAGTAGGTCACGCACGTATTGTGTGGGTTGGTGTATTCAGGTACTTCGACGAGGGGCAATTGGGGGTGGAGGAGGAGGAGCCGGCTGTAAGATGTCAGGTTGGAGGACATTGGGATCGTGGTGATTAGGGATGTCCTGGGGGTTGGGTGGATCAAGATGAGGTACGTCGTCATCAATTTCGATGATTTGACTTTCTTTTGGCGCTTGATCAAAGGCGTCATCCGTATACTCCCCCTTGAGCCCGAAAGGGAGTCCACTGTCAGCATTCAAAGGTGCGTTTTCAACGTCAAAATGTACGGAGCGTTCAATCGTGACTGATCGCTTTCCTGGCCAGTAGATACGATGCCCCTTACTTTGGTCATCAAGTCCCATCCAACGTCCTTCATGCGCTCGGTAATCGAGTTTAGATCCTGATGCATCGTGTATCAAAACTTTCCGGCCCCATTCGTGTAATAAAGATAGATCAGGCTTGGTACCATGGGCCACTTCATGTGGTGTCATGTTATCCAAAGCTTTTGTGGAGGTGCAATTCTTTAGCCAAACCGCATGTCTAACCGCTTCTCCCCACAGAAACTTCGGCATCCCACTGCCATGCAACATGGCACGAACCTTTTTAAGCAATGTACGGTTGAGGCATTCGGCCATGCCGTTTTGTTCAGGTGTGTTGTGAACGGTGAGTTTCCGAATGATTCCTCTTTCTTTTAGATAGTCACTGAACTCGTTGCTTAGGAACTCGCCTCCTCGATCACTGTGTAAAATTTTTATTGCAGCTTTCATGTGGGTTCTGACCCAGGCTTCGTAGTGGCAGAACTGTACGGAGGTATCGCTTTTGTCACGTAGCAAGTAGAGGTGAGTCTCTTGCGTTTTATCATCTGTGAAAGCTACGTAGTAACGTTTCCCACCAAGAGTTTTGACAGGTGCCAGCCCCCAGAGGTCCGTGTGGACTTCACCACCATACGTTGTGGCGCGCTCGCCAGTTTTGACTTTTGGTATGCTTTCCTGAGTTGTCTTGGTGTGGATGCATGACTCACAGGGGGCATTCTCATCACCTGGTATAAGTTTGATTCCTTGAACTAGCCCATTTTTGACCATGCGTTTGGCTGCAGCTGGTGCTATGTGGCCCATACGTTTGTGCAAGTCTATCAGGGTGAGTTTCTCAATTGCTACATTAGCGCTCTGGCTGATTGATTCAATAGGGCGAGAGGGATATACACCACCAATGTTTGGGATTCAACCGACTACCTTGCCACTGGGGCTTGTAATTACACATTCCCCATGGTAAAAGATGGTTTCGTAGCCGGCTTTGTTGATTCGGCCGATCGAAACTAGCGTATGCGCGATGTCTGGCGTGTAGAGGACGTCCTTCGGAGTAATTTGGGTGGGTTGCTCATTGCCATTTGGCACGTAAATGGTAAGTTCTCCCCGTCCAACTGCAGTGAACGAGTTTTGATTTGCAGCGCTGATAGGTTGGGCAGGTATCATCTCGAAGGATTTTAAAAGATGACGATATGGAGTGAAATGAGTGGTTGCTCCTGAGTTGTATAGCTCAATGGTTTCCAAGGCATTGGTAGGTGGTTTGTTTTGAGTGTAGAAGGCTGATTCTTGTGGTCCATTAGGTCGGGGAAGAATCATGGCACTCCATATCCCTTCCTCCTCCCGTTCTACCATAGCAATATTTGCTTACTCAGTGTGCTCAGGTTTCTTTCCTTTCTAGTCATTCTCGTAGTCCTCTGATTTCCTATCATGTGAGTCCTTTTTGATATTGTTTCAACAATCACATTTCTCACTTGGGCAGTCTCGACTGAGATGCCCCTTCCCCCCGCAATTGTAACATTCAACCTCATTTCGCTCGCAGGGCTTCTCCCTGGAGTCGTTTTTTGTATGATTGCATCCTCAACCTCCTCGGTTTCCTCGACGCGTTGAGGAGGATGTTGAGTTGAAGGTGGCAGCCATAGCTGCATTCTCCATCTTAGGGTTTGTGCTCGGTTTCTTGGAGGAGATCGTGAGGCAATTGTATTCCTGGAGAAGGTACGTGATTAAAGTCTCTGGATCTACCGTCTTTCCATTCATATGAGCAGCGGCAGATAATGAGGATATGAATGAGGCGTATGCTGGGGGCAAGGACCTCATGACAATTGAAGACTTATCCTTGATGCTGAGGTGTACGCCAGCAGAGCTTAGCTGTTCCCACATGTCCCTGATCTTATCGATGCGGGTGCGCATGTCCCCCTTTTTGGGGCAACGTACTGCGGCTAACCTGACAAAACCGGTCTCTGCCGAAGCAGTCATTGTTCTCCATGGAGCATAGCCACCACTCCATGGAGTAACCATTGTTCTCCTAGGAGTCATTATACTGTAGCGAGTAGCACCTCTGACTATAAGTAGTAGGGGGTTTAGTGTAACAACCAAGAGTTAGTTACTCTGGCGCACACAGAAACACACTATAAGGAAGATGATGAGGGAGTGGTTACCCCTTAGGCTGCAGAGAGTTTGTTGGTTAACAACAGGAGGACTCGCTGAGGAGTCTCCTGGATCTATTGGGGTTTATATACTACTACAGGGTTGTTTGTACATGTGTACTTTACAGTTGATGAATCTGGTGGGTGATGATCTTATGGGGGCTAGAGAAGGCTAACGGTGCCCGTGTGTGAGGCGGTGGTGATCATGTCACATCGAAAGCGTCTTCTTCTCGAAAAGGCGGAAGACCTAGGGGTGCGTGTCGCGATGATGTTAGTGCACAACGCACTTTAACTCCAAAGTCGTCACAAAGAGATAGTATCCGATGAGTAGATTTATAATATTTTACACCAACAGCGAGCTGTCAAAGCCACTATACAGTTACCAATGTCTTTAATACACTAGCGTTCTCTGACATTACCTAGTCTCCCATATGCATTGGACTTAGACTCCCCATCCACGGTTTCAGTGTGTAGGATATATTATCTGAGCGACACGATGAACACGACCGATAGATAACGATAAGATAATAGCATGGCCCGTAGCACGTACATGTTGTCCCTAACATTG
>NW_006763303.1:716267-925461 GCF_000218685.1 Serpula lacrymans var. lacrymans S7.9
GACATATCGTCAAACTAAGGCTCGTACGTCATCGTACCAATGGAGTCTGATGCTTGTTATACATCTTTCATGACGAATACCGAAGTGCAGGAGGGGGCGAGACTCGGAGGCTCGCTCGTTCTGTGTAGAATGGGCGTCAACTGTGAAGCTATGGATGGGGTTGCCGGCGTGCACGTGTTTTCTCACCTTCACAATCCGCAGAGGTCACTGAAAGAAGACCATCTATGTAGCTCCACTATAGGGATATTAACAGTGTCGAAACCCTTGTTCTAGCCCTAGTAGTATATATACCCCCAATAGATCCAGGAGACTCCTCAGCGAGTCCTCCTGTTTGTTAACTACAAACTCTCTGCAGCTCAAGGGGTAACCACTCCCCATTCACTACCCTTATAGTGTGTGCTTGTGTGCGCCAGAGTAACTAACTCTTGGTTGTTACAGTGGCACCATGTGTGAAAGCTATAGTACAAGGCTAAAGCGGAGAAATAAAAGTAAAGGGAAGGTCCAAAAATTGTGTTATCGTAACACTACCCCCCTTCTAAGGCTCAACTTCCAGGCGAGACCAAATACCGGAGGTAGTGGTAAAGTTTTTGGGCATAGGTTGAAAAAGAGAATTAAAAAGTTTTGAATCCATGCCTCTAAGCTTCCTAGGAGCTGAGGGATTCTTAGAATAAAATTTGCGAACAGTGTCGCGGGAATTGTCCAGATGGGCTTCTGGTTCCCACGTTCTGTCCTCGTCTCCATAGCCCTTCCATAGGACTAGGAACTCTAATTTTCCACGCTTCAAGCATGCATCCACTACTTGTTCGACTTTGAACTCTTCTTCACCTTCCTGGGTGACTACAACCGGTCCGGGCCGGTCTACACGCTGTCCCAGCAGCGGCCCTTTGTAGGGTTTCACACGGCTTATATTGACCGTGGGTACTACCCTCATTCGTTTTGGGAGTTCTAGCTCCACTGCGTTGGGTTTGACTTCCTTAATCCGGTAAGGGCCAATCCACTTTTCGGTCAGTTTTCTAGACTGCCAATCCTTTAATTTTAAGTGGTCGGTATCTAACCAGACCAGGTCGCCGACCTTGTAGTCAGGGGCCTTAGAGTGTCTACGCTCTGCCCTGTCTTTCATCTGCTCTGCAGTTTTGAATAGCGCCTTGCACGTTTCGTCCAAGACAGACTTCATGTCTTTTGCCAGGTTCTACACCCATTCTGGGGAGGTACAATCTAGTAACCTCGAATGGTGCCTTTCCTGTAGCCGACGACTGTTTAATATTATATGAGAACTGGGCTATCTTTAGCCACTTGGCCCAATCCGTCTGTCTGTCATTAATAAATATCCGGAGATATTGTTTCAACTCCTGGTTGAGTCTCTCCGTTTGTCCATCAGTCTGCGGATGGAATGCCGTTGATAGTTTAGGTTTGATGCCCAGCATCCGACATAATTCTTTCGTAAATTTGCTAGCGGATTAAGGTCCTCTATCGGAGATAACCATTTCTGGTAACCCATGGATAGACCATACAAAATCTTTAAATAAGTCTGCTGTACCAGTGGCGGTAATGGTTTTATTGGTAGGTATGAACACCACTTCTTTGGAGAAGCAATCCACTACCACCATTACTGAATCATACCCATTTGACTCGGGCAGATCCGTTGTAAAGTCCACCGATATATCCTGCCAGGGACCAGCTGGGATCGGATTTGGCATAAGTTTACCGGCCGGCGGTTGGTGAGAATTCTTAGCCATGGCACATCTCAAACAGGATTTTACGTATTCCTGTACGTCTTTGACCATGCCAGGCCACATGTAGTTTCTGGAGATCAACTCCATTGTTTGTTGCCACCCAGGGTGCCCAGCCACTGGAGTGTCGTGATGTCTATCTATTGCCTTGATCCTTGCGGACTCAGGCACATAGATCTTGTTTTTAAAATGGAAGAGCCCGTCTTCCCATAAATAATTTTCATTGCCGTCAAGGCGCGCCTTTTCTTCTGAGGAGATGTCTTTCTTGAAGACTTCCAGAAGATCGGAATCCTGCCCAATTATAACATTGGCAACCCTTGATTGGTCTATCAGGGTGACACCTTTGTTGTCATCTTCGATGCCGTTGGTATGATCCTCTCTTCTGGACAAAGTGTCCGCTTTCCCCATAGAGCTTCCAGGCTTATGAATTAATTTATAATTAAACCTTGACAAGTATACTGCGTAGCGGGCCTGTCTTAGGTTCAAGTCTCGGGCCGTCATAAAATACTCCAGATTCTTATGATCGGTCCAAATTTCGAATTGGTGTCTAGCACCTTCTAAGTAGTGCCGCCAGTGCTCTAGAGCTCTAATGATGGCCAGCATCTCCTTATCGTATATTTGATAGTTGCGCTCTGTGGGCAACAAACTATGCAATAAATAGGCACAAGGCCTCCAAAGATCGTCAGGGCATTTAATTGATAGAACAGCCCCAGTAGCAAAATCAGAAGAGTCGGTTTCTAGCCGGAACTCTTTGTCCAATTCTGGAAATGCTAATATGGGCGCCGTTGTAAACACTTGTTTAAGCTTATCAAAAGCTTCTTGTTCTTTGGCACCCCAGTGCCAAACAATGTCCTTTTTAGTGAGATTGTTCAACGGTCTCGTGATTTTCGCGAAGTTTTCAATAAACCTTCGGTAGAAATTGCCTAAGCCAAGGAAGGCCCTAACTCCTTTGACGCGAGTAGGTTCTGGCCATTCCAAAATAGCTTGAACTTTCTCAGGATCCATCCTGATTCTGTTCTGGCCTATGATCATACCGAGGAAGTCTACTTCCTTCACTTTAAAATTACATTTTTTGGGTTTGACGAATAGGTCCCATTCCTGTAAGTGTCAAAGGACTTCTTGCACAATCCTGTCATGCTCAGCCTCATTGTCCGACTTGGTAAATATTAATAAATCATCAATGTAAATGACGACACAGTTCTCCATATCCGCAAAGATCTTGTTCATCATGCTCTGGAAGGTCGCCGGTGAATTGGTCAACCCAAAGAACATAACGAGGGGTTCAAAGGACCCTCGGTGGCACGTGAACGCGGCCTTCCAAGCATCTGTCTCTTTGATTCGTACGTTATTGTACCCCCATCTGAGATCCATCTTTGTCAAGATTTTGGTACCAGCCAATTTGTCTACTAGCTGACTGATCAAAGGCAGCGGATACGCGTTTTTAACCGTGTGCTCATTCACGTAACAATAGTCCATAATCATACGCTTCTTACCATTCATTTTAGGAATGAAGAACACCGGGGACGTCATAGGGCTCTTGGAAGGTCTGATGTAACCCTTCCTAAGCTGTTTGTCTATGAAACTTGATACCTCATGTCTTTCTGGAGCAGAGAGTGGTATCATGTGTCCTTTTCTCGGTTTGGAGGTGTCCTTCAAATCTATAGCACCGTCCTAAGGCTTAGCCTCTGGGAAGCGCTCTGATTTATATTTTGAAAAGACTTTCCAGAAGTCATGGTACTCGGGAGGTACCAGCCTCTTAATCTCTTCTTTGGGTTTTACCTCATCATTGTCATTGTCAATCTTTTCCAAAGATCTGAGCTCATAAACGTGACCAGCATTTATTTTCTCAAGACGCTCATTGTGACGGACATGATTCAGTTTACCCAAGTTCACACACTCCTGAGGGCAATGTGACAATGTGACAACCCCTGTCTGCCAGTCGATCTCAGGATTATGTTTAAATAGCCAGGTCCAGCCTAAGATTAAATTAATCTTCCCTAGTTGGGTAGCTTCGGCGGTGACTCATTTTCTGTGTCCTTGGTATTCGACCACAAAAGAACATTTTTGCGTGATGCAGCCACCCGCGTTAAGCGTACCGTCAACGTTATAGACGGGAATAGATACATCTAATTTTACAAGGGGGAGTCCAATTTGCTCCGCCCAGACCTGATCTATGAAAATTCCGTTAGCGCCTGAATCAAGCAGTTCGCTGGTTGGGTGTACTATGCCCCGGGCAAGGTTTTACACACCAACGTCTAAATGGATCTCTTTTTGGAATAAATATGTGCGCATCAACACACGTCTTGGGATTTCGGGAAAGGGTGGCTCTATCGAAGAAGAAGGGATATCGAAAGTTACATGTTTTTTCATTTTATCTTTACCAGAATCAAGCACCCTAGTGTTTGTCTCGCCGGGGCCACACTCCAAGGGAGACGCTGGTGCAGCAGTAGTATCGTAAATATTACAGTCACAAGTTTTCATACAAGTACATGCTTCAGATAATAAATTTAGAAATCTATTTACAAATTGGGGAGCCATCCCCATCTTTCCTTTATTGCTTGTGCAACACCCCGGAGCAGGGGCCACCTTGTTGTGGTTTACTTCATTGTTCGTAGGAGTGAAGGCACCCAAGTGACCTAAGCTCCGAACTCTTTTCCCTGAACCTTCATTTCAGCAGTTTGCTGATCGTAAAAGAAGGCCCGGATTTTGTCGTACGAATGACCGGCCAGAGTCTGGAGCTGATCATCCGGTTTCTCAGACTCTAATTGGCGCGCCTGGCGCCCTTGAGTATTTTTTAGTTGAGCGGCCTGCGCTCCTTTTCTGCAGTCTCGGGACATGTGTCCCTCTTGGCCGCAATTATAGCAGTTCCCTTGGAATCTGCGCATCTGTCCTCCTTGGACCACGCCGATATCCATTGGGGCTCCCTGCCCTGGTTGCAGCCCGAACAGCTTGAACCCGTGGGAATGTTGGTTTGATGACCCAGGGCGCCTCTGGGATTCGTTGTTTTTGGTGGTGGACCCGCCACCTTGGTGCATTTGGTAAAGCTCCATGGCTCTACTGATTTGTCGTACCTCCTCAGCTGCCAGGGCCAAGTTCTCGTTTCTCTTGTCCTGCAAGTAGATCTGTTCTGCAATGCGAGGGTTCACATTGTGCTCCAGCAGTTCTACTGCATGTTCATTTCCAAGCCCTCCTTGGATGGAGAGGGCCAGGAACCAGGTGACGTAATCATCTGTCCTCATGTTTCCTTGTTTGAAGGAACGGATTTGCTGACGCGCCCAATCACGCTCAGCTTGCGGTTTGAAGTATTTTCCGATCTCCTTCTTGAGATCTTCCCAGGTCGGCCACACTCCCGCGGTGTAGCATTCCTGCAGTCTAACTTGGGCGTATTGACCCGCCACAGGTCCTTTTAGTCGAGATAGCACCACAGTGGCTACCTCAAAGTTGTCGGCAAATGCGTCCCAATTTGCCTTAACCCAAATTTGGAGTTTGATCCACCACTCGGCAAATTGCGCTCTCTCTCCTTCGAAGGCGCCAGGGTCAGCGACGACTTCGACTTTCTTGTTGAATCTTTTCTCTACCGAGGGGGTTGCCGCAGGGGGGTTGGTCTGCAGCTCGGCGAGTTGCGAGGTTAACGTAGCAATCTGTGCACGCATGGCATGCAGCAGACTGTTCATATCTTGTTGCAACGACATGTCAACTTGTTCTCTTTGTAAAGTAAAAAAAAGATAACTGGGGGTCCCCCGCTTGCTATCTGCGGATCAACCTCTTCCCAGCTGAGTATCGGATCTCAATCTCCGACTACCCACACTATAGTATTTGAAAAAGTATATATAAAAGTATTTGTAAGAAACCCTGGTCCAAACGGTTGTCAGGGGGTGGTCCACTTGTTAAGCTGTCAACCCTTCTCCAACTGGCGGAGGCAAGTGCCCGGCCTGGTCAGAGGAAAGAGAATTTGAAGTTTGTATTTTAATTCTAATCAACAGCGGTTCCACACCGACTGCTGAGCTAAGTACTCCCCTTAACGCTGGGGGCCGCGTATCAACAGTTTTGGTTCTTCTCCCAAAGCACTACAAGGCCGTCGCGAAGAGCGCACCTATCTGCTATGCAGGATATTCCTAACCAATAACCAATCTCCTTCACCCTGGAGTCCGGGTGCCCAGTGGGACTTTTTGCACAAACGTGCGAGAGAGTAGAAGAGCGAGTCCTAATGTAACAACCAAGAGTTAGTTACTCTGGCGCACACAGAAACACACTATAAAGAAGATGATGAGGGAGTGGTTACCCCTTAGGCTGCAGAGAGTTTGTTGGTTAACAACAGGAGGACTCGCTGAGGAGTCTCCTGGATCTATTGGGGTTTATATACTACTACAGGGTTATTTGTATATGTGTACTATACAGTTGATAGAGACAGTGGCTGATGATGTCATGGGGCCTAGCCCGCATGGCCAGCTCCACTGTGTGAGAGAGTTGTGTCTAAAATAAGAAGAAAGGCAACGCGGCGCGAGAAAGAGGAGTTTGGACAAAAGGGGAAGAGCCGCGTGGCACCATGTGTGAAAGCTATAGTACAAGGTTAAAGCGGAGAAATGAAAATAAAGGGAAGGTCCAAAAATTGTGTTATCGTAACACCAGGACAATTTGGTGAGTTGCTGGAATGAATAGAAGGCCGAGGCAATGTTGGACATCTGATGGAGTGAGACAAGTTTATCAAATAACTCCTTGGAGCTGGTGAGGTCTCCAGTCCTCATTAGGAGGGCATCAGAGATGTGGTTCTGGATGATTCCATGTGCCTTCTCATCCTTAAGTATCCAGGTGATCTCAGGATCCTCCGAGGAGGTAGGTTTTCCTGGTGAGGGCTTAAGCTCCTCTCCAGTAACAACCCGGAGAACTTTTTCCCGACGTAGCTTTGAGATGATCCGGAGTTTCCATATTTGAAAATTGTTGGGTCCAGTGAGAACTGGACATGCGGATGTATCGTGTGCTGTGGTCATGGTTCCGAGGTTGCCGTTTCAAATAAGAATTATTTCCTGTGTAGCTTTTGCGCACCAGGGCTCATAACCTAATAAAACTAAGTGAAACTCAGCCGCTGCCCAAGAGGCTATAGAAACGACTTTATTATTTACCTAAGTGAAACTACAATAGATGTTAGTTTAAGGTGATCTCTAATAAATGTAATGTAACATACCTCAGCTGCTGCTCGAGAGGCTATAGAAACGACTGAGGTATTCCTATACTAAACCCCCTACTACTTATAGTCGGAGGTGCTACTCGCTACAGTATAATGACTCCTAGGAGAACAATGGTTACTCCATGGAGTGGTGGCTATGCTCCATGGAGAACAATGGCTGCTTTGGCAGAGACCGGGTTTATCCGGTTTTGTCACCTCAGTCGTTTCTATAGCCTCTCGGGCAGCGGCTAAGGTATGTTACATTACATTTATTAGAGATCACCTTAAACTAACATCTATTGTAGTTTCACTTAGGTAAATAATAAAGTCGTTTCTATAGCCTCTCGGGCAGCGGCTGAGTTTCACTTAGGTTTATTACAGTGCCCAGTAAGTGCTCGACGCACTCTTTGTCTGCCAAGGCCCATTCTAACCTTGTCTTATACATGGACCAGTTCGAGCCATCCGGCTCGAGCTTCGGTACTCCCAGCGATTCTTTGTTGTCGGCGTTGTCGCCAGGGCTCATAACCTCAAATCATTTGGGAGTTAAATCTATGATAAGAGAAGGGACTCAGATCTCGTAGAAGAGTCTCATGTATTCAAGTAAGTACCTATGATAAGAGAAGGGACTAAATCATAGTAAGCTAAGTATTTGAAAGGGGGTAAAAGAGAAGGGGTCTCACCTCAGATCTCGTAGAAGAGTCTGAGGTGGTACATGGTAACTAGGCCTCCTTTATAGGTAAGTGAGAGAACGGAATCAAAAAATTTCTGATGGTATATATTGGCGCACGGGCCACTCATACTTACACGCCTTCCTTGCTTCCTTTCTCGATATCCTCAATCCAACATAATGGCCTGCTGTGTGATCTGGACACAGCTGGGGCCAGGTCTGCCCCAGAGAGCAATGGTTATTCACAGAATTACTAGGTTCGTTTCCAACCAATTGGCCTCGGCGACTTATACGGAAGTTTTCGTTAATTAGTCAGATGTTTTTATGCTGTTGCTTGCAACACAACTCTTACGACGACATGTATACGTATTCTCTCTGACTCTTTGTGAGTGCTTATTTTAAAAGTATGAGTATATGCCAATAACTGCAAATCCATATTATTGGAATGACAAATTGATACCTCAAATCATGATTCTGCTCCAATATAAAGGTTGGAATGAAATTCCTGATTGATAGGACTTCTTATAAGAGACTAATACAAAAATTGGCTTCTGACTCTCGTCGCTCGAAATTACCCCAAAAATTCAATAAAATGTTGGCGACATTATCATAGAACGAAACCTATATAACATAAAATATTAGCTGGCAGGAATACGTTTAGACCGCCGAGAACGCTTTTTGATATCGACGACTTGATATGGTGATTTCACAACGTCTGAGTTTTTAGCCCATTGGCCTTGCAAGTTCACTGTGCTCAAACGGCTTCTTACACCTTCGAGAACTGGAAAGTCAGAGTTGGAGCTTTTTTCAGATGTTACAGATGTGCGGGCGGTGGCAGCGCGATGTGCAGCGGAGTGAGTCAAGTGAGACGGGAACGGGTCGGGACTAGCTTGTCGAACGTTCAACGACTTCATGATGCGCTCCCTAGATCTGACACCTGTGGCGGAAGGAGCGGGATATGTGGGACTAGATCGAGGGGACCACGTTGGCTGAGCTAGTGAGCTATTTTCTTTCGGAATCAATATGCCCGATGGGCGGGTACTAGCAGCTCCCGGTAAGCTTGCTCGAGCTTCCGCGACAAGTCTCCAATTCGTCCATGTCTTCACCTCTCCTAATGTATTCTCCCAATGGCGGGCAAGTTTTCCCACCAGTGTTTCTTGCGCCTCATTTCGTAAAAACATACGGTTGGTGACAATCACCATTCCTGCTTTGCAACGAGTCAGCATGACGTTGACTCTGTTGTCGAAGACCAGGAATCCGGGCCTTGTCGTACGAACGACGGAAACCAAAACATATGGAGCTTCGTTTCCTAAACATATACTTAGTATTTCTACTAGGCAGATAAACCATGCTGTTACGAACCCTGGAAACTATCAACATTGAAGACTCGTTCCCAAGGAAGATTTACGTGCTTCAGCTGATTCTCGATAGCAGCTCTTTGTGCGTCGTAGGGAGTGATGATACAAAAATCCTTGGCCTGGTAATAATGTTTCACAAGGTGGACAATCGTTTGAACTTCGGCTTCATTCTGATCAATTGTGAGACATAATTTGAGGCGTTGTTCTATGCACTTTAGTTTTGCTGATTCATACCTTCCAACTTTTTCCAGAAGCCTCTTCTTGGCCTTTGTCTACGTCAACGAAAGACACACATCGCAAATCGTGGATTTTGTGTTGGGACTGTAGTTTTGATTCATAAACCTGGCTGGAGATGTAATCGCCCAACGGAACAGGCATACGATCTATAATCAGAGTTTCATTAGCTTGATAAGAACATGCAAGGTCCCTTGACCTACATTGAACGTTCAAGAAAAAAGACTGAGGCTGCAAATGTTTGAGTTCAAAGATACTTTTCATTGTGGCCACAGTATCCTGCCCGTAAGGTGGTACTACGCCTCGTCAGTTCCGAAGAGAGATGTTGGCGACAATACGACGTACATTGTTTGGGGTCTCCAAAGAAACTCACGGTCTTTAACTTGTCAAACTTGTCAAATAGATGCTGAAACGAAGCCAACCCAAAGTGAGTGGAATATAGGTTATCTGGAAACTACTGACCATGTATTCAAAAGCGCTTATTTGAGAGGCTTCATCGATCACTAAGTTTGTTACAGGTCGTAGTGTGAAAACAGATCGGTCTTCTAAGACTGGGTTGGATAGCATGCTTAGTGTACAAAGCAAAATAGTCGTGTCACCAAGGATCCATTGCAACTCGAGAAGATCACTCCGTAATTCATCAGATCGTATCAATTTCCGTTCGATTTTTTCATAAATATGTTCGTGCCTGACATAGGTCAACATCAGACAGAACAATGCTGGAAATGACATACCATTCGACATAGAATTCTTTTGAAACGACTAGCCTGAAATCTACGTCATGCTTGCAGAGACTTTCCGCAAGGTTCTTCACCGCAATATTGGACTGTGCTACGATCCAAATCATTTCACCTCTTTCTGCTCGTATCTTAACCGCGGTTGAGATAGTTGTGGTCTTCCCAGTACCAGGCGGACCTAACATGAAGATGATGAGCACAGTGTGTCGCAGCAGCTAGGTTAAGTTTGACGCCACCATGTGCTAATATGAGAGGGCTAGTGCTGGACAACATGGCAGTAACTACTTCGAGTTGTGAAGTATTCAATCCCTTTGCTATGCTAGGAGGAATGACATCGAGTCTTTTTGACAGAAGATAAAGACGCTGAGGCATTTCAATCGTGGAAGAGAACCAGAGATAACGAGTAAAATTGGAGGAATCTAGTTGACGCTCCCCACGTAGAACTAGTAGGACGAACTCATTCCTGGCAAGCTCAGGGAATGTCAACTCTTCTTGTCCAACAACACGTATGGTTCTGATATTATCACAACATTCTGACGATTGTATTTGAACAGTCGTCTGCTTGCCCGTAGCCTTTGTTGCTTGTCCTACGATCTCTTTGCCATCATTAGTAGTCATGATGACTGTCGTCTACAAAATGCACGCTAAGCTCAAACTAGAGAGGGGAATTGATCTGTAATCACCTGATCGCTTTGTCTAACTTTGCTTTTGTAGCGAGTGTTATGTATGACCCAACCTTTGGATCCACCCACGACATGGCTAAAATCATTGTCGACCACTTTAGCTTTTGCGTTTTCCAAAAGGTTCGCTTGCCGAACCAACGTCGCCAGTAATATGAGTTCCTATAAATGCGTTAGCTGTGTCGAGTGAGCAAGCTATCAAGCTATACCTCTTTTCTCAAGATAGTGGTGTCAACTTTAAGGGCGGCCTCGACTTGACCCAAACACTGCTCGCCAATCCTGTTATGTTTACTTCTTGTAAACGTTGGACAGAAAACAGCTACCTTGGCAGAAATACCTTGCGGCAAGCCAAGCACGATGATAAGCGGAATTCCAGATGGAACTAACAGCTTCTGAATGTGCATTAGTGAGCATCATTCCAACTAGATCCATAGGCCTCGACGGGCGTAATGTAGAGCGAGAAAACAAAGTTAATAAGTCCACGCCCCTGAAATGGCAATTCCAATCTTTGTAGAGATATAGTGCCACCTTGGCCGCCTCGAAACCAACCAAAGGTAGTTGCGAGCCACGAAGTAGCGTATCCAAGTTATGACTTGCACTTTTTGCAGGACGCGCTTTCCCACCTAAAGATATGCAGAAAATGGTCGTCGACGTCGCAAGGACCAAATGATCGACGAAGTTGTTGACGGAAAGGTTGATGTCAATACCCACAACATCGGGATCGAGTCGAATAAGATTATTTATGGCATCTGTAGCATTGTCACAGGAATAGTTACGCAAAAGTATTTTGCGCTCTGTTGGTATCAAGGTTTGCTTGAAAGTGTCCATGAGTGAATACTTGAGTCAACAAGGCAGAGATGAGATGGCTTTTGAAGTTGGCGTGGCGTTTATATGCTCTCTGGAACCCTCCGCTTCATTATTAAGCACATGAGGCAGTTCTGTGGGCGTTCATAAACGTGGAGGGACTCGCACGCCAGAAATCACAAAATGCGAAAGATTAGAAGCAGTTAGATCCGCAAAAGCCCTATTTGTCGTGCCTCATGCACCGCAGCATATAGGCCGTTCCATTGCGAAGGGCTTTCCGGCAGCGCAACTGACAAATCTGGGCTAAGGAGATAGAAAAGGGGAAAAACGCACTCTGACATCAACAATCCATTATGGCATACACATAACAATTATTTGCCTTGAAGAAGACGGGCTGTGGATTTCAGATGTGGATGGAATGGTCAACTCAAAAGTTTACCATGCATCGCCCCAAATCCACATCAGGAGCTTGTGCAGCTGCAGAAACACGTTACATCCCTTACTTGCCATGAAATCGGTAGTAAGGTGACCGCTAGTGTTGTGAAACGAATAGTTATCGTTATCTGCGACTAGCAAACTTTCTGCCAAATGATATCCAGGATACGTTACCTTTGTACATATCCCACAAACGCCGATTCTTCTTCTACGCATTCTAGTAGAGAGGCTCTATGATGTTGATGCTGTTCCTTAGAGAGAACGAATCCTACCAGCACAAGTCTGTTAAATTGGTAAGATTGTCAATCCCAACTTGAAGGCAGAAGTGGTCGAATAGAAGACATGCAGCCATAATAAACAGACCCAGAAATTGGCTGGCGCCACCTCAAAACAGTGCATAATCCTGGCTCATAGCCTGACGCTCCTGACCAGTTGTTCCTCAATCATCGTAAAAGAGGTGCCTATATAGATATGGATGAGAATAAAATGTGAGTAAGTTTGGTTTATAGGGAAAAAATCTTGGAAGGTTGATTCACAGATACACATCCTGCACTCGGGCGATATCATTAGTAAATATCTAGACTACTAGTATTGGACTGTTTATTACCTCGAACATGCCTTCAAGTCAATGCAAAGATCGCAACTATGTTGCTCTCGTGCGGATCGCGTGTGCTCATCACCCGCAAATGACAGAATCTGACAGAATCTTGCTCCGCCAAAAAAGAACCTCTGTCGGGAATGTCCATAAAGTCTCGACAACCCATATATCCGAATTCTACTTCTGCATCAACTTCCATGTCAAGGCAACAGAGGTATCTTCGGTCCGCGGGTGTTCTGATGGTGTGTGTTATATATACAGATTTCGCGCATGTGCATCTGATACTCCATGGGAATTCATACCTTATTATTGGAATAGCTTATCAGCTGTTTCCTCTATCCGGTGCATGCTCCTTCCTCTCGTAGTATGCTGCATTTAATGATCTGGTAAGAAATATGATGGCTGCGCCATCAACGTCTTCGCTGATTTCGCATTATATGTACGTAGATTCTTCAAAAGTATTTTGGTTCGTTTTCATGTACATTATGTTCGCGGAGGCATGAAGAATAGATAAGCCTGTCTGAAGACGCCTGCGACGCCATACTCCATGGTTCTTATCTTAGGAGGTCTTGTTTCGTTCCTGCTTATATACCCGTCAGTGTTGATAAGAAGCTGCACAGCTGACCATAATCCATGCTGGATAAGGCGAAAACATAAAAGGGAGAGGACGCGATGACTCCAAGTTGTTTATCCGCCTTCCTTTACCATGAGTTCTCATCCGGAGGTCGGTATAGTGGGCATGAGCGAGGTTTTCGACGTGCATCCGGTGTCTTCACCAGATGCCAAGGAGTCAATTTCGTCGTCTTCTATAGAGAACGAAAAGCGTGTCTCTGTTGTCGATATCATTTCGACCAAAGAGCTCTGTTCTTCGGATCATGGGACTGACGACATGACTAACAGCCGACAAGTCAACACCGATGATCCATTCCCTGAAGATCCTGACTCACCGATTGAAGAGCAACAGCTCACTTTTCGTGCTGTGATAGTTGGTTGTGGTCTAGGGGCAGTAATTTCTGCGAGCAACGTCTATCTTGGTTTGAAGGTAAGCGTTTAAGAAATACACTGTGATAACATGTCGCTGAATAAAGAGAACATGTCTGCTTTTCTTTTCTTCAGACGGGATGGACTTTCGGCGCATCTCTTTTTGGGTCGATCTTCGGTTTTGCTATATTGAAACCTCTCTCAACTGCCGCTCCGAAATACCTAGGAGGTGGTTATTTTGGACCTAAGGAGAATAATGTTTGCCAATCCGCAGCGTCGTCTGCAGGATCTTTGGGACTGCTTTTCACGTCAGGGTTCCCGGCTCTCTATCAGCTTGGTGTTTTGGGTGCTAGCCCTAAAGATGATATTGGCCGATTGTTTACTTTCACCATATGTTGCGCCTTTTTCGGACTTGCATTCACTCAGGTATGCACCCCTGTGCTTATGTTTTCGACACGTAGTATCTCATCTATTTATTAGCCTCTGCGAAAGTTTTACATCCTGAAGCTGAAACTTGTATTTCCTTCGGGTGTAGCTGCTGCTTACACCATTCGTTCTCTACATGTGGGCAAGCAC
This sequence comes from Serpula lacrymans var. lacrymans S7.9, assembly GCF_000218685.1. Lineage (NCBI taxonomy): Eukaryota > Fungi > Basidiomycota > Agaricomycetes > Boletales > Serpulaceae > Serpula > Serpula lacrymans. Next base: position 730,232 of record NW_006763303.1, read on the forward strand.
GCTGCTAGAGATGCCACAAAAAAGACGAAGGCCTTGATTCTTTCCTTCTGTTTTGCCATTACGCTACGGGTTGTCAGTGAATACGCACCCGGACTTCTATGGGACTGGCATATCTTTTATGCCCTCAACAGAGTTGGTTGGGACTGGATTATACGAGCAGAGAGCTGGGTGAGTTTCAATTATTATGTGAACATGCTTTAATTGATCTGATATTTGCTTTGTACTCACAGGGATGGATTTGGGAGTGGACACCTGCGTTCATAGGTGCCGGGATGCTGACAGGAATTAACTCATCTTACAGTTTCTTGGGAGGCGTAAGTATAGGTTCGGGTTATTTCAATGTATGCTGACATTTTTCCCTTAGAGTTTTCTTGCTTGGGCAATTGTGGGTCCTGCGATTGTAACAACTGGACAAGTGCGATATTAGTAGTTCATACACATCGCTTACTGAATCTTGACTACAGGCATTTGGGATAGTTGCAGATGCAAGCATTCCAGGATACATGAACTACATGGATATGTATGAAACCTGGAATCCTTGTATCCCATATCTGACATGGTTTCTAAATGTGACAGGTCTCTCACGGATCCTATCAATCATCCTTCACCCCGCTATTGGCTTGTATGGCCTGGAACATTGATGCTTTTATGTGCTAGCTTTGCAGAAGTCGCGTGTAACTGGAGATCACTATCTGCAGCTGGCCGTATTGCTTTCCAAGGCCTAATGGAGCGCTTCCATTTTGGTTCAAGAGTAGCTGGTGGTACTGATCAGAAAGAAGAATTTTTTGATCCCGTTCCAGAACACGAACGCGTGCCGTTCTGGATTTGGGGTTCTGTGCTTGTAGCCAGTATCATTGTTACATGCACTGTCATGGGGGTTCAGTTCCAACAAAATGTCGGCATCACTCTTCTTGGTAAGCTCTCAGCCACTCAGCATCGTTGTGTGGCTCACCATGCGGCCTAGCCATTATCTTCTCGTTCCTGTTCAGTTTCATAGGGTGCGAAAGTTCTGGCCGCACGAACATCAATCCTGTGACTTCGATCGGTAGATTCCTACTTACTCTCTGTCGATTGACGCTCATGTGATTTATCAGGAAACGCATCACAACTCGTGTTTGGCGGTGTGGGCAAGGGCAGGCACTACTCAGTGCGTCGCGGCGAACTCCTGAACTCCTTATCAGGGATGCTAGCTTTAGGTAGGCGGTAAAACGATCAACAACGATATGAAACTTATTCGTCCAATTGTAATAGGGGCGGCGGAGCAAGGTAGGATTTTCTCTCTCTAATTTTCGAGCCACGTTCTTGGCTCATATTTTCACGTGAAAGCCTCGGACATGATTAGTGACTTGAAAACAACTCATCTACTGAGAGCTTCTCCAAGAGCCGTTTTCTGGGCGCAATCATGTGGCGCTATAGTCTCGATCTTTATGTCAGCGGGTATATATGTTGTCTTCTCGACTGCATATCCGTGTATCAACGATCTTAGCTACACGACGTGCAGTTTTCCCACTCCAGATGTGCAGTCATGGCGGGTAAGTTTTTGTTGGCTGTCATGTTTTCTGGACTTGCTGAGCTTGCACTGTGTTAGGCTGTGGCAGTTGCGGTATCGTCCACATCACTACCAATTCCTACATCTTCTGGTTATACTGCCATTGGTCTGGGCATCGCCGCGGTGCTGTCCGTTGTGGCGAAGTATACTGTAGTGCCTCCGAAGTACCATGTTTGGGTGCCGTAAGTCTTATTTTACTGTGGCAGTATAAACGTATGAGCACTAAGTCTGCCAACAGTAACTTCAATGCCATCGGAATCGGTTTCATCATGAGTAAGTAACACGTCCCATGTGATTTCTACAGAATAAGTATCACATTATTTCACATGATAGATGTCTGCACATATCCACTGGCAATGTTCTTTGGGTCCACGGTCGCTTTCTTTTGGCGACAAAAGTGAGCATATTTTTAAGCTACTAAACAATATCCTGAATATTATATTTCTACAGGTTCTTTGCGAACTATCAGATGTACTGCTATGCAGTGGCAGCTGGCTTCATTGCTGGAGAAGGTCTTGGCGGTATAGTAAATGCAGTGCTTACGATTGCAGGCGTTTCCGGGGCAATTTATGGTACTAGTATCGGTTGTCCTGGAGGTGTATATTGCGGTTGATTTCTCCAGTGAACTTTAGAGTTGTACGATAGCTTACTGTTCAGAATGTCATATCATGTACTTATAAGCCTGGAATTAGCCTGAAAGTTAGCAAAGGATCATATGGATGCCCTAACACGGATATGCTCCAGAAGAATCCTTTGTCGATAACTACTATATCGGCGCTTCTGATCACTCTTTGTGAGTAGAACAGCATGCCGTCGACGTCATTGTGGAGGAGTTGCACGTAGAAGCCATTAGCCCTCGATCCTAACATGGACAAACAATAATAAGCTCTGGTGACTGTGACATACTGACCAATCCGGAGTCCGAATCTCAACTTGAATCCTCTCCGAGTCTCGATAGCTTGAGTCATCATGTGCTTGCAACGCTTGCAACGTTGAAAAAATGACCCTTGTGGTTTTACAGTTTCAGTGTTCAATCCACATCTGTGCAATAAATCCTCAAGCTTCCGAGCCAATCGCCTGAACTCGAATGCTCTTGACACACAGAGCTCTTGCTTTTCATAGCAGTATCACACGTTTTTGCCTTGTATACCCCTAAACACTTCTAGAACGGACCATGTGGCATCGTGGAGTTCTGCAAGATTTCATAAGTCGTGTAGTGCACGCGTATTAGCTTTTTCAGTTATGGCTGGCCACAACACGTCGTAACCCCGAGGCATTCTACGATCGATATTTCTCACCAAATTACCGAAAAGCATACGCCGCGGTTTGCCATAAAAATGTGAGTGTGTGTTACATTTGCATTCGCTTGAATTTACAGTATGTCTTCCTTTGTCTCATTGTAGCCTTGATCTATCAAGTTCTGCGGTTTCCTAACGCGACTTCTCGAAATACGTTGCGAGTATTTCGCAAGATTAATATATATGAGGTTGCCTATAAATGAGGTTATCTAGATGCGCACTGATCAACCGACTATCCACACTGTATATGCAGGGCATCGGCTGGCACATCAAGCATGGTAAACGCAAAATGCTAGGAGTTCTAGGATACAACCTTGCCATCAGCATTACGGATGTCCTTCCACCTCTTTTTTCACGCCACTCCTCCTTTCTACGCGGCTTTAAGATTTGCCAAAAGTAAAATTTGGCACCGCTGTGCAATCTGGGAAGCCCTATCCTTCCCTAGGAATGCAGAATCAAGGGTTTGCTTCGACCTCTTGATTTCATTTTATGTCTGGACCTGCTACGGAATCAATATAGGCCTTTTATAGCCCACGTCTCTGGGTATTGATTGTGATATCTCGAATGAAAGTACTTTGTGGCTCCATGTAAAAGTCAACTCCCCTCCCATCGTGGAACTCAGTAACTCTGGCGCGGCTTCTTCATTTAACCCGAATTCATCTATATGCAACGATAAGGTGTTTGTGCACACCAATGTCATCTTCTATGCTAACCTTAGCTAAAGAACCTTGTGCGCTAGAGAAAAACAATAGCGCCCATCACCAAGCTACAGGCTTTATCCTCATGTCCTAAAACCCTTTCCTTATAGCCCTCCCTCCACCTTCTTAAAATGGTAGGTGGGCTGTTTATATAGCGGGGTTACAGAACTGGTTTCTCTTCAAAGGACATCGAGTTAGCTCATTTCCCCTCAGTTAACCTTACATCATGACGTCCATTCGTACAACTCGCACTGGCACATTGCCTCGTGGTGGCACGCCGCCTCGTACCTCTGGTACACCTCTCACCCCTGGCACACCCGTCACCCCTCATCCCGGTTTCGAGGAGCCGCCGCGCATCCAAGTGGCGGGGAGCCCGAGTTTGGAGGGCTATGCTAGGAAGCGTCGCGAATTATTGGAGATCCTTAATTCATTCCATAGTTCAGGGTTCGAGTTATATTCATCTTGCATGGCCTATTGGAATTGACGGGTTCATTGGATTATGCCATGTAGCATTCAAAGTGAAGTGGAACTCCCGCAGATTGTGGTTCTCGGCTCCCAGAGTGTCGGGAAGAGCACACTACTTGAGCTTATAAGTGGGGTACGACGATTTTTTAGGGCCAGGATGTGTATTTTAACCATTATTTCCAGATAAAACTACCCAGGAATGCCGGCACATGCACCAGGTAAATTCATGATGCTAGCCTACTCGGAACCCCTGTCTCAGTGGCACAATTAGATGTCCTATGGAATGTCGCCTGCAAAACTTCCCCACCTGGTCCTGTCAACTTAGCATCCGAGTTCATAGAGATGCTCAGGGAAATATTCTCCAGGAGCCTACAGAAGTACGATTTGGAGACGTACTGACCAACGTAAATCAAGTCGAGCAGGCTTTACGTCGCGCACAAGCTGCGATACTTAATCCCAACGTCGACTACCGTAATTTCTTCAGCGATTCGAACATTAATAATGCCCAAATCAACGGAAGAGCTTTGACATTCTCTGAAGATTGTGTGTGCATCCATGTCAAAGGTCCTGAGGTACCTGACCTCTACTTTTACGATCTACCAGGTTAGTATTTTATTATGCGTTGTACTGCGCACTGACTCTGATATATTCCTCGAAGGAATTATCGCAAATGTGCCAGATGGTTCAGACGTAGGAGATATATCACTGGTGGAAAATTTGGCGCGAAGATACATTGAAAGAGAAAATTGCATAATTCTTCTTGTCGTATCCTGTGAAAGTAAGTACTTAAAGTAGTGATACATTTTTTTCTTTCTGATAGTTGTTCTCGACTCGCCTTTATAGCTGATTTTGAGAATCAAGGCGCTGCTCGTCTTATTCTCAATGATCCTGTTTTGAGGGAAAGGACTGTTGGTACGGATTGGTATTGAATTTCAAGATAACTGTAATTGAAATTTCCATCCAGGTGTTCTAACAAAGGTCGACAAAATTGACGATCCAGAGGATGATATGTCGCAATTGGCTAACGAATACGATGAAAACGCTGCTAAATGGATAGATATACTGAAGAATAAAAGTATCCCCCTGAGAAATGGTTGGTTTGCTGTCAGACAGCCGTCACAGCAAGAACTTCGCAGGAGTAGCGTTAGGGGAGGTCTCTCCAGGACTGACGCCCTTCATATCGAACGGCAATTCTTTAGCACCAAGGAACCTTGGAAATCGCTTAGCCCTCGATACCAACAACGTCTAGGGTCTTCTCAGCTGTCCGAAAACCTAAGCACCATTCTATCGAATCTAGTGGAACAACAGTAAGTCAAGCCACCAATATCCATCTCAGCTTGCGACTTATCGAAACATCGCTCTTTAGGCTTCCTTCAATCCAACTTGGTATCGCTCATTCCCTCCACGAAGTGAAGAATGAGCTTCGCCAGATGCCGCAACGGCACACCGATGATCCTCGGGGAGAGGTTATCAAGATTCTTTGTGACTTTGCAAAGAAAATCTCGGAGCACGTGAAAGGACTGCCTCCAACCTTTGACCAAAGTTACCCAAGTCTTATGTACGCCATAAATGGCACGTATCAGACCTTCCGCTTGGAAGTACATCGAACTGTTCCGCGATTTCGACCTTGGAAAATGACATCTATTGGGCACCTACCTCAAGGTGTTCTTGATGGGATGACTCAGATGGCGTCTCAAGACGATGCAGAGGACGGGAAGGGTACTCTCATGCACGTTGATCAGGTCATGGATCTTGCTCGACGGTATGCTGGTTGCTATCTGCCGCTAGTGATGCTGATATCTTCCCTCTTATCTTTGTCTTTAGCTCTCGGACTCGTGAGCTACCAGGAAATTACCCGTATTCTGTTCGCGAAACACTTATCAAAGAGTTTACGAACCATTGGAATGGACTCATGAGCGACTGTTTCGAGACCGTCGAGGACATTTTGACCGCTCATGTAAACATGACACTTCGCGAGCATTTCGCCAACTACACGCATGGAGGTATGCTAGATCAGGTCAAGTAGGTGTCATTCGATGTGAATTGTTGCTTGTACTTATTTCGTTCAGTGCTGTGATACAGCAACAGATACACAAATGTGTAGTATCCTCCAAAAGGCGACTTGATGCGCAATTCGAAATGGAATGCGAGCACTACACTCAGAACGAGCCATTCTTCTACACTTGTCGCGAAAAATACCTGACACGTTATAAATCTCTCTTCCGTGAGTCCCTCCAACAGGACACCATTCTTGAAAAGTTACTCGATTGTGCAAGAATGGGAGAACCCCTTATGCTGCAAACGCCATTCGGGGCCAAGGTTCATGCAATAATCACAGCATTGGATGAGCTCGGAATCACAGGTCGTCAGCCTATTGACCTTGGCAAGTTACTTCCCAACGATAACATGGACCCGGCTCTGGAGATCATGGCCGAAGTGCGAGCATATTTCCAAGGTGATTTATATTTTTTAGGTGCTTGGTAGTAAAAACTGAATATTATGTGACCGTAGTTGCCTATAAACGGTTTTCGGATGTTGTTCCTCAAATTATCGATGATAAGTTCGTCCGTGCATTTGGGGCGTCCCTCGAGGTTGCTTTGCATCTCATGGACGTCAGCACGGAGTCATGCTTGAAATTCCTGGAGGAGGCACCTGAGCTCAAGCGGCGTCGTCAAGATCTTACACAGAGAAAGACGCGCTTGGAAGCGGCGAAGGATAGGCTGGAGAAGCTTTTTATATCCACCGATTCTACCAGCTCTCCCGTGTCGCCGTCCTCATCATACAGGGACGTCAGTGACTTCACTTCTCCGACGCTGACAGAGACTCCGATCCCGTTGACGAGATCGTCGTCGAGATCTACGCTCACCGAGCGGGTTATGGGAGCCTTTCATATGTAAACGCCTTTCTACTCTTGTTTGACCTTCTCCTCCTTCCTCTCTTGCAAGTGTAGATTATGCATTCTTGGTCAACGGCTGTGCCGTCGTAGGATTTTTTTCTTTCATGTAATTCGTGCCGCGTGTTGGGCGGGTCTTCTTGGTGTTTTTTTTACGTCCAGATTCACACATCTGCCAAGTCTCTGATTTGAGGGACCTGGGAGGTATGTCACGGTATTGCTGCATGTATCAATGTCATCAATGTACGTTAGTGTTCTTCTCGTCTTCAAACAGTATGATTCTATCACCGAATGCATTATGTTCGTATCAGTAATCCGCCAACATTGAGATATGGATTTGTCAGGCCATTATTGCTCAATAGGTTTGTCAGATTGCGTTTTAGATTCCGGCCATCATGTGATGAGTATCGTATCATACTCGGTATGACGCGAGCATTGCACTTGCACATCAGTCAGTGATTGTCACCACAAGGCTGCCGTACTAAAAGTTATATAAGTTACTTCGGGACATTCATGCTAGGTCGTCTTAATCAGCTTCGTCTTTCTTTCTTTTCCGCTGCATCTTCAGGTCTTTCTCGTCGAGGCGTTGACCCCTCTCAATATCGGACGGCTATGACTTCAGGTGAGTTCCCGTCCGGCCATTCTAATCTTGGCACCACATCATGAGAAGCGCTGACAGGTTTTCGATAGCATCTAACGAGCCTGAGATTGCAACATTCGCCGCAGGGTGTTTCTGGGGCGTTGAACATATTTTCCTCAAACACTACCCGCCTGCTCAGAAGAAGGGCATTCTCAAGACCGCTGTGGGATATACCGGTGGAAAGGACACTTCGACGAACCCGTCCTACCGTGAAGTGTGTACAGGCAGCACTAACCATGCCGAGTCCCTGAGAATCGAGTTCGACCCCAGTATTGTTTCGTACGATGAACTAGTAGGTTAGTCATGGTGTTATTCAAAATTCTATGTGGGATTAGACGGTTTGAATAATTGACATTGGTCCATCTTGGCAGAGTTCTTTTACCGTACCCATGATCCAACGACCGCGAACAGCCAGGGAGCGGATACTGGTACTCGTGAGTAAACATACTGTCCATTTATATGGACTACGTTCTAATTACCCCTGCAGAGTACCGGTCAGCGATATTCTTCCACTCTCAGGAGCAACTCGAGATCGCAAAGCGTGTTACTGAGGAAGTTCAGGCCAAGCACTTCACGCCCAAAGGAACGAAGATCGTGACAGAAATCAAGGAGGCTGGTCCGTGGTACGACGCTGAAGACTACCACCAGCTTTATTTATTCAACAATCCATTTGGGTATCAATGCCCGACACACAGACTAAACTGGTGAAATGCCGAGTCGATGACGTTGAAGTATGTTTATGAAAGAGATGATCTTTATCATGGACATATTTTTTTTACGACAGATATCACGACGACTTGAACTTCATTCATGTTTTAACAGAGTATAACTTGTTTTTTTTGGTAGAAAAAAAAATAGAAAAGCAAGACCATAAATGGGCGCCATCAGAGTGTACAACAGCCCGTCCCTTTACATATGTAACAAGGAGAGTGATGCCGAACGGGCGATGTCAACGCCGACCCATCGTCGACGAATCAACAAGGGTCGCGCTCATCTCTCTGCACCGTCGTTTCTCATCATTGGCGTTTTTGATTGTGGAAGAATCAAAGAAACATAATACTGTAAAATGAGTCTTATAAGGCAGACCGTGGGAACTTTAACGTGGGAACTATAGGTCGTTACACGCCCCTCCGAGGCGGCAATTCCGTTACTTCTGACAACTTCTTTGTGAACTTCGTCATACCGTTTATATTCCCATCGTGGCAAAGAGCGGGAGTTTCAGATCACTTTACAGTTACAATGGCACCAACAAACTCTCCTGGAGGTTAGCGGCAAATGACTCAAAGTGTCTTGATCTGAAAGCTGGTTGATACCATTCATAGTACCTAGCGAAGGCAACAAGCCTCAGCCGTTGGGCAACTTTCCGCTAGTTCTTCTGTTCACTTTTTGCACTCTCTGCATCTTGTTCCTCCTATGGAGGCAAGCAAACAACCTTCGCCGCGTGGTTTCTCACCAGTAAGTCGTGTGCCCATTCGGTTCCAGACCTAGTTACTTAGGCGGGATGTGTGATGCCGCAGGCTCAAGACGTGGTCGAGACAAGAAGGGGCTATTAGGCTATCGCAAGACGATGGGCCATCTGCTGCTGAGTTTTTGGAGGATGATTATGACGAAGATGTAGGGAGCATCGATGAGCCGTTGGTGCCGAAGCCGGGGCAGCATCCAATGGCAAGAAGAGAAACGGAGAGAGAGCTACCACCGATTCCCAGCGAGTGAGGTGATTTGTAAGTAATAATGTTCCTGTGCAATATGATTTCGTTCTTAGATCTGTAGGAATATTGCCTTACGTCGCTCGGCGTATTTATTTCAGTTATTTCAGGACATTGTAAGTATATCTTTCAATGATACCTCGAACTTTACATTGCATAATGACAAAATTGTATTTCTTTATAGGTATTATTTTGAATCAGATATCTCGTTCTATATGTAGCGAAATTGTACGTTTACTCCGCAGTTCAGGTTTCTTAAGTTAGGACAGCACGACGATGTGCTATTGTAGGACCTGCCGCAGTTCCATGTCATAGTAGGTTTGTACCCATGCTATGCAATGGCGATGAGAAACTGAATTATTTTGTGCGCCAGAAAACTTGGACGTTTATATTATTAGACTTGAAGCCAGGCACGTGTAAGTTTCTAACACGAATGGGCTCGCCGCCATGGCGTAGTGTTTGGTTTGCGATAACGGTTAGCGCGTTGCTGCGATTGTCGTCCCGTCATATTTGGACTATAAACTATACAGATGGTATGGCTGTTCTCTTATACCTGAATGTGCTGCACCTTCAACGTATCTTCGTTCTATAGAATATGTGAATAGCAAAGATCACGCGAATACTGTAGCTGTATATGATCTTGTGCCTGTATGCAAGTGATACGAGACCCACTAATTGTTGTATGTCCGTCAACTCGAATATGGTACTGCTGAAAACATTCCACCGCTCCAGCGGTATCAATTCAAACCCCGCGAGGCACTGTCCAAACACCATGTCGCACTCGTCATAGCGTGGTGTTGTACTTGCACTTGGCACCAATATTCCACCGATGACATCAGCACTTCATTTGCAACTTGGACAACTCGATGAACGCATCATGACGTACGTCACGAGCTACCAGCAAGAGATATAAGAGTAGTGGGTTTTCGATCAATGTTTTCAATTTCATAACCCAATTCATAACCCAACTCAACTGAACATCCATACATTCTTAACCATGTCTTTCGACTCTCAATCTAACGCTAACAACGCTGGTCTCAACGCTACCAGGCCCACGCATCACATTCATGACTCCTCTGAACCTCTTCCTGGCTCGGGTGCACGCAATGCAACCTCTGCGCAGGACTACACTCCCGCAAATATCGAGCGTACACCCAGCTCTGCCATCCACGAATCTTCTACACCTTCAGACGCGCTTTCTCAGCGGAGCACTGGAGGGTACGACTCTCCCGATTCTACACGTGCCACTATGGGCTCTCCTGCAGTAGGGACTGGTGCGGGTGGAGCATCTCATATCTCATACAACCAGCAGAAAAGCTCGCAGGGGAAGTCTGCTTTGGATAGCGACCGGCAGCCGGACGTGCAGCCTTCCAGCGCAGGTAAATATATTCATATTTTCTAAACAATCACAGACACCTGATAAACATTGTAACATTACTAGGTGGGGTAGCCGTAGGTGGGCAAGATGATTCAACGCAAGGCCATGCCACAATGAGTGACAAAATCGTCGGAAAGACTCAGAAGGTGAGTTGGCTTTAGGACGGATCTTTCGAAAATACTCACGAATGATTTTATTCTTCAGGTCATGGGCAAATACATGAATAAGCCTGCTATGCACGACAAGGGAGAGGTGCGGGAGACTTCTGGGAAAGATGCAGCACAAACAATGGGCAGGACTGCCCACGATTAAACGATATTTAAATCGCAGTGACGTTTATTTACTCGATAATTAATCCATTCTGGCATGCGCTGGTGTTGTAGCCATAGCTTTATACGATGGATGGAACCACTGTATTATGTTATTTCACAAATTTACTCGGAACTTTTCTTGCACACCATAAATTGTTTGATAGGAGACTTCACCTTGAGCTCATTCATTCTAACTTAGACCTTGTGTGGGAATTCCGTTTTACAGTGCTCGGAATGCGCCGCGTAGTGTTCATCCAACTCAGCGACGACCGTATTTGTTTCTCAACAATTCTACGTCTGTCTTCTTACCTATCATAGGCGAATCAGCCCACGAGTCGCTATCTTGCGAATCATATAGTCATCAGCAGACTCAAGTGTTCTCATGTCCATGATAAAGAGATTATTCGAAAACATTATTTCATTATCATCACATGCACATGGTTTTCCCACTAACTCAACTCAACTCTCCAGTCGTGTGAGAGTAGCCCACAGAGCTAAGGCGGCCATCAGGCGGTCACGGTAAAGTGAGTACGTCTTTTCCAACTGGAAATACAGAGCATTTGTGCATCCAATCAAGTTTGATATTGGTCTGACATGATTCCCTGGGACGGTGAAGTATCGACTCAGAGCGCACTGAGGGAGGATGCTACACTCTCAAACTATGTAGGTGAGGGTCAGCTGGCATCATATTCAATCAACTTGGCTGATCAATATTTGGAACTAGGTTCCTTATCCTAAGAACTTTCATTATATGGGACTCGATACTGGCACGAGACTCATTGCTATCTTCTGGAAGTAGAGATGGCTTGACATTTGTCACGTCATAGATAAGAGACTCGGTTATATCTTTTGCATCCCAGATATCATGCGGGTTCGTTTCGAACAGTCTGCGTTGGGATTCAGTCCGACACTTGTCTATTCATCATGGATTTCGATGTTATAGTTCGTAATGGCACTGTAGTCACCGCATCAGACATATGGGAGTGTTGTGACATAGGCATAAAGGTGTGTTTGTGTCGTAGACTTACCTCCAGTTGATGTCTCTATCGACGACCACTAAACGAATGTCGGTCATTTACTGCTTATCAGGACGGAACGATCACAGCCGTTGGACCACGTCTCATCGCTGCAGCAGGTGTCCAGGAAATTGACGCCGAAGGTGCATATGTCACACCTGGAGGGGTCGATACGCATGTGCACCTATCCCAGCTGTACGAAGCCGCCGTCGACGACGTGGATCATACGGTCATTAGTGATGGGTTAATCCCCGATTTACCAAACTACGTCGCGGATACGTACGACACTGGGACTCGCAGTGCCGTTGCTGGTGGTACCACCACCGTCATCACATTTGCATCGCAGATGAAGAAAGACGAGAGTCTTGTGCCTGTCATTGAGGAGTACCACAAGCTGGCGAAAGGCCAGTCTTACTGTGACTATGCGTTTCATGTTATCGTGACCAATCCAACTGAACATATCGTGGAGCATGATTTCCCGAAGATGGTGGAGGAATATGGGATTACTAGCGTGAAACTCTATATGACATACAAACCCATGAAGCTGCGTGACTATCAGATTCTGGATGTGATGTACTCGGCGAGAAAACTGGGTATTACGACCATGGTCCATGCAGAGAATGCTGATATCATCGACTGGATGACTGAGCATCTGGAGAAGAAACTGATGACAAACCCTCATCATCACGGCACCTCTCGACCTCCTATCGTTGAAAGCGAAGCTACGGTAAGTCAGCTTTGTCACCATCTTCTTTGTAGGGAATCTGATGTGGTTCCAAGAATCGCGTGATCAGCCTGGCTGAGCTGATGGACACGCCTATACTTCTGGTACATGTCTCGAGTGGTCATGCAACGAAGCATATTCGCGACGCGCAGACTCGCCTCCTGCCTATCTACGGAGAAACATGCCCACAGTATCTATTCCTCCTCGCTGATAGCATGCGCAAGGGCGATTTCGAAGGTCAGTTACGATATTTTCGTCTACGATTCTCGTTTCTGACACCATGAAATCAGGGGCAAAATGTGTTTGTTCTCCTCCCCTCCGAGAGAACAAAGTCGACCAAGATGCAATATGGGCTGGTATTAAAAATGGAACCTTTACGACTTTCTCGTCTGATCATGCCCCTACCAAGTGGGCTCATCCTAACGGCAAGCAACGCGGCCTACAGCACGGCAACCTGCCCTACGGAAAATTCCGCTACATCCCCAATGGTCTTCCCGGCGTCGAGACACGTCTACCGCTTCTCTTCTCGGGCGGTGTCCTCAGTGGGCGTATCACCCCCCAGAAGTTTGTGGAAGTCACGGCAACCAACCCTGCTAAGCTGTATGGACTCAAGAAGAAGGGAGCTATTGGTCCTGGCTTTGATGCCGATCTCACCATCTGGTATCCGCAGGAGATGTTTGAGCCCTTCAAGTTGACAAATGAGATGCTTCATCATGCGATTGACTATACGCCGTTTGAAGGTATCGAGTTTAAGAATTGGCCGCGGTACACTATCATCCGTGGAAAGGTTGTATTCAGCCATGGTCAGGTTGTGGGGCAGATGGGGTACGGCCAGTTCATCAGGAGAGGGAAAAGCTTGCTACCAGGCCCTCGAGATGTGTGGCTGAGTGAATGGCGGCCTTGAGCATGGGTTCATCAAGATCAGACTTCAATTGAAGGTGACTTCTGTTGAAGGAGGGTAGACCGGCAGCCAGCAGGTGGTTGATACATTGTACTCGGACAAGATGTTTAAACATATGCAGATAGTTTCTTTCTTATATGTAAAATCTACAGTTGTTATCATGCTAGTTTTGGCATCCCAGTAAAAGCCGAACTGTTCCATCTGAAAAAAATTCATATGAATATGATATAGCTACATAAATATATTTTTAATCAGGAGGACAGATCAGTGAGTTGCATAACAGGATGAAATGAACAAGCCCAAGGTGGGTTGTGTAACTACTCTTGTGACTAGTACTAGTGACGCAACAGACCCTCCTTCCGTTTATGGAGAGGCATAAGTACATGCATATTGATATGTACAGGATAGTTGTGGGATTCTGGAAATGATGGTAAGGAGAGCACCAACTGAAGATACGTAGGACAAGACGTACTTAAGTGTTTAAGTGTCTCCGAGGGGGTGATTACTGCATTAACCATAGTTAAATCGGGTCTTTGAAGACTTCGTCCCAGGTCTTGGGCAACAATGGCAGTGCATCTAGGAAAGCTTTAAACCACAGCTTGTATAATTTATCGCCGAGCGTTGTTAGAGATTCAACCAAGCTGTCTGGGATGAGCTTAATTCCGAACAGCCCACAGACCCTCTTTAATAACGGGCAGGATTTCTGTTACAAAGGGTACGAAAACCTTCAAAATAGGGGATAAATCTTTACTTATGAGATTCTCCTCCAGCATCGATAGCGTCCAACTTTTGATCACATCACTCTTGTGAGGACCACCTGCAGTCCGTAGTTCATGAAGCCATGATCTCTCATCGAACGTTAAACTTTTACGCTCGTCGCGGATACTCAACAACCCGCATAATATGACCCAAAGGAAAGATTCCAAGTCATCCGCAACTGTATGAAGCACGGGTTTCCCATGAAACCACGTGTTCACTAGTTCCCTAGACATGTAAAGGGGTGTTCCCTGAAGTGATTTTAAGACTAAATAACAGACCTGGAGACGAGTCACTTACCGAATGATGTGTCCTGGGCTTGTGATCTAGTTGTCGCCATTGGATTGCTTGGCCACCGTCAGAGATTAGATTATACCCACACACTCTGTCAAGCTTAGGGTGAAATTGATCCTAGAATAGTTAAGATGATTACCACATTTAGTTCATTATCAATTTGCAAAGATTTACCGTGTTATAGGCTCTTGCATTTCAGGCGTTGGCAACAATAGAACATCATTGTCATTGACATTGCGGTGCAGCCATCCATCCAAATACATATTGTGGTGAGCTGGAAACGGAGCATCAGTCCTGATAGGTACTTGAAAGGAAATACACTTACTTATCATTCCATGAAACACGCCTTGTAAGAAATGGTACGGGCCCACGGCCGTCTGGAGTTTGCCGCACTTTGTCTTTGATATCGACCACTTGTGTGTTGTCTTCTCCATATTCACGTCGCACTTGTGTTTTACCTTTTCAGATTGTCTGGAGCTTGTTCTCTCCTCCATTTCCTTCAATTGCGTATCTTTCGGCGCCTTGGATATATACTGCAAATCGTCCGAAGTGAACATTCATTTGCATTCACTATCCACGCCCCCTCTTTTCCTTGTTGAACTGTGTACTGGGCGTAAGCACTAGGCATTCCCATCATGTCTTCAGTGCTACGGAAAACTTCAATCTCGTCGTGGTCATGCAAAGGCCATGCATCCATAAAAGGTGGTGCAGAAATATTCTTGAGCTCTGACAGATAGAGGATGGTAAGCAGGGAGAGAGGAGAAATCTTTGTTGCAATTCATGGTCTGCCAGTCAAGCTTCCATAATTCCCAATCCTGCCTACCTTGTGCTGCTTGGACATCAGAGTGTGGCTTCCGACGTTTGCTGCTTTCGGTTTCATTGACATTGTCGCGTGACCGCTTCCCAATATTTGAACCGTTAGAGATTTGATTATAAGAGGGTGCGATGCCTTCAGTGTGCGGGCGTAAGATGGAGATGTGGCATTGAATAGCGGAGGTTGGTATGGTTGGAAAGTTTATGACATTACTGAGAGTATCATCGAATAACTTTTCCGCATCATCGACCTTTTCAAAAGAATAAACCTGGGTAACACGGCCACAAATGGACTGACAATGATGGAGTAAGACGGCAACCTTGTAGAGACCCCACTTTGGGATCTGGAAGTAGTGATTGGTCGGCAATAGATCGATCCCAGTCCGCACCTGCAAAGTATTTTTCCATGAAAGTATGTCCACTATGCCCTCTGCAAAAGCGGCAAAATGATCCTCTGTCTCTAGGCTCATCATAGGGCTGCAAGCCATGCCAGGCCTTTGATAGGAGCAGACATTGAATGCAGACTAATACAAACATAGTTTTCAAAGAACCAGTAAAGAACCAGTCACATGAAGCCCCAAATGAGAACCAAATCATCTCAGCCATTACTCAAAAAAATAGTAAACAAGTTAGTTGAGCTATCACAAATTGTATTTTAATAATATCTGAAGTAATCCATCCAGGTCACCTCAGTGGCTTCTTAGTGGCTGGAATTTTAGTGTTTTTGTGCAAATCTGTGAGGAATCGATTTTTCTTATTGCATTCCTATCATGTTGTGGTTATTGTGAGGAATCGATTTTTCTTATCGCATTCCCGTCATGTCGTGGTTAGCAGACTCGATCCCCGTCACTCCTCTTGCCCTTGGACTAGAGATTACAGCAGGTGTCTTATTACTTTTATCATTTTTCTTCTTATTCTCTCTTCACACTCACGTTCTATCGTACCTACAACGAGGTAGACTTGTTGTCGACCCTCAAGAAGATATCCAGATGACATAGCCACAATCCAGTGCTATGTCTGGGAATACTTCGGAGGAATATTGATAAGCGAAGAAGGTTGTGAGTCAGCACCTTCTCATGGGCTTACTGATACAGCCAATCACACATCCCTTACCAATACATTTTCTCATACGACTAGTAAATACGATAGATCGGACCACCTTCTCCTTTTTCTTATTGGTTAGCTAGCTGGTCAGACCACTTTCTCAGTTCTTCCCTTTCTCGGTCTGACCATCGCCGTTCACTATATAAAGAGGTACATACTCGATGTATTGTTCTCTAGTTCAATATTAGTTTGGATTTGCGCTTATACCGATACTCTTCATTCTCATACCCTGATTCACCGCCTTCCAGCAAGGACTTGACCAGGCATTGTGCTTTGTTATATAGCTTTGTATTTGTTGCCTGACAGTTATCCGATTCATTCCCTGTCACTCCCCTCGCTCTTGGACTAGAAATCACGGTCGGCATTCTATTATTTTTATCCTTTTTCTTTTTATTTTCCATTCATACTCACATCCTATCGTATTTACAATGAAGGAGAACTATGGTAGACCCTCAAGAAGATATCCAGATGACATAGCAATGATTCAATGCTATGTCTGGGAATACTTCGGAGGAATATAGATAAGCGAGGTAAGCTATGAATCAGTGCCTTCTCATGGGCTTACTGATACTGTAACAACCAAGAGTTTCTTATTCTGGCGCACAACTCAGACAAGCAAAAGAGAGAAGAGAGAAGGAAGGGATCACCCCTTAGGTTTCAACAAGTTAGTTGTGCTAGACAACAGGAGGACTCACTGAGTCCCTCCCTATGTATTGCTTCAGTATATATACTAAAATACATGAGGTACTGTATAGTTGTAAATAAAGTTTAAAGTCCGATGTCTAGCATGTGACCAGTCACATGATGAGTCTAGACACTGGTCAGGTGTTGTGTCACATGACTGGTCATGTGACTATGAAAAGTCCGAAAATGTAAAGTAAAGTAAATGATCACATGATCAGTCATGTGACTTGGAAAAAAAAAGTAAAAGTACAAAAAGTGAAGCGTAAGTAGGTGCTGGTATGTCAATTGTAACAGATACGGCCAATTGTATACCTCTTACCAATACTCTTTTGCACACAATTAGTAAATACGATAGTTTGGACCACTTTTTACTTTTTTTTCTTATTGGTTAGTTGGCTGGTCAGACCACCTTCTTAACTCTTCCCTTTTTTGGTCTGACCATCGCTGTTCACTATATAAGGAAGTACATACTTGATGTATTATTCCTTAGTTCAATATTAGTTTGGATTCACGCTTATACCGATACTCTTCAACCTCAGTACTCTGATTCACCGCCCTCTTCAGGGACTTGATCAGATATCCATTATTGTTATATAGCTTCGTATTTGTTGCCTGACAAAATTGTGCTCCAGCAAGTATGTCCATTATCCGGTCCTGCCCGTGGTGGTAAGTAATAGGCACATCTAGTCTTGCCTTGAGCCCTCTGTGAGAAAGTATTTCCTGTCCTTAAGGTCTTTCAGAACAGGACTCACCCTCAGCACACTTCTTTACTCTCGAAGACTGCAGCACACCTATTTTGAGTAAAACCAACTCCTTTATCTTGTCTTGATTCTATTGCGTGCATACTATGAGCATCCTGTTTTTTTCTGAGTACTTTGTGACATGTGTTTGGTTAGAAAAGCACTTCCCAGTTCATGCATACTGTAAGTGAAATTAGGGAGGCAAGGAAGGGTGATGCTCAAAATACTGTTCTCAGGCTAAATTTTGTTACGATACACAATTTTTGGACCTTTGATTTTCATTCTCCTCTTTAACTTTATACTGTAGTTTTCACACATCGTGCCATGCGGCACTTTCCATTTTGTTCAAACTCCACCTTCTCGTGCTACACTGCCTTTATTCTCATTTTAGCTACAAGTCTCTCATGCAGTGGAGCTGGTCACACAGGCTGCGCCCTCTGACATCATCAGCCACTGCTTTATCAACTGTATAGTACAACATGTACAAACAACCTGTAGTAGTATATATACCTCAATAGATCCAGGAGACTCCTCAACAAATCCTCCTGTTGTTTACCCACAACTAACTCGGTCCTACCTAAAGGGTAACCACTCCCTCATCACTACCTTTATAGTTTGTTCTAGTTGTGCGCCAGAGTAACTAACTCTTGGTTGTTGCAAATTTTGTATTTCTTTTATGCATGTGGATTTCTACGTTTGGGCAAGCATGAGGATTCTTGACTTATAATGATGAAACACCTTTGTCTTTAATGAGAAAAACCTGGACACATACAGTATTACAATCATGAACTGCACCTACACATCACCTGGGTCTCCCAACAAACAAGCCTAACTTGTCAGGCAACGAATATGAAGCTATATAACAACAATCAATGCCTGGCCAAGTCCTTGATAAAAGGTGGTGGATCAGAGTATGAGAGCTGAAGAGTATTGGTATAGGTGCAAATCCAAACTAATATTGAACTAAAGAACAATACATGGAATATCTACTCCTTACATACTGAATAGTAGCAGTCAGGCCAAAAAAAGAGCAAAGTACAAGAGTGGCCTAACTGAATGATTAACCAATAAGAAAAAGGGGAAGTGGTCTGATTTATTGTATTTACTAATTGCGTGAGAGAGAGTCTTGGTAAAAGATGTACAATTGGCTATATCAGTAAGCCCATGAGAAGGCACTGAGTCATAGCCTATATTGCTGATTAATATCTCTCTGAAGTATTCCTGGACATAGCACTGAATTATTGCTATGCCATCTGGATATCTTCTCCAGGGTCTGCAACAGTTCTCCTTCGTCGTAAGTACAACAGAATGTGAGTATAAATGGAAAATAAGAAGAAAAAAGGTAAGAGTAATAAGATACTGGCTGTGATCTCTAGTCCAAGGGTGAGAGGAGTGACAGGGAATGAGTTGGATAACCACAACATGATGGGATGTGATGAGAAAAATTGATTCCTCACATAACTATAGTGGATGCTCAAGTGCTTTGACCACTATAGTGAGGCTCAAAACCTAGGTTCTCCCAACACCAGCATTAACAAGTTGCACCCGTTGCAGCTTTGCTGCAACTGTCAGGTGCCACAAAAAACCACGCAAGCAAAACTAAGCAAAATAACTGACACAACATGACTTACTATCATTTCTGTACTGGTAGACAGAACTCCAGCATCTCCAAAGGAGATATTCTCTGAGTCTGAAACTCCCAAACCATTGGAATACTCAGGATTACATTCCTCATGGTCTGCTGGTTGGCACAACTCTGCACCCCATTTCCACATGGTACTCTGGTTGTCTGCTCCAATACTTCTGCACTGAACTTCTAGTCCGCCATACATTTTTCCTTGCACATTCTAGTATTCCTCATGGACTCTGTAGTTAGACCTTATAATACACTCCTTGCACATACATTCCCCTCTCGCTAGATAATGATCGGCAAGGAACTCTGTACCTACATTACAAGTTACTCCTTATAAGCTCCTACTCCTCCAATAGTATATAAGTTGTAGCTCCTATACTCCATTCCTGCAGTTCAAATATCAATTAGATTCCCTCGCCTTTTTACCAGTCCTTTTCTAAGTCCTTCTGATCCTTCTCCAAAGGATCTTTACTCTGCTCCCCTTTCATCCTCTACTCCCCTCCGTCCATTTTCTGTTGAGTTAGGGACCTGTCAGGCAACAAATATGAAGCTATATAACAAAGCACAACGCCTGGTCAAGTCCTTGCTGGAAGGCAATGAATCAGGGTATGAGGATGAAGAGTATCGGTATAAGCGCAAATCCAAACTAATATTGAACTAGAGAATAGTACATCGAGTATGTACTTTTTTATATAGTGAACGGTGATGGTCAGACCGAGAAAGGGAAGAACTAAGAAAGTGGTCTGACCAGCTAGCTAACCAATAAGAAAAAAAGGAGAAGGTGGTCCGATCTATCGTATTTACTAATCATATGAGAAAGCGTATTGGTAAGGGATGTGCGATTGGCTGTATCAGTAAGCCCATGAGAAGGCGCTGACTCACAACCTTCTTCGCTTATCAATATTCCTCCGAAGTATTCCCAGACATAGCACTGGATCGTTGCTATGTCATTTGGATATCTTCTCGAGGGTCTACAACAAGTCTCCTTCGTTGTAGGTATGATAGGACGTGAGTGTGAATAGAAAATAAGAAGAAAAAGGATAAAAGTAATAAAACACCTGCTGTAATCTCTAGTCCAAGAGCAAGAGGAGTGACTGTTACGCACGAAGTGCTTAACAAAGTCTGAGGGTTCGTCAAGGTTTGTAAAAAGACTTATCCGAAGACAAGTTCGAGAACATAGTTCTGAGTGGAGGTTTTCCAACGGGAGTTGGTCTTCTTCTGAATAGAAGTCTGATCTTAGAAGTCTAGCTTTGTAAGCGTAAACTGCGTAGAATTGTATTGGAGAATACTACTGCTGTTACATGGTATTTATAATGGAAAGGAATCGGTGATAGGAGTTAGGTCCTATCTAGGGCAGGTCCGTCTGTTGAGGACTAAGTACTATAATAGGTACTGTGAATGCGAGAGGAACGGAAGTGTACGTGAAGGAAATGAGTCATCGGTCCGATGGTATAACCGATGAGTAAAAAGAAATGAGTAGTCCTTAAATGTCCAATAGAGATTGTAACATTACCCCCTTACTTGCTCCGAGTTTCACCGAAATTCGGTACCTTTGCTGTCCATATTGTAACTGTCATTGTAGCTGACATCTCCATGTAATCCTTCCATCAGAATCCTATCCTCGTCTTCCCTGCGGATGGGACACCAATTGAAACTATGTCCCGGTGCACAACGGTCACAGTCGGGGCAATAGTAGGCTTTGCAATAGTATGTGCGATGATCGCTCCAACCGCAGTTTTGGCAGTATGGAGCGTTGTTACGAATGCCTTCATGGTATCTTTGTCGGGTGTTGGATGAGGTGTCGGATTGGGGAGTGGTTGGATCGTCATCTCCCAGGTCGTACATTCCTGCATACAACTGATCAATCATGGCTGCGTCATCATCTACGTTGATTGGGTTAGAGGGAGAGTCAGTCTCAGGCCTGTGCATTGCGCCAGGCGGACTGTCTTTCTGTCCCTTCAACATACGAGACTGCCGTTTTGATGGAGTTCTGGCGGCGGGGATCTGGAGTATCACCTCTTGCCGGCCGCGTCGGGCTCCTCGTCGGTTCGTCAGGTGACGGGTTTGGGTGTTTGGCACTGGTCGAGGTGGAGATGATGGGGGAGACGGTGGTTTTGGGTTCGACCCAATGGAACGGGGACTGGAGTGGCTTGACTCTTGTGAGATTGGGCTGGTTGGGACGGTGGGAATATATTTTTCCTCCGACAGGATGGGTGTAGGTCAACGGGTGATGATGTGGTAAGTGCGCTCCGTGTTAGTTTTGGTGATTCTGCACCTTTGTGCTACCTATATATTTTCATTCCTTTCGTTTACAAAACTTCGGACAGTACTGCAGAGTCCAATGCTTCCTATTCTCTAGTTACTCACATTGGACTCTAGGTACTGTATACCTGTCATACTCTCTAATAATAAAGTTACTCACATTGGACTCTAGTTCCAGTCCCTGATTGCTCTCAGCAAGTGGCTAGACACTTCCTTCAAGCTTTGTTCTTAATACTCCGGGGTAACACTGGTCTGGTCTGGGTGTGACAGGGACCGGAGGGACAAACCGGGTGGAGGAGTACTCGTACAACCGTTTCGCTCTATCCGCGTGCGAGCTTTGTTTAGCAATGTCCTCCCACCTGATTCCAAATATTCCTTTGCCAAGTCCATCTGCCCATTTGAGGAGCTCATCCTCAAGCGTCGTTCCATAGATTCCAAAACTAACTTTTCCATCCGGAGTGCCCGACAGATACTCAAGTCCTGACTGTTGAGCTGCGAATGCTCGCTTTCCAACGAATGTATTGAGTCTATGGCTTTTAGGAGTTCGTCAGCTATGAGGTCTATGGCAAGGAAGGTATGCATGGAAGAAAGAGTGTGATACGCATGGGGGCAGTGTTTTTTGGTCTCATAAAAGAAATAGGTATAGGTGTCTTTTGCTGACATTAATTCTATGGCGTCAGTGATGTCGGCTTGGTTGTGTCGTTGCCCACGGGCAAAAGACACTCGTTCGTCGGCTAGCAAGTTGGCGTGGCCGGGTATCAAGTAGGTGGTGATAGGGAAGCCGGTGGAGTTAGAAGTAGACATGTTTTGTGTTGAGAGACAGAGGGTTGTTGGTAGTGGGGTGATTGTCTCTTCAACGCAGCTTGTGGTCCTTCTTATAGGCTTCCAATATCTCCGCAGCATTGGTTAAATGTTCTTCCGGTTCCCATGAGTTTTCGGAATGAGGGTAATGGCACCATTTAATCAGGTAGCGGTGCCCGCGTTTCCAGGGTTTGTGTCTAAGAATACTTTCTACTTCGTATTCCTCTTCTTCGTTGACCAGGTCAGGTGGTGGTCGGATAAAGTTCGGGCCATGAGTGTTGGTTTCCGTATATGGTGTGAGAAGGGATGCGTGGAAAACATTGTGTATCCTCCAATGGGGAGGCAGGGATAGTCAGTAGTTCACCGGGGAAATCTTTTCTTGGATGCGGAAAGGTCCAATGCGTTTCATGTTGAACTTCTTGTATTCGGTGGCTTTTTCTCGCAGGTTGGTGTTCTCTAACCACACCTTTTGTCCTTCAGAGAATTGCGTGAACTTTCCGTTGTTTCGTTTCATCATCTTGCTTCTCGCGAGTTCGTGTGCTTTTAGGGCGTTTTCCCTTGCCCTAAGCAGTTTGGATAATCGTTTTTCCACTGATGGGATATTCGTGGATCTGTGTTTAGTCGGGATTCCTCGGGGTTCATATCCCATGAGGAGGTAGAATGGTGATTGGTTGTTTGTGGAGTGTGGTCTTTGGTTGTGACAGAATTCGGCGGTAGTAAGGTATTTTGCCCAGCTGTGTGGTTGGTTCTGGCAAAATATGCGGAGGTAGATCTCCAGTTCTTGATTGGATCGTTCTGTTTGTCCATCCGTCTGGGGATGGTACGCAGAGGAGAGTGCGGTTTCAATGTTCAGGAGTTTGTGGAGTTCTCTGGATACTTCAGAGGCGAACTGTGGTCCCCTGTTGGATATGAGTTTATCGTGCAATCCAAATCGTTTGAAGATGGAATCGTGAAAGATTTGTGCGGTTTTGAGTGCGTCAATGGTTTTATGACAAGGTGAGAGGATTACCCCCTTACTAAGTCCTTGGTCTACCACGACCATTATACTGTCGTATCCTGAAGATTCTGGTAAATCAGTTATGAAGTCTACGGATAGGTACTTCATCGGTTCAGTGGTTTTTGGGGTCTGGTTTGGGATTAATGGTACGGTGGTGGGATGCGTGTTTACTTTTGCTTGTTGACAAGTTGCGCATCCTTTTACGTATTCTTCCACTTGTTTCATCATTCCTGGCCACCAATAGGCCTTTTTGATCAACTGGTAGGTTTTGAGCCTACCTGGGTGTCCTGTGGACAGGGAATCGTGGTGATCTTTGATGATCGTCTTTTGTTCTTCTACTTTGTCAATCAGTAATTTATTTTGATAAAAGAACTGTCCTTCTTCTTTTCTCCAATCGTTTTTCTTCGTTCTTCCTGGATAATTATCGTTTGTGAGCATGGCTTGCTCGACTGTGTTTTTAATCGTTCGTGTGTGATACAGGAATGCTGAGGTGGGTATCATTGGCGTGTCATTGTCGTCTCCTTCTGTTTCAACGTATAAATCAGGTCTTCTTGAGAGTGCGTCGGGTACCACCATGTGGGTTCCTGGTACGTGCTCCAAGGTGTAATTGTATTGTGACAGTTCCAGCTGCCATCTTCTTTGTCGCGGTGTGAGTTTCCTGGCTTCTTGCCAGTATGTCAGGTTCTTGTGATCTGTCAGGATTTGGATCGTGTGGGGCCTTCCCAAAAGTAAGTGTTTCCACTCTTTTAAAGCTCTCATTACCGCTAATAACTCTTTGTCGTAGATCTGGTAGTTCTTTTCAGCGGGGATAGAGTTTTGGAGAAAAATGCACATGGGTGCCATTGTCCTTGGTCATCGGGTTGCATTAATACAGCTCCTGTGGCGTGTTTGCTGGCGTCTGCAGCAATCCTTGACGGTTTTGAGGAGTCGGGAATTTGTGTTACGGGGGATTCGAGGAATTTTTGTTTCATCAATTTGAAAGTGTCGTCTTCAGTTTGGGTCCAGTTCCACTTCCTATCCTTTTCTAGTAAGGCATTCAAGGGTCTGGCAAGGTCAGAGTAATGACCGATAAACTTCCTGTAGAAGTTTCCCTAACCTAAGAACTTCCTTACGCCTTTGGTGTCTTTCGGGATTGGCCAATCGCGGATCCCAGCGAGTTTGGCTGGATCCATCGATATCTGATTGTGGGAAACAATCATTCCTAAGTATTCAATGGTTTCCGCTTCGAAGGTGCATTTTTCTAGTTTTAGGAATAGGTCGTTATCGCGTAGTCTTTGTAGAACCTGTTTCGTTCGGATTCGGAGTCTTTCAATGTTCGTGTCAAAGATGAGGATGTCATCCATGTATATGATCATCCAACCTTCATCGATGTAGTCTTTGAATTTGTCGTTCATCAGCCTTTGGAATGTTGCCGGTGAATTGCACATGCCGAAAAACATGACCGTTGGTTCGAACACTCCCTTGCTGGTTTTAAACGCAGCTTTCCATTCATCTCCTTCTTTTATCCTTACATTGTTGTATCCCCAACGTAGATCTAGTTTCGTAAAGATGGTGGCTCCTTTCAATTTTTCGATGAGGTCGGGTATCAGGGGTAGTGGATAGGGGTCTTTCACGGTATATGCGTTCAGTTTTCTGTAATCTTGGCACGGTCGGAGTGATCCATCCTTCTTGCCGATGAAGAAGAAAGGGGACACCTGTGGCGACTTGCTCGGCCTGATGTATCCCTTTCTGTAGTTTTCCGTTAAGAACTCTGTTAATGCTTCATCTTCTTTTGGTGCCAATGGGTATAACTTGCAATCTGTTGGTACAAATTCTGGTTTCATGTTGATTGCATGATCATATTCCCGTCGCTTGGGGAGTCTTTCCGACTTCTTTTTGTCAAAGATATCCGAATACCCTTTATATTCATTCGGGAGGTTATGCTCCTTCTTTTCTCCATGTATTTGCGCGTGTTCCATTGCCGAGTTGACCTTTAATCAAATTGTGGTTCGAGGATAGGGTGTTTGGTTGGATACGTATCTATGAATGGTTTCATACATGTCTTCGTTTACTGCGGTTGTCCTGATTTTCGTTTCCGTGGTTGTTTGGTTCATCCTGATGGAGTGTTTGTCCGAGTTTGGTAATTCCTTGTCTTTCCAGTTAATGACGGGATTGACTTTTCGTAACCAGGGAAATCCCAGTAATACGTCTTCTCCGTCTAGTCCGGTCAATAGGAACTTTGTGAACCTATTTTGTCCTGCTGCATCTATCCTCTGATAGGTGCAATGCGTAATTTTTCCGTTTTTGTTCGTGGTTCCGTCAACATTTTTACATGTTATAGGAGTTGGGAGTTTTTGGAGGGGGAGTCGGTGTCTGATGGCGAATTTGGTGTCCATGAAGTTGTCTGTAGCTCCTGAATCTATCAGGGCTTTGGTTCCGATGGTTTTCTGTTTCAACGAGCAATCGATTCATAAAGAGTTGGCATTGATTGTTGCTATTGTTACAGTTGCCATTTTCGACAGTACTAACATCGGGGTAGTCCGTTGTTTTAAAAACCCTCATCTTCCAATTCTTTCATTGCCTCTGTTCGTTGATCTTCTCCTAACTCTCTCCACATTCTCATGATGTTTTGGACCC
Organism: Serpula lacrymans var. lacrymans S7.9; assembly: GCF_000218685.1. NCBI lineage: Eukaryota > Fungi > Basidiomycota > Agaricomycetes > Boletales > Serpulaceae > Serpula > Serpula lacrymans. Next base: position 756,511 of record NW_006763303.1, read on the forward strand.
TGTCTTCTTCTACCACTGTTTTGGTGTCATCTTCCGTTTTGGTTTGACGTACCTTTCTTTTGGAAGTCTTTCCTTTGTTCCTACAATTCCTTCCTATGTGTCCTTTCTCGTTACATATGAAGCATCTTCCCTCTTTTCTCCTTGATTCTTCTTCGTCTTTGGTTAATCTTCTGGTGCTGGTGGATGGTCCACTTTTGCGGTTTCTGTCGTTCAGTCTTTCTCTGTTTCTGGCGCCCCACGCTCCTTCCGAGATAGTGTTGGCACTGATCCAGTTAGCGTCTAGGTTCGCTACTGTGCTCATCCAGTCTTCGATGGTGAGTTGTTCCTTTCCAGTGAGTGCCCCACGAAGGAGGGGTGGCCGGATAGCCTTTTGATAGACCATGATCATGGCTTCGTTGTTGATGCCGCTTTTCCCAGCATCTAGCATGAACCTTGAGTTAAATGCTACTGCATTTTCTCCTTGTTCTATCTTCATTTTCATCAAGGTGGCCGAGGCCATTCCTTTGATGTTTGCCGTTCTGAAACTGGCTGTGAAGGTTTTCATGAAGTCTGCCCATGTGGGGTAGGCATTCTTCTCTTTGTATTCGGTCATCTTGGCTTCGCTCCATGAGGCGGCGTTGCCATCCTTCATGTAGCTGAGGGCCACATATACCTTTTTCTTGTCGGTGTTGTAGATGGTGTTGTTGATATCAAAGTGTAGATCGGTGGACGATATCCACCTTTGGGCTTTATCTGGGGTTCCATCAAAGTCATCAATTTTCCCGATCATCGTGGGTTTGGGGGCTGCAGCGTTAGACATGGTGTGTGGTGGTGGGATATGGGATAGAGCAGGTGCGGCAGGGAGTATCTGTGGAGTGGGAGGTGGTACCGGGTCGCCGCCTGCTGCAAACTCTTCAAAGTCGTTCTCGTCGTAGATGTTTCTACGGTTACTGGGGGATCATGTTGTGTTGTGGGCAGTAGCTGTGGGTGGCTTCCTGCGTAGTACTGTAGCCAACGTGTTCTGGCTTCGTAGAAAGTGTCTGCTTGTTCTCTGGTGTAGAGTCGGGTTACGTCTGGTTGGGGAAAGGGAGGTGGTGCTGCTATCCTTTCTTGTCCGGATGATGTCGGTGGGGTTGCTGTTTGTGGGTTATCTGAGCTTCCTCTTGCTCTCTGGGATCTGGTTGTTGGTCGTTGCAACGTCTTGTCGACTTTTTCTTCCCAAACCTAAATAGGTGGGACTTCTGGTTAGGAATACAATTCTTTTGTTACGCACAAAGTGCTTAACAAAGTCTGAGGGTCCGTCGAGGTTTGTAAAAAGACTTATCCGAAGACAAGTTCGAGAACATAGTTCTGAGTGGAGGTTTTCCAACGGGAGTTGGTCTTCTTCTGAATAGAAGTCTGATCTTAGAAGTCTAGCTTTGTAAGCGTAAACTGCGTAGAATTGTATTGGAGAATACTACTGCTGTTACATGGTATTTATAATGGAAAGGAATCGGTGATAGGAGTTAGGTCCTATCTAGGGCAGGTCCGTCTGTTAAGGACTAAGTACTATAATAGGTACTGTGAATGCGAGAGGAACGGAAGTGTACGTGAAGGAAATGAGTCATCGGTCCGATGGTATAACCGATGAGTAAAAAAAAATGAGTAGTCCTTAAATATCCAATAGAGATCGTAACAGTGACAGGGATTGAGTCTGCTAACCACGACATGACGGGAATGCGATAAGAAAAATCGATTCCTCACAGGACCAAGGCCCGCAGAAGGGCCTAGCACACAAGCTAAGCCAATTCCCCACCTTGTCCTCCATTACTCTGTCACCCTGTCCCCATACTCTGCAGCTCTGCAACTCCAAAGAGGCCACAGTTCTGACACTTGCACGTGGCATTTAAGACCACTGTCCCCTTTGTTTTGGATACCAGCCCCAAATATCCTGGTAGACTTCAACCCTCAAAGATTCCCAAAGCCTCAGCATGGACAACACAGCATAACCTCTGATTCTGCATGTAGTATATACCCTGTACCCTTAGCTTACATCTTCATTGTCCACATTGTTGTGCCCAGTGTCTCTTTGACCGTTGTCATGCACCAAAGTTGATTGGTAGCATGGACAGGTGTCAAGAATGAAGCAAATATTCAAAAAGACTCGCCTTTGCGCCACACAGGCACAGTGCCATGTGGAATAGTAATTAATATTGCATTTTTCAAACTTGTGGCTGATCAGCACCACCTCTATTAGGCAATTTAGTCGCGCTCACCTTTGTTTTTCCATTTGGTACTTTCGGCATCTTGGCATTTTGGCAAATTTTCACGTCGCCACTGGCTACACATTGCACCCTTGCTTTTGTCGTTCTCCCTTACTTTTCTCTTTACTCAGTCCCACCATGGGACCCTTGCTCTCTTTTTTATTTTCACCTGATGGTTGCTTCTGGATCCCCATTTTAGTTCACCTCTTTGTCACCTCCACCCTCCTCCTCATCTTCTTTGCTCCCCCACCATATCTGATGTCACCACTCTCTATCTGCTTCTGTCGCTGATCCGTTGACCACCATGTGCCACTGCTGATATCAGCAAAGCCCCGGCGGTGTTGATGATGAGAACTGTAGTTAGAAAACCACACACAAAACAAACTAACACACAATCCTCCCAGATTCCACAGGACTTGTTTATAGGCTTTGCCTCCTAAAACAGTGGGTGCTCTGGTTGTTCATGGGATAGTATGTATAGTAATCCTTCAAAGTAAAACCCAGAGATGTATGGGTGTGGGTTTTTGAGGAGGAGGGATAGTTGATTATGTAAGATAGGGGCTTATAATGAGTATGGAAGGGCACTACCTTCCTAATTGTAGCACAAGGTAGGTTTGAGAATGACAAGGTGACAATGTTCCCAGTGATAGCAGGCTCCTGATGCACAGACTGTAGTGTTCAGAAGGACTCTAATCGAAAGGGATAATAATGACTTTAGAAGTGACAAGTGACAATGACAGCAGTTAACAGTGGTAGCAGTGGGAAGTGTTGTGGCTACACTGTGGTTGTACAACCAATGCCTGACCTGCTGCAATATTAATTGTAAACATGATGATATACTATGACAATTAAGAGTGATCAGCAGTAAGAAGTGGATTTGGGATTAGAGAAGAAGTCTGGATTGGATTTATTTTTCTTACAAGGTAAAAAACAGGGGGTTTATATAGTAAAAAGAAGGTAGGCTATGCACAGTATAGCTGTGCAAAAAAAATGAAAAAGAACATAAAGGAAGGAATGTACGCTGATAAATCCTGCATAAGTAGTACAGGATAAAATCATCAAAATAAGGGGAAAAAAGAGATAGAACAACAAATGCTGTGTAGGTAATATCACAGGTTTGTACAGCCATAAAATAAAGTCCAGTAGCAGAAAGAGAGCAAGAAAATCATGATTTCATGTAAAGATGCATTAAAAAAGGGCAAAGCAAAAAAAATATCAGTATCAACACAGTTCCTTTATTGTCAGTCAGGCATTCTAAAAATATATATGTCCATAAAAATGATTCAAAAATCACAAATAATTGCACTGAAAATGAATGTTCTGCTGAAAAAAAAAGGAACTGGAGCCACCGGTCCACCACCTAGTCCAAATCCAACAGTTCCATGGCTTTACCAATAGTCTGGTTGTAGTGGACCCCCCGGTCAAACGAGGAAGGGAGAGGGGTAGTTCCAATTTGGAACAAGTGAGTCCCAGGCAGCGTGTGGTAGGTGTAGCTGTAGCAAAGACAATGGACAAAGGATAAATGTACCCAAGTGAAAGGGACAGCAATGTACATAGGCAACGCGAGGGGATGAACCTTCTCCAGCTCAAAAACTACCCACCCACACTCTAACCAGGTGAGATGAGTGACCAATGATTTAACAGTGGATGACAGCAGATCAACATCATAAAGTTGGACCTGTTGCCCAATGTGGACCGGTGTCATGCACCAAAGTTGATTGGTAGCATGGACAGGCGTCAAGAATGAAGCAAATATTCAAAAAGACTCGCCTTTGCATCACACAGGCACAGTGCCATGTGGTATAGTAATTAATATTGCCTTTTTCAAACTTGTGGCTGATCAGCACCACCTCTATTAGGCAATCCAGTTGCGCTCACCTTTGTTTTTTCCATTTGGTACTTTCCGCATTTCAGCATTTTGGGCAAATTTTTGCGTCACCACTGGCTACACATTGCATTGTGCCCTCGCCTTCATTGTTTCCCTTACTCCCCTTCCTTTGCCTAGCCCGACCATGGGTCCCTTTACTTACTTTTTTAATTCTCACCCGACGGTCACTTCTGGATCCCTATTCTGGTACACCTCCTTGTCACCTCCATCCTCCTCCTCATCTGTCTTAACTCCCCCCCCATATCTGATGTCACCACTTTCCATCTGTTTCTGTAGCCAATCCGTCAACCACCATGTGCCGCTGCTGATATCAGCAAAGCCCCGGCAGCTGGTCCAAATTGGGCAAAAGGTCCAACTTCATGACATTGATCTTCCATCATATACCATCAAAACATTGGTCGCTCGTCTTGCCTGGTTGGAGCATGGGTGGGTAGTTTTTGAGCTGGAGAAGATTCATCCCCTTCTGTGGCCCATGTACATCGCCGTCCCATTCACTTGGGTACACTTATCTTTCGTCCATCGTCACAGCTACAGCTACAGCTACCACACGCTGCCTGGGATTCACTTGTTCCAAATTGGAACTACTCCCCTCCCTCCCTCGTTTGACCAGGTGGTCCAGTACAACAAGTCCATTGGTAAGGCTGTGGAACCGTCGGATTTGGACTGGGTGGTGGACCGGTGGCTCCAGTTTCTTTTTTTCAGCAGAACATTCATTTACAGTGCAATTATTTTTGATTTTTGAATCATTTTTATGGACACATATTTTTTTAGAATGCCTGACTGACAATAAAGGAACTGTGTTGATACTGATATTTATTTATTTTTGCTTTGCCCTTTTTTACTGCATCTTCCCATGACATCATGATTTTCTTGCTCTCTTTCTGCTATTGGACTTTACTTTATGGCTGTACAAACCTGTAACATTACTTACACAGCATTCATTGTTCTATCTCTTTCTTTTCCTTATTTTGACAATCTTATCCTGTACTACCCACGCAGGATTTGTCAGCATACAGTCCTTCTTTCATGTTCTTTCTCATTCTTTTTGCACAGCTATACTGTGTATAGCCTCCCTTTCTTTTACTATATAAACCCCTGTATTTTACCTTTCAAGAAAAAGAAATCCAATCCAGACTTCTTCTCTAAATCTCAAGTTCACTACTCTGCTACTTGTGATCCAGTGTAGTCACAACACTTCCCGCTGCTACCACTGTTAACTGCTGTCATCGTCACTCGTCACTTTTTTGAAAGTAATTCTCATCCCTCTCAATTAGAGTCCTTCTGAGCACTACAGTCTGTGCATCAGGAGCCTGCTATCACTGGGAACTTTGTCACCTCATCACTTTGTCATCCTCAAACCTACCTTGTGCTACAATTAGCAAGGTAGTGCTTGTCTATACCTGCCACAAAGCCCCTATCTTCTACATTCCAACTATCCCTCCTCCTCAAAACCCACACCCATAGATCTCTGGGTTTTACTTTGAAGGATTGTCATACATACCACCCCACAAACAACCAGAGCACCCACTGTTCTAGGAGGCAAAGCCCATAAACAAGTTCTGCGGAATCTGGGAGGATTGTGTGTTAGTTTGTTTTGTGTGTGGTTTTCTAACAACAGTTCTCATCATCGACACCGGCTGCTGGGGCTTTGCTTATATTAGCAGTGGCACATGGTGGTTGATGAATCAGCAACAGAAGTGGACGGAGAGCGGTGACATCAAGTGTGATGGAGGGGCAAGGAAGACAGGTGGGAGGAGCAAAGAGGTGACAAAAAGTAGATTAAGATGGGGATCCAGAAGCAGCCATCTGGTGAGGATAGAAAAGAGTGTAAAGGGCCCATAGTGGGGCTAAGTAAAGGAAAAAGGGTAGGGGAAAATGACAAAAGCGAGGTGCAATGTGTAGCCAGTGGAGGCACGAAAAATTGCCAAAATGCCGAAAGTACCAAATGGAAAGCAAAGGTGAGCATGACTTGATTGCCTAATAGAGGTGGTGCTGATAAGCCACAAGTTTGAAAAAGGCAATATTAATTACTATTCCATGTGGTACTGTGCATGTGTGGTGCAAAGGTGAGTCTTTTGAATATTCACTTCATTTTTGACACCTGTCCATGTTATTAATCAACTTTGGTGCATGACAGCATATAGAGCTTCTCATTGAACTTTGAGCTTAGTATACTTACAAATTGCAAATTAATTCATAACCTCTAAAACCCACCTTCCATGTCTCATAAGTATTCACTCATGCTGCTATTAATTTGTTCACTCTTGCCCTGTCCTCTCTGCAGACAACCAAGAGGAAGCTTCCATTGCCAAAGTTGTTGATGAATACCACATGGGAAGGGAGAAATAATGGCCTTGTTCACTGGTTGAACTTCCCATCAGACTACAACAAGTGGATGAAGCATAAGGATCTCAATGACTGCCAGGCCTTGGACAATTAGATTGCATCTCAATGTGCCCCAAAGAGATAAATAAGGAGGGTGTAAGCCAAGGCTTAAATCAATTGGACCCTGCTCCTTGTTGGGGTGTCATTGTGTCAGATTAGATATAAAAGACATGCTTATTTGTACAGTAGCTCACTCTTCCCTCTTTTTCTATTATATACTGGTCAAAAAATCTGATATTGCCTTCTCTTAATGTTTTCACTATACCTTAAAAGCCCTTATATTATTTTTGACAGTCGTTTATGAACCTGGAGTGTCACTATCAGGACTAGGACAAAACGACTGCCAAGAAGGTCCAGACAGTGATGCGTGATATGTTTATCAAACATTTGGGAGCCATTCCTCCTGCCAATGACCAACAAATCTGAAATTTGACACAGCACAGGTGTATAGACCTGAAGCGGACTTAAGCCCTTGATCTGACAGCCGCAGGTGATGAGATGTACGTTTCAAACCGAGAGATGTGGACAGAGTCGATGCTCATTGGAGGAACTGGGAGCTTGTAAAATCAGCGAGAGCGTTACCTCGGTTTATCCCACTAAAGCACCCGCTACAAGCGATTCTTCATTGGTCACACTCAACACTAGACCATTATGTGAGAACGAACTTCATCAGAGAGGAAGAAATCGCTACCGCACCTGCGGTTCGATTGATATTGTCATCACTATAATCACATATTCATGTTAATTTCGCCTTATCCTCAAGGCTGTAAGATCCGGAACATCATCGAGTATGTTAACAATGACATGTGTGGCATTAGCATACGATAGAATTGGCATTGCAAGCGATGGGGAAAGGCAGTTTAAGCCATGTCCACGGATGGCTCCAGAGATTTTTGGGGCTACATTCGACGCTCTTGTTACAGAGCTGTGGTCACGATAAAGATAGAAGTGACTGTACATATCACCAGTGCCATATTACTTGACGGCATCTCTCTAAATGTAGCGCAGGCGTTAAATGAGGGGGCGTCCAGGCTTTTGGGTCCCCAACGGAAGATTTGCAGAATGAATGCCAGGAAAGAGTAACATGGCCCGTTCAACCCGAGCTAGAACATGAGTCTATTTTGAAAGAGACGGATAAACATATAAAATTGGAAGATAAAAATGAGCCTGGGCCTCGCCATTGAGAAAACCTGGATTATTGCTTTGTGGTGGTGCTAGAGAGACAGAGGAATGTTGTATAGGGAGCGGTGGTCCAGGTCGTGGTACGGTACGGACCTATTCGGAACAGGCCGCGGCGTAATGCCAATGAGCAAGCACGTAAAGGTCGGTTATGTATTTCATACATTCTTTGTAGTACACTTTGTAGTACAGAGCCTTCATTTCCTCCATACTCATCATCAGCTCAACGAATTAACGATCTTTGTATTGCCAGCATAAACACACTTCAACGCCCATACGCATTTACCTGGCCAACTGTTGACGCGGTGAGTAACGTTTATGTGCGACGAGCTCAAGCTTATAACGCATACATGCCAGAAAGACCTTTTCACTTCGAATGTCGTTTGAATGTCTCCTCAACAGGATGCAGACTTCCACCCCAGGTTCAGACAAAGGTCTAACACAAACTCGTTTGCCTCTTTCCCTTGGCGTAGAAACAGAGTCGAGACAACATCATCATCGCCTCCAGTCACGCAGCCCATTCCGTTATCCTTTGAAGCTCTCATCGAGGCGTTAACCCCGCCAGCAGTTCCAAGCTTGAATCATGCGCGCTCGCTGGCTGTCGCACTTGTCAAGCATTCCCCATTGCCAAGGCCAGCTACCTTAAACCCCGTCGTGGCCTCACTATGTGCGGTCGATTCTCCTTCGCCTTTGCAGATAGCCGGCTACGACATTATGTCCACGTATTGGGAAAGGCACGAATCAAAGCTTGCCACAGCAGATCGGCTTGCATACTTCACTCTGTTCCTCAAGCCTACTACAGCCTGGTCTCAGGAATTATGGGAACCTCGCTTCAAAGCATTACGTGCCCTCACAAAATCGGGAGCTGACATCGCAGGAAATGAGTTGTCTCTTCTTCACGTCCTCAAAACGTGGATATCAGGCGCATGTGATGGTTTGACCTCGGCCAGTACCATCGATCAGATTGAGCGAACAGAGCGAGAACGGAGTTTCGAAACTCTTACTTCTTTCCTTGCTACAATTCTGGAGACCTCTGAAATAGTAGCACGGGTCTCAGATGATGAGCTTGCAAGTGTGCTGCAGTTTTACGCGGATTTGGTCGTACAAGCCCTGGATGTCCCAACGGAGGTCGTAACTTCAGAACCGATGGCATTGTCATCTTCACTCCCCCATGCTGAACCACCATTGGGCACAGGAGTCCCCCTCCCAAGACCTCCATTTGGTAATCACCGGCGTCACCCCTCGTCATTATCCATCCAATCAACTCCTATATCCACCCCACCCAAACACCCTGCCGATTCCATCGTCACTGTATATCTCAATCACCTGTCTTCTCAGCTCAAAACCCTGACACCCAAATCCCTTACACTCATTCTGCCTATTCTCTTTCGTGCACAGGCGTTCTTTGCTTCGCCCTTACCTCGTTTGTCTATCAGTCAGAAACCTCATGGGCTCCCACCTATTGAGGAAAGGCTCCAAAAGATACTTAATTCATTGTTCATGGGGCCATATTCGACCACTTGCATGATTATTCTAAAACGTCACTTGTTTCCTCCGAGTGACGCTGAAGAGGATATGCAATCATCAATCATCCTCTCCACAGGCGCTCACAGAACTCTTCGCAACAACATTCGGCGAGGCCTATTCAGCAAGCTAGCTAGAGCCTACATATCGAGGTCGAGCTCGATGTCATACACCTCGTCTGGTGCTCCTGGGCATATGGACCTCGAACGTGAAGTCATGGAAAGTGCTTGGTCCAAGGACGAGATCTCAGGTTGGGACCATGCTAGGCTCGGACGCGTTCTTTGCAAAGCCGTTGAGGCTTGGGTGGGCTTCCATGCAGTCGATGATGTATACGATCCAGGAACAGAAAGAATCATGGATGAGGCGGCAGGGACTTTGAGAGACATATTCCAGGAATTAGACGAGAGAGAAGAGAGCGCAGACATGGATGAAGAAGAGGCCATTGTCACCGGGGGGATACTTCATCAACTCGCTAACTTCATCCGCCCATTCAAGTAAGCTTTTACCTTATTTTTCGATATATGTGGAAGATATGCTGGCAACTGATGTTACTTCAAGGAACCCAGACGGGACTCCTTTCATTATACCACTCTCCCAGCCATATGATGCGCCAAGCCCGTTCCTTCGCACGCTGTCGTCGCTTTTAGCCCGAGATCACTCCACTTACATGATGCCTTTGTTGTCATCCACACTGCTATCGATTGCAGAACACCTCACTGATAGTGATACTGCAAAACTTCCTGCTGTAATGTTTGAACAGCACGATCTCTCTCCCGCATCTCCTGAATGGCTGAGTAACTGGAGAGGCATATTAGAAAATCGGATCTTATTCGGTCAAACACGAGCTATGACAAGAGTCGAAATCATAAAAGGACTACAGTCTGTCTACGACTCTATAAAGGATATGCCCAAATATCGGGTGCCTCTTGCAGATTTGGTGTTCAAGTTCTGCAGGAAACAAGTGGAAGAGTCCCTAGAAGACTCGAACCAATATTGTGACATTATGTGGCGTATTTTGGGAGATGAGGTCGTCCTGCAGACTGTAGAAGAAACAAGCAAAGAGTCGCAGTCTTCTGATATTTCGAAATTCTCCACGCCCCAGGAAATGGTTGAACTTCTGTCGAAGGTTGCATCAGAAAGTTATGAAGAGGATGACGAAGATACTGCATCCGTACATACAGCGGATACACACTCTACTCCTTTTGTATCCTTTTCCACCGGCCCTTCAGTATTCACCACTCCTATATTATCGAGGAAGCAGTCCGACTACCACGCGACCAATAAGGATAGAGATTCAAACTTGCCGTCTGTGATGTCTATCTTAACATCTCTTACGGGCAATGCAACTCGATCTCAATCTCAGCAACCCATAGAGCAAGAAGAACATACTCCGGAGCCCATCACCTCACCTCCTGTGGAAATTTCTTTGCCTCGTGCAACCAGTGCTGTTGCAGCACTAATTAGTATTTTCAGTCAACTTGCGTTCACTCCCTTTGCTCTATCTAGTGCAAACCTTGACCTGGCCATTCAAATATACACTATCCTGGTGGAACTTCTTACTGAATCGAAGTGTTCCAGGGCACGCCTTGTCGTCTTACAGTTTCTAATGCGGTTGCGAGCGGATCGGGATCACAGGCTATATTTTGCGCAGGAACACTATGACTCGGACGGTCAAATCTTCACACTCGCTTCTCTTGTCGGTCGTGGTCCAGATGCTGCCAATCCAGGACAATCTCGCCCTGAGCCGACTAAGGGTTTCGCTGATGATACCGAGGAGTTCATCCTTCGCAAACCCCGTGCTCGAGGCCCTCAAGAAAGAGATGGCCGGAGATCCTCCCGTGGAAGAGGAGCGAGGCCCTCGCAGTCAGCATCTAGTAGAAGTCGGTCCAGGGTACCTTTGCCAATATCGCCACCCGCTACGGCCACTTTTCATTCAAAACCCAAAGAAGCACTTTGGCGACTTCCAGAGTGTCTGCTATTTACGACAATTAATGCAGATACTCCTAGCGAAGGTCTCATATCTTATGATCCAGATGGTCCTGATAAGCCTCACATCCTGCGGACTTCTTCGTATCTTTCGGCACTAACAAACATTTTGGAGAAGGAGAAAGATTGGGAAATACTGTCATATGTTCTATGTCACCTTTCGACACAGCTTGCGAACAAACACCTTTTCTGTGGACCGATATGTCGCGAACATATATCAGATCTTTTGAAGTCGCTGTGTTCTGGTATTGCAGGTGGGGAGCTAGCATCTCACGTGGAACGTTGGCCTTCGGGCTTGAAAGCGCGCGATGCTCACGGTCTGGCTTATCACATATTGTCTGTCCTCATCAGCTATCGGCGCTGTTATGATGTCGCCCTTCGTCATGCACTGGTGGACGTTTTACGCGAGGGCCTGAATGGACAGCCGTCTACGATTATCTGCTGTCTTCATGCCTTGTCCCTATCGGCCTTCGAACTTCTTCCTTCTTTGAAACGATGCACGCCTATGATATTAGAGAAACTCTCCCAAATTATGTCCAATCCTGACATGGCCGTGCATATTCTCAGCTTCCTCAGCATAGTCGGTTCTCTTAGAGAATTACATGCCAATTTCAGAGAAGAAGACTATAAGATGGTATTTGGTGTTGCACTTCAATATCTACAACATCATAATCGACCGGGTGCTGCACCTGCTATATCCTGGGCGCTTTCGCAGCATGTGCGTATGATATCTTTCTACGTGGTTTACGTGTGGTTCCTGGCCGTGAAGCAACCCGATAGACCTCGTCATATCCCCTACATCACTCGACAACTTCTCCTTGCCAATGAAGGGAGGCCGGATATCGATGAGCCGACGGAAGTATGCTTTGACTGGCTTGCGAGATACACATACGCGAGCGCCGACCCCCGACCCGCGAATTCTGTGCTAGGCGATATTATAATGAACCCTAGTGCATCATCATCAGAAGCCGTTCTTGGTGAAAAGACATGGCTTGTAGGAAACTCTGTCGTGACTATACGGGCGCTCGCGAGACTGGGTTGGTTTGAGGTACTCTCTCGTCGCCCTTCGGGCTTCACAAAATTCTTGTGTAAACTCGAGAACGTTCCTCTTGTTGGGCCGGGTGATGCTGATCCGGACACGGTATCTATTCCTGCTGGCCTGGTGATGGAACGTGATGTATCGAGACCAGAGGCTCCATCTACTACAGATAGTCCTTTGGGAGTGGTTCAAGAAAACCAAACCAGCAAGGCGAGGAGTGCAATTTTTTTGTGTTAAAATTGCGTACTGACGATCTTATCAGGAGACAGCGGAAACAATTGTTCTTCCCCCTTATGATAATGACCTTTCTCCTCCTGATGCTGTAACAGGCTATGTATGGAGTGGTAGTGCGCCATCGCAACGACGGAAACATGTCACCCTGGACCCGTCTTTCTTTGCGCTACAGCTCTCACCCTATCCAGATCCTTTCAGGTCTTCGCAGAACCAGCGGGTCGTTAGTGGTTCATCAACGTTGCCAAATTTCTTCCGTAGTCTGGACCGAATACCTGTCATAGATACGCACAAGTTGGGTATCATGTACGTGGCACCTGGTCAAACCGACGAGCTCGATATTCTCCGTAACACACATGGTTCGCCAGCGTATACGCGGTTCTTGGAAGGCATTGGGCGACTCATCAATTTACGAGGTCAGGCCGATGTTTATGCAGGGGGCCTGAATCCAGATGAGGATGGAGAATACGCGTATGCCTGGTGGGATGATATAGGTCAAATCCTGTACCATACTGCGACGATGATGCCTACCCATCCTGACGATCAGTATTGCATCAACAAAAAGCGTCATATTGGCAATGATTATGTTCGCATCGTCTGGAATGATTCAGGCCGACCCTACCGTTTTGATACCCTGGCCACTCAATTCCAGTTTGTCAATATAGTTGTCGAACCTCATTCCCTCGGCGCAATTGCTGCCTTTTCCAACAACCTGCATGAAAACGAGTTTTTCAAGGTCACAGTGCAACGTGCCCCTGGAATGAAAGAGTTTGCCCCCATCGGAAATTTTAAACTTATATCCGCAAAAAACCTGCCGTTTTTAGTGAGACAAATGAGCCTTTTGGCTGATTGGTTCGCCTCGGTTTTTGAGAGAACCGAACGGGACACTGCCGAAGTCGAGGTTATCACCAACTGGCGATCAAGGTTACAGGCAATTCAACGCTTTGGGAAGCAGATACCACTGCCAGACGTCGCGGAGGTGGTGGATGGCGTCATGGGACAAGAGTCTTTCCGCAATTTTACGACATCTTATTGATACGCACGATTGTATCCAAAAGTACAACGTGTATGAAATGGGACTCATGACTTACGTTGCATTCTGTAATCACTTTCTTTGTGTATCCATCGCTGGAATTTCGTTTCGTGACTTCATTTCACGATCTTACTGTATGCAGTGAAAATGTATTGTAATAAAAGAAGTTCAGAGTACACAACGCATACATCATGTTAAATCAATAATATCTGCGTCAGATATTGGAATACTGCAATTCGAAGTCGGTTGTATGGATGATGATTTGGGTCTGGAAGGGACATGCTTACTGGCCTGTTGAGACGCAGTATCGACAGTAGTTCGTGCTTTTGCCCTAGCAGCTAATAAGGGAGCTAGGACCTTGGCAGGTCTCAGCGGAGACGAATCAGAGTCACTGGAAATCTCGATCACGTCAAGAGACATGGCTAGTGTTTTTGTGGGCTTTGGCGAACCATTGCGGAGGGTGGTCAATTTCTCAAAGTTATCACCTGTGATTTCTCCCCCTATCGACTGGCTGCGAGGAGAAACGTGTTTGGGGCTTTTCTTAGGAGATTTCGTTATATGAGAAGAGTAAGTCTCGGACTCGGTGGGGCTCAGAGATTTCTTCCGTCGACGTTGGGGTTGGGGTTGACTGTCGGGGAGAGGGGATGGATTGGATGGACTGGACGAGGACTCCACAAACGGATCCTCTAGGCCCTTCCTCCTGGCTTTACTCCCTGGTTCCATAGCGAAAGGCATTGGAAAAGGTCGAGGCGCGAGGCGCTGCGGACGGATCACAGGCAACTCGTGGTCACTCGGATTGTCCTCACTTTCAGAAGATAACAGTATGTCTTTGAGTCTTGATTTTCTTGAATTGATCACAACCGTGGGTGGTGGATCATATTCTAATCTCTGGGTTTTGCTTGGGGGTTTCTTGGGAGCAGATTTCATTAACGAGGATGAGGATGCGGAAGGAGCATTGATATTGTTATTTGTGTCTTTGGATGCTGAAAGGGGCTGTTTGGTCTTCGTAGCAGGTTTGGTTGTCGCATAGAAGTCTTTCACGGTTGCCTTCCTTCCTTCCGCAGGGTCCTCTCCACAATCAAGATCTATCCATTCATATTCTTCATTATTCTGAGCTACCTTCCGGCCTTTCGTAACTTTCTTGACTTTGGGTGGAGCCTTGGATGAAGACGACTCGCTTTCTTCAAGGACGGGAGCGTCATTCTTCTTCTTACCACCTGCTTTTTTCCTTGGGGCCGCACTGCTTTTGCCTAGCTTTTTAGCCAGCTTTCGCTCTTGAATCTCATCAAACGCCTTCGTTAGATGAGGCTCCACCATCCTCACCATACAAGCAGGCATCCATATTCTTATATGACTGTCTGGGAAAGGAGGAGGTTTCTTAGTCTTAGCCTTGCGTTTGCTAGAGTCGTCGTCGTCGTCGTCTTCATCGCCATCGCTTTCACTGTCCTCGTAAACGTCATCGGCTTCGATAGGGGGCCGTATACCTTTGACTCCAGCTTCGCTCAGGCGAACAAGCTGTGCAGGAGCAACTTCGAGGCGATACTCGAGGATCCCATCCGTTGAGGCATGTGCTCGTGAGGAGTGAATTTTGACAATGAGAGGATTTTCGTCTTCGTCGTCGTCGTCGCTATCAGATGCGTCTACTGACTTTGGTGTATCAAGCTTCAGTGAAGCAAAGTATTTAGTTATCATCTTCGATGGTGTGCCAACTGTGGTGACACGTTGTATACCGTTTTTCTTCTTCATTTCTGGCGTTGTCGGCACAGTCACACTCTTCTGCTTCTTCTTATCAAGATCTATAGCCGCGCGTCGCAGAATACGTAGCACAACTGACGGCCATAGCACAGTTCTAAATCGTTTGATGATTATATCCTTGACTCCCCACTCGAAATAGAGCTCGCAAAGGCCTGCCACTTTCCCAAGGTCCGGCTCACGATCCCAGTCGACCATATTCTGGTTTCTCCCAGGTTTTCCTTCTGTTTCAGAAGTGATAGGGTTGGTGTAAGACAGTAAGATGTCAATATCAGGAAAGTCTTCGGGTAATTTTTTGGCCAGCGCAGGCTTCTTGGAGCCAATAAGACCTTTCGAATTAGTGCGCAGTTCTTGCCTTATATCATCTCTCCATGTAGAAAGGAAGCCAGGAAGCTCGTCTCGCGACAGTTCCTGCGATGCTTTGAGTAAGGTATCGCCAAACCCACAGCGAGCGAGTCCTGCTGCAATGAGTCTTCCACATCCCGTCACTCCTGCTTGATGGTAATCTCCGCCACTAAGAAGTCCAATTAGGATCACTCCACCACGAGTGAGCTCGATATCTGGATGCGAAGTCAAGTCCGCAGCTTTGTATACTACTACGTGGTTGCCGTCATCTCTGCCATCAGAATTCTTTACAGGATTGGCACGATTTCCAGAAAGTGTATTACTTGGGCTGTAAAATGACACCGAAATGAAGGAATATGTGAGCATGAAGGATTGTATCTTACTTGCGAATGACCATCATGGCACCAAACAAAAAGTTGTCCACATCGTCAGAAAGAACCGCGTCAATGACCCCAATGCGATTCAAATATGCAAGCTCAGCCTCGGCTTCTCCAGGTGCCTATCATCGATACATGATTAACTCGCTAAATAGGGGAATGAACATAGCCATACAGTTCTCCATTCGAAACCAAATGCTTCGATGATATTCTTCATTCCCGTCGTAAGCCAGTGACTATTTCCACTGACGCGTTTCCCTCGTTTAACAGATGGTCTCTTTGGTCCATCGAACACAAAGAGGGGTAGAAACGGTGTTGTCATTAGCCTGCAGCATCGAAAGAAAAGCGTGCGCAGTTCTGGGTTTTCGCCCTCCTTTCCATAAGCAGCGTGAAAGAACCATATACTTGCATCGATTCCAATACGAAATCCGCGTTTGCCGTCTGGATTTAATTCGAAACCCTCAGTTACAGCAAGGTGTGTCAAGGATCGAACCTTTCCGGCAGGACGAAGCACCTGTCGTCGAAGAAATATCAGCTTTGCATATCTCAAGATTGACAGATACCTTACATCCCATAAGCCAGCAACGCCCATGTTTTACCTAGATATTAGCACTAGATGGTCAAACACGAGAAGCAAATGAAACTTGAATGATAGCCGTGTTGTGACGGAGCTCCTATATGTGACACTAAAACACAACCAGTCACATCATGTGATCGTGTTCGTTACGTTCAGCACGCGACGCGTCAATATAAAAACATTAGGGTTAACGTTGCACGATGTTACAAGTGAGAGGAATTCAAGGTCCAGTTTTACACCTACCGTTACAATAAAACAAACCAGGAATATGAGGGTAAAGCATACACAACGATATCTGACTCCAGTCCCATCAGGATCTTCAACTAGTACACTCAGGCTGCATTAGTGAATTAGCAGCAAACTCATAATCTGGAGGGTGTTAAAGGCCAATGGTTTGTGAATAACGCGCATAATAATCTGTCTCGCTTCACCTCGATCTGCTTGGTGATATTTTGCTATCCCAGTCAACTGGCCCTCTTCCACGTCTTGCCCCAGCCCAATACAAATTTGATGTCTTTGAATAGAAAGAGTCTACAAGATAAATCATTCAGCACAGTTTATCGCAGAAGATATAGTGGAAAATATCCGGACAAGGAGTGTTTGCTGCTTCTGCACAATCTCATCTACGATCTTCCTTTTCTTATCTTCCAGCACCGCGTAATTCAACAGGAAATCGTCGTATAATGCGTCGCTTTTATCAAATAGTGTGAGTTTTGAATATATGGACATATGCGTCATAGCAAGGAATAATCAGTTTACGAACATGCTCTCTATGATCCCCTCGACCTCGCGTTGCCTTGATTTCAGCTAAAACGAGGATATGTAAGGAGAGAGAAAATATCCTTCAGATTTGACAAACGCATTTATTAAGCTCATCTTGGGTGCTTTGAAGAGCCTTGGTTTCTCTAGCTTTCATCTGCTTCTCCCAGGTCGCTGTGCGCATAAATTAACTCGAATAATAACATATGCTTAATATAATAGGTCGTACCTTTGAACTCCTGCGCAGCAGCAGCAAACAACCTAAGGACTCCTTAGGACGCGCATTGCCTGACAATTTAGATGAAGCATACTCATCGTTAGCATGATCGTCTGAGCTTGCAGAATGTTGAGAAGGTATTTCTTCCTCTTCCTCTTCGCTGTATTCTTCGTTATCAGCCTTCCTCTTGTTCTGATTTTTTGGCATTGAGAAAGTTTGGAGTATCTGTGTATCTGTGAAATGGGAGGGGGGCTATCGAACTTGATGTCAAAACGCCGCGATACTAAGTGACACGATGGTAACATGGTACGATGTCACTAAACGGTCACATACAATACACCGTTGGTAAGAATAAGAATAAGTACACTGCAGGGTGCGTGCTAATCGACAAGATAATAGCTACCAAAAAATACATCAACGAATCCAACCAAAAATACAGACATTACACACACAAATATCGAAACAGATTCATAGACCATCATCAATCACCTTGCTTCGAAGTAATCCAATATCTCGTACAAACCAGCATACTACGTGGGGAGTCTACAGAGGAAAAATCCCTCTCAATTTCAGAAGATAGGTCACTTTTCATCGAAGAGGAAAGTATGATTGTATGCCATGGTGGCCATATGTATACCTCCCGGCCCGGTTCAAAGTCTCTGACAGCGTGGTCGTTCCCGAGAGTGGAGAACGAAACGATGTACGTCGTATCCACCAAGTCGTTGGTAGTGTTCTTTCGACAAGTCAAGCGGCACAATGCAAGCAGTGGAAGAACGCCTGGTCGACCTGGTGTATGCCCCTGGTGAAGAAGCTTCATGATCGACAGGCGAAAATCAGAGACAACTCTCTTATTCAACTCATTCTCCTGTTCTTTCTTCCGCTTCCAAAGAGTTTGGCTAGTTTTAGATAATGAAAATATGTAATCCGCTTGCTGAGCCAAGCCGCCCCTGTCGCGTACACGATAAATAAATATTACACCGTAGAGTTTGAAAAAGGACTGACTCGACAAATTTCGAACCCTTCGCACGGGACTTTTTGCTTGGGCTAATGCCAACGCCTCTCAGCAACTCACGGTCAACAGATGATGTATAGGTATGGCCATGTTGCTGAAGGAAAATAGACAGAAGCTCCGCATTTCCACCTTCCTTGGTCGGATCAGTCACTTGGGCGACCTTGGTTGTGAGTATAGTCTTCATGTTTTTCTGTGGTGACGCTGGAGCCACAGGCCTTTCAGGGGCAACGAGAGCTTTGAGTGGGATGACAGGCTTGTCGGTGGGTATGTTAGGCATAGAAGGCGGTTTAAGGGGGTGTTTTTCTTTCGTGGTTGGAGGGGGTAGATTGAAGTTTGGCTGAAATATTGATATCGTCGTCTTCCGTCTTGAACTCTCAGCTTCATCTGCAACAGCGACTACAGGACGTGGTTTTGATTGGGATCCCTCTACACTACCTGCTGCTCCAAATTTGGCCACTTGTGGAACAAGAGCGAGAATCGAACTACCCGTACCCTGCTTTTCACCATTATTACGAAGAGGCGGTTGCACGCGAGGAGGATGAAGTAGGAATTTCGGCTTGGAGCGCAAACTAGGTTGGCGATGTTTCTCTATGTCTTTTGACGCCGAAGACGTCGCACCACTAGTAGGCGCATCTAAGTCTGCAAAAGTACTCTTGATTTGGTTCGGGCGATGAAACGAAACCGGCGGTTTGGGGTGTCGACCAAGCTTTTGATGGTTTCCCGGGTTTTTTGATGTCACATCACCAGGCACTACATCTTCAAAAGTACTTGTGGAAGGAGGTACTGGCCGTCGAGCTGCTGCTGCTGCCTTGGGCAGAGCGTTCGTCTCAAATGCAGATATAAACGCTTTGGCACGTCCTGAGGGCTTGGACGGCGGCTTCGCTGCTTTTTCAAACCCATCTGGGCCATTAAGACGTGGCCTTTTTACTCTGCGTTGTTCCTAACTCGTAGAATGAGCGACCATGACTCGAAACTTTGGTTAATAAAGCTGTTCGATGCTCACTTCTGGTTCTCCTCGACTCGTAGCCTTATCCATGGCATGTGCTAAAGATTGATGATAAAAATAAATCAGTACCAAATGTGAAGCGAAACAGATCAACTTGAACTAACTTACTTGCTGGTAACTAGAAGACTCACCGGCCGGGTCCTCGCGATAAAGAACAAGCTGAATCATTTCAAGCGTAAAGCCGTGCCACCCGGCTCACTCGGCCCGGAATCAGTTCACAACTCCGCGCATCACCTGAAGTCATAACTTACAGGGGTCTGACTCTGACATCGAATCCCATCCGCATTATTGTTACTTTCAAGAAATGCCAGAGCTAACAGAAGAGATAAAGCGTAGAATCGGCCAGGTAAATATCATTACATTGAATGCGAATGGCACTCAAAGGACCTCTAGCACTTTGTCTTTGGGTTTCATGGGCATGAACTGAGCGAGGATGTCAAAATCCTGATACGCGATTATCATGTAGGGTGAGTGGGCCGAACTCATATACAATGTTACTCAAATGACCGGGTGACACCATAGAAACATCATATTAATGAAACGAAATGTGCAAAGTAAGTTCTGTTTTTTGAAGGTGACATCACGATACAGCCGCTAATCCCAGGATTTTGTTCATCAAAATATATGCTCCATTAGGCGTCAAACAAGTACACGGGCTAGTCCAGCAGCTCCAGCAACTCGCAAAAGACTCGGGTCAGTCAACTCCACTGATGATTGGAATTGACCAGGAAAACGGTTTGACTTGCATATGCTGGGTAATTGATCGCAATTTGACTGTCATTTATAGGTCTCGTATCCGCTTTCAGCTCCACCGCAAAATATGTTGCCGGTACCCAATTGTAAGTCACTTCGGCCTTGCATCGTTTAGCCCGATCATCCTGATTGTCTCTGGCCTTGATAGTCCTGGAGCTATGGCCCTCGCCGCGACGGGCTCCCCATCTATTGCTGAGAAATGTTCCGCTGCTTCGGGTCGAGAAATGCATTTGGCAGGGATAAACTGGGCATATAGTCCGGTCGCAGATGTCAATTCTGACCCTCGTAATCCCGTCATAGGTAAGCCCTGAGCAGAGAACATAAACAGCTACCGTTTAAAAGTTAATGCGCAAAATCTACAGGAGTCCGATCATTCGGCGATGGTGCGAGATTTCTTTTGTTCATCATGGTAAAAAAAAAATTGATATTTAGCTCCAATCAGATCCGGAAGAGGTTGGACAATATGCGAAGGCTGTTAGTCGCGGTTTGACATCCGCGGGAGTCGCACCGTCTGCTAAGCACTTTCCTGGCCACGGTGACACTCACGTTGATTCCCATTTGGCGCTTCCCGTCATAAAGAAGTCCAAGGCTGACATCCTGAAGACGGAGTTAGCGCCTTTCCGCGCACTGGTAGCAGATAACATAGCCACTGTGATGACAGGTCATATGGCACTGCCTCTAGTGACTGGTGACGACACTCCTTGTTCATTGTCAAAAGCAATAACGACGGATTTGTTGAGAGATGAAATGGGCTACACGGGTGTTATCGTAACAGATTGCCTGGAAATGGACGCTGTGGCAGAGAAATATGGGTCGCAGAAAGGAGCGGTGATGAGCCTGCAGGCAGGTGCGGATGTCGTAATGATCTGTCACACTATGGAACGTCAGCGAGGAGCGGTTGAAGAGGCGTACCAAGCCGTGGCGAATGGCACTCTTTCACTCGACTCATTGAAAGTTAGTGAAGATAGGATTTCGGCGTTGAAGAGCGAGTTTGCTGGGACTTGGGACCACGTGTTAAACCAAGAATTCGATGAACAAACACTAGCGGCCTTAACGATCGAGAATGCGGAACTTAGCTCGAGTTCCTATTCGGCATCCGTCGCGCTCATCCGCGGCCCCGTCCCCCAAATCCTGGGGCTTGACGGCGATATCCTGCTATTTACCCCAGAGATGGAAAGTCTGAATAAAGCGGTGGATGATGCGGAGGGAGTGCTGCGCAACAGCACCGGCCAAGTGAGGAATACCGCAGGACCCCATTTCCTTGCATTTGCCCAGTCCATCGCTCGCAGAAAATCTTCCCAGCATATTGTCTATTCCTCACTTGCAGCGTCTTCGGGTGAACTACCTCCGGAAGTTGCCACCGTACTTCCCGGAATCTCAGCTGTCATCTTCGCGACGCGCAACGCTGACCGTTCTCGGTGGCAGCTTGACTATCTTCGTAAGCTTCGCGAAAATGTATTGCCCTTTGTCCCAGCTGTCCTGTTGGCAACCTGCGCGCCATACGATCTCATGAAGGATGAGGATATCAAAATGGCATACCTTGCGACATTTGAGTACACGCCTGCAGCTCTCGAGGCAGCGACGGCAGTGATATTCGGAGAAAAAGAAGCCAAGGGGAGGGTTCCAGTCTTGGGAGGAGACGTGCTCAAACGCTAGAGACAGAAATGACCCTGTGGATTGCAGTGCTTGAGCGCAGAGACGGCGGCAATGAGCGTAGTACAGCCTGGTTTGTTGTGTGTGAAACACATTCATGTACTTATCTTACCGCCCATGAAGACATGGTGCAATGCTTGCTGTAGATGAATGTATGAGTGAAATGAGAGTCTGCCATGTTTTTATTTTATTTTATTACATGCTGCCGCGGCTGGCGCTAATGGCTGTTTTTGGTGTTCCTTGATAGGCACGTGGCGCTGGCTGTGGCAGAAAGTATCCCTTGAACACAGCCTCGAATACGCACTCTGACCTGCATCTTTTCTGCTTTCTTGGTCCAGCGTCCGTTGCATACTGCAGCATATTCCCTACAGGCATATCAGCAGGTGTCATTGCCAACATGAAGAAGTTCTTTGGGCGAGACAAACCAAAGCCGACCAAGGTCACTCCCGTCAGTAGTAACAGAGATCTTGTAGCGGGCATAGACGTGCGTCTTTTCGGTTTGCCTGTGGGCTGTCCGTATGAAATCAGCTTGTGTTGTTGTTGACATGCAGGAGACATCTTCGCAATATGGCCATCATCAGCCAACAGCGGTGCATCAGCCCCATCCAGCTCGTGCTCGCGACGCACCCCGACCGTTTACTCGTTCATCTACAGACGATCACTGGGAAGTAGTCGCAACCTACGACGACCCATCCAATCCCCAGCACGTGCCCACTTCGTATCCCCACCAGCAGCCACAACCTCCACCGCTTCTCATGCCCTCTCGCTCCTCCTCTCTTGCCTCCCTTCCCCCAGGTGCGTCTCCCCCGATGCCTGCCTCTGGCCCCATCGCACCCCGCTCTTCTTCGCCATTCAGCATTGCATCAAACAATACTTCAACCTATGGCGGTCGCACCCAACGACCAGAGCGAGAAACAGCTCGCAAAAAATCTCCTCCGGCTCCTACAGGTGTCGCTGCACTGGGCATACTCAGAGCGCTTGAACCCCACCCTGAGACAATGCTCCACCCACCAGACCAGTCAGAGGACAGCCACCATCTCGACGTCCCGATGAAAATGGAAAAGGAGAAGAAGGAGAAAAAGGGTTTCTGGGATCGTGGTGTGCTGTGGGACAGAGAGAAGGAAAGGGAAAAGGAGAGAGAGAAGGAGAAGGATAGAGACCGCGAGAAAGATCGCATCCGTGAAGACGAAGGCAGCCCTGCAGAACTCACCAGAATGATAGGTGCGTGTGGCGATCTAAGCCGATATCGCTCGCTTGTGCGGTAAGGACTAATGCTTTTTCACTAAGGTTATCTCACTGCCACATCGTCCGAAGACTGGTCTCTTGTACTCGAAGTATGCGATAGAGCATCGGCTAACGAATCCAATGCCAGAGAAGCTGTAAAAGCACTTCGGAGAGAATTCAAGTATGTTTAATTATAAATGAAGCGAAGAGTGCCTCGTATGACCTTTTTTTATCTAGATATGCAGAACCATCTGCTCAGCTCTCTGCTGCCCGAGTGAGTCCCCATAACCTTGCACTCGATGTGATGCGATGCTGATGGTGATACAGCTATGGGCTATCATGCTTCGAAATGCATCGGACATGTTTCTGTATCAAATATCATCTCGAAAATTTGTAGATACCCTTGAAGACGTTCTGTCGTCCTCGCGAACCGCGCCTGTCGTGCGAGAGCGCCTCATGGAAGTACTTGCTGCAGCTGCCTTCATAAGTTCCTCCAGTATGATCTCTTGTTCTATCTCATTTCCAGTGTGCTGATCTCTTGAACAGGAGGAAAAGATCGTGACAAGGATGGATTTCGACATTTATGGCGCAGGCTTAAACCCGCTGATAAACCAGATGAGGGCATTCCATTCGATACCGAAGACGCGATGTTCAGTCCACCCATAATGCGACCTTCTTCTCAATATTCGATTGAAGCTCCGGTATACCCGCAAGATGTTGTTGTCTCACCTCCCATTCTAGAGCGATCGCTTGTATGTACATATCAGCCACATGTAACGACAGAACTAACGCGTTTTAATAGACAATGCCACAAAGGCGTAGATCACCCCGTTTGAAGCACAAGATTATACCGCTGGAGGAAGATATACGGCGGTTGTTCCAGGAATGCAAAATTGGCCAGGGTAATGCCAACCTACTTTCCGAAGCTCTCGCGTTTGCGAGGCCTGAAGATCTTGAAAAAGACCTCATCCGTGTAAGTGTCCAAGTACTCAATCCTATCGAAGATCGTAACTGTAGTAACCAATATCTCGATTTTCAGGAATTTTATGTAAAATGTCGGGCTTCACAAGAACTTATTCATGCACAAGTTCCCTGGGCAAGTGCAGGAGCAGAACGGTCTCGTGCAGAGAGGAGTCAACTTACTCACGGTCGAACGCGTACGCCACCTGCGCTGGGAGCTTTGCCATCCCCCAATTCTGATGACTCGCCGGTGGAGTCGACTGTTGAAGAGGATCTTCTGGCAGCTTTATTGGCGGCAAATGAATCTCTACTTGAAGCGTTAAGAGTTTACGATGACCTAGAAAGAATTGCTTTCGAAAGGGTAGCCGAAGAGAGAAGTAGAAGAGAAGTCAGACTTGATAGAAGGGTTAGTCTAATTTTTTACTATGCTGAATAGAGGATATGAATACTTAATTACTTCATTCAGCAACAACACCAGTTACTTAACGGAGATTATCTCATCCAACAGCAGTCTCATTCGTCGTACGGAGGCTCGTCTCGAACCCCGTCACCATCGCCGCCATCCCCCCCAGCCTCGCCTGAACGCTTCGACTTACCTTCGATTTATCCTTCTCAGGGCCATCCATTGCCACGTCTACCACCTAATCTCTCTCCCAAGTTGTCTACGGTGCCATCTCACGGCTACGCTAACTCTCCACCTATCCCTCAACTTGGTACTCCTACGCAGCTGTTGGCCCCTCCGCCTCCTGCGCCACATGGACCTCGTTCTCCAGCCCAGGCGTCTGTGCAATCGCGCACACCTTCCCCAGAGCGTGTGTCCTCTCGTCCTTCGAGGAAGAACTCCTCAGACAGCGACAAGGGCGACTACGTTATTGGTTTGGAGCGGCTGCAAATCCACGACGAGTACTACCCACTGGAAGAGGAAGAGGAAGATGACGTAAAGACACCTATAAGGCCAAGTGCGAAGGCACTTGGAAAGCGCAAGGTTATTGAGCAACTTGAAGGTACGGTTACTTACGTACGCTGCATATATGTTTACTGAATAAGCTATTTGTTTCAATAAACAGATACATTCGATCCTAGCGGCTTCCCGTACGAACCCCAACAGGAACCTTATCGTCGAGATACAGTGGTCGATTCAGACTCGGAAGACGGGTCCGCTGCCCCTTGGAACCACCATGTGCACTACGTGTATGATGCTGCAGCTGAACGCACTGCGCAGCGCCTCAAAGATGGCAGAGTCAGCGTTCTGGTAAACGGTGTACATTAGTTGTTGATTTTTCCAGGTCTTGTTGTTGCTCTAGAGGATCTCTCAGGCGTTTGCGCCGTACCACAGTATGTTGTAGTTTGTAGTATTTTTTTCTTCCACACTCCGCCACTGGTTACATTCCATATTTATGTCATTGCATGCTCTCTTATGTGCAAACACAAATCGAATACCATGTTCATGCATGCCTGTACAAAATGTGAGGCCATGTGAGGGACCTTGTGCGCTTTTAGCAAACAGAAAATTGGCTGTCAAAATGGTTGTTGTTTGCTTGTGCATTCTCCGCTGGGCACCGCCATCTATATTGAATTTGAACCTTGTCTGTAGCGCTCTTGGCTGCAGCACGAAAACTAACAGCATTGGCAGCGGTCTTGTCTTCTTACCATACTCACGATGTCGACCGCGAAAGAGAATAGTGATTCTGACCTATATGGAGGTGAGAATGCGAATTCAATAACCACGTATTCCAGCTCATTCCACCAGACCTGTATGGTGACGACGACAACGAGTTTATTGTCCGTCTGGACGATGAATTCCAAGCATTGGAAAAGCTAGATTCCTTGGACGATGAATCAGAAACAGTCCCAGAGTCAGCTACAGAAGCGAATGGCTCGTCCAAGCAAGACGCAACAGGTGCAGCCTCGTTGCCTGCTAAACCCCAAACCTCAGATGCTGCAGCATTATCTTACTCGGCGCAAGTCGCTCGACAGTTTTCAGCTTATCAACAGACACCAAGCCAGGAACGACAGCAACGGTCAGATCTACACAATGCAAACTCGAACGCTGGCCCTTCTGCTATAGCCACGCACGAGGGCTCAAACTCTGCTGGAAACGCTGACAGACCGATCCGGCCGTCAGAGATGAAGGACGAAGGGTGAGTTCTTCGGTTTCTTCGTATGATCCCTAGTGTGGCGTCTGGGTCGTCGTTATTATTGTCCGTTGTGTGGGGAGAAGGATGTCCTGCTGTGTCGTGTCACTTACTGTTCTAGTTTATACCGCACATAAAGTGGCTTTGAGCAGTAGATCAGTTACGGTACTATGCTGCACCCTGCTACCAGCCTACAGTCACTCTACTTGCTCGCTATTACCTCTTACTCGCTTGACCTCGTATCTCTCTTAACTTTGGAAACTAATGTTTTACGTCGAATTTCTGGACTACCCTCGCCTCGTCGCCATTTTCATCTCATGCCTACATTTGCTACTGGTTCTTATCCTACGGTCCTATTGGATAGCAAAATGTTCGTTGGAGGCCTTAATTGGGACACTACAGATGGTATACCTTACATATAAAATCCAATGACCTTTTTCGCTAACTCATCTCTGTCTTTCGGTGACCTCGCACTGAGCAGAAGGCTTGAGAAAATATTTCTCAGAGTTTGGCAAGGTGATTATCAAGCCATCACAGTCCCTTTTTGTTACGCGTGTTAAAACGTTGAGGTGCAAAGGTGGATGCTTGTACAATCATGCGCGATCCGGATGGTAGGTCTCGAGGATTTGCCTTCCTCACCTTCGACGATCCAGAGTCTGTAAATGCTGTGATGATACGGGAGCATTACTTGGATGGAAAAGCCGTAAGTCTCCCCTATCAAGGACCCTATTCCTATCTTACCTGTCCGCAGATTGATCCGAAACGTGCTATACCGAGGGAAGAGCATCTGAGAAACACTCGATACTTTGTCGGTGGACTTGCACCTACCACCAATGCTGAGTCTATGCGAGAATTCTTTTCTGCATTTGGGAAGGTGGTCGATGCCACCGTCATGATAGACCGCGAGTCCGGTCGTTCCAAGGGTTTTGGTTTCGTGACATTTGAAGACTCGAACAACGCTGATCAGTTCGTCGGCAAACTTGGACTGATGCTCGACGACAAGCAGGTAACTGATCGGTCATGATAATGCGCTCATGCACACTTTATTTACCATAATTTACTAGATCGAGGTCAAAATGGCTCAACCTCGGAGCCAAAGAGATCAAGCACGAAGTGCTAATACTGGCCGGGAACCCTATTTCAACGACAGAGAATCAAGGACGCCAACGACGCCCAACATGCCCTTTGTTCCCCAGCAACAGCAACAACAGCAACAATCTAATCCAGGGACCAACATGCTCTATCAACGTATGATGGGGCAGATGCCGATGATGGGCGGAGGTGGTATGCCCAACATGGGTATGATGAACCCCATGGGAATGGGGATGGGGATGGGGATGAACAACTTCAATCA
This sequence comes from Serpula lacrymans var. lacrymans S7.9, assembly GCF_000218685.1. Classification (NCBI taxonomy): domain Eukaryota; kingdom Fungi; phylum Basidiomycota; class Agaricomycetes; order Boletales; family Serpulaceae; genus Serpula; species Serpula lacrymans. The sequence goes on from NW_006763303.1 coordinate 784,122, forward strand.
GATGAATGGCATGGGAGGCATGAACATGATGGGTGCCATGAACCCAATGGGTATGATGAACCCTATGGGAGGCATGCGAATGGGTATGGGAGGACCGATGGGAGCTATGGGAATGGTTCCTGGAGCAATGGGTGCAGGTGGAGGTGCTGCTATGGGTATGAACAATATGGGTATGCGAATGAGGCAGGGTATGGGGGGTATGGGGGGTATGGGGGGTGGTGCCATAAACCCAAATTTCGCCAGAATGGCGATGAACACTGGCCCGGGGCCAGCTCGAATGTCGAACCGTGGTCAGCATAGTTTCCATCCATACGCTCGGTAGTAATTGCATGCCTGTAAAATATCTTTCATCTAGTGCATATTTGTTCTGGGGTTTTTCCTTTACTGTAATTATTCTCTCCAAGGCAATCAGCAATCTAATTATTTCTTGGAAGTACATTCATCGATGTGAAGCTATTAGTAACTTAAGAACGTAGACCCTTTACGATGTAGTCCATCCCCTAATCTTTGCGACCTGCGATAGAATCTGATCTCCAGGAAGCCTTTCCGAAGCTACCGCTCTCCCTTCCTCATCGCCCATATTCACATACTCCTTCCAGCGTTCGAGCTCTTCAAACTCAACATTGAGTGCGTGGACAATATTGGAGAGATATCCTAGGTCTGACGCCAATTGGGCTGCTCCAGCAACCGTCAACGTACGTATTCTTGGGAGCACATTCGTTGTAAGATGTGAAAGAATTGAGTGGCCTAGAGAAGATAGCCACGCGGACGAAACAGCCTCAGCACTCAACGGCGACGGCTTTATGGGCATCGAAAGCGAGCCACGGCGAATATGCCCCTGATTCATCGACTCAGCACTGGGTGACTGCTGCTCAGAGAGCATTTTCAAAAACTCGGCATCGATGTAAGGAAGTGTCGAGAGAGAGAAAGCAAGTGCATCGTCTTCCGCATACACTTCAAATAGTCTTGGTAGATTGAGCAAGCCCTCGGCAACACGTTGCACGACGTCGCTGGGAGACAATGAAAACACGGGGACTTGGAGATCATTGACGCCTCCTGTGCCCACCCGCTTCAACTTGGGATCGCCAGCAGCAGACCATAGAGGAGAAGAGGCATAAAGTGCGAGATGTTTGCGTAGCGGAGAAAGGATAGTTTCTTGCAACGAGCTTTGACAGACCTTGGCGAAAGAGGCTATTGCAGCGCGGCTATCCACAAGCAATGGACTGGAATTTACAGAAGGTGCGTTACGAGTGGTGCCGTCTGCTTCAACAACCTTTAAAAGCTCCTGTAATTCTGCGGAGTTTAGGGTGGACTGAGCTAGCAGCAGTCCTTCTCCGTGCGTTGTCCCGGGAATATAAAGCCCACTATCACTTTCTCTTGCCAAACGAAAGGCGGTTGCTACTTGAATTAGACTTGATTTCAGCTTTCCCTCAAACACCGTCAATCGTTCGAGGACAGCGCGTGCAGATGTGAGAAGATGGAGGGATACTTGAATATCTGACCAATCTTGTGCAGTATAGTCGAGGTCGGAAAGGTCTTCGTCGGATGATGATGATGCTATAGTGGAGGTGGAGGAGGACAGTGCAGACCGATCGTTTCTTACATCCAAGGTCCAGCTATCGACGAAAGCCTTGAAGAAATGATCTAAAGCTTGTACGAGTCCCACGACCCCATATCCATGGGTAAATGTCATGCAACGAGTGAGACTGGCTTCCGCAGTACTGAAGGCATCCACCGATCTCTCCCTCAGCAATCTCGCCCTATCACTGAGCGTCGCCTTGGTGTCATCCAGTGCAATCTGGCTATATTCTTCGTCTAGCAAACGCCGCTCGAGAGATGCATAGTCAACCTGAAGGTCGAGGAAAGGTTGAAATAGCACCTGATCCCAGTCAAAGACATCGACAAGAGCTGCTTGTTGTTGTTTGAGCGAAATCGAGCTACTTCCTGATGTAAGACGGGGATTGGACCGGAACGACATCGACATGCGCATAGATCGTCGTCTAGAATGTGACTTTGAGGGTGCAAGACTGTCCGGACCGCTGCCACTCTCCATGGACAATGGCGAAGATACGACATTGGAAAGTTGGATTTTCTCCATAATCTTTTGAGCACTCGCTCCGAATTCTTCAGTAGCTTTGTATAAGAGAATAATTTCTTTGAGGGCAGAGGCACGATACTGGCTGAACAAGGAAGCCAGACGTTGTGAGAATGTAGGCTGAAGGGCGGATAAGGTAGATGTTATAAGAGTAGATAAGGTGGTAGGAGGATCGGGGAAGATGGACGGTATCGAAGTGCGTTCAGCGTCAAGCACAGAAAGAAAGCTCGCGAAAAACGATGGCAAGAATGCATTAAACGTCTGCCCAGACTGGGAAGATAACCTTGAGTCACAGTCAGCCAGTTCTGCACTCTGCCACATCGATACGAGAGGCGTTCTACGCGAACCATTGTAGTAATTCCTGAACTCGGACTCACGCTGAATATTGGAGAAGATGGAGAAGAAGCTGCGGCAGATGACCAAATCCTGCGAGTTGATCGCCGCGACCAATGCAGAGCTGAGGGATGCCTCGAGTTGGTTCTGTAGGCTAATCATCAGAGTCTGGCGAGACTCGTATTCGGAGGTGTTCTGGAAGACGACCATGCTCCTATTAGCCTCGTTGAGCCTCTCCGCCGCCTTTTCGTAGTTTGTCTCTGTAAGAAGAGACGTCACTTCAGATTCTAGCGTGCTCCAGCTTTCCGCCTCTCGCAGAACTTCCCGGGCAGCTTCCATCCTCGTCTTTATGGTGTCCAGATGCTGCAAACGATCAAGGGCAGACGCGGTAGCTTCGGGAATCGAGTTTTTGGATTTGGACTGTACTTTTGTCAGGTCGCCTTGGAGTGAAAGCGCGTTGTCTCGCATGAAGTGAAGATCATATGTCAAACGAGGTGCACCCCGAGAGACGTCGTCGATGATATGCTCAATCTGAGTGGATGCATCCTGAGCAGCAATTTCAAAGGCGGCAAGGAGAGATGTGACATGCTGGTCCAGCTCAGTCAAACCAAACGCGGCTTTGCTGTCAGGTTGGGACTCTTCAGTGGTGGTAAGCGTATTGTTAATCCAGGAAACAACGTCGGAAAAGTCGTCCAGAGAACGGACAAGCTCTTGTGTCGATGGCATGTCTGTAACCGTCAATAAGTGACATGTCACACCAAGCCTAGGTGCGCAGTGCATACTGAAAGAAATCAGAGGTTACATACTTTCCACTGGCAAATTCTGCAATGTGAATATGGTATTGGGCTATGGCGATAGTGCAAAATGCATGCCTTTGTGGTAGTTAAAGGACAAGCTTAAACTTGCCGAGCTCATGGTAAACGCGGTATATTATGAGACCCTAACCATGGTCCACATAGACCAACCAATGAAAAAGAAAACCTATTAAGACAGACTCCATTCAAACATTGGGTAGATACTCAACAAGAGCGGTGAAAGACAAAGGACATCAGAATGCAAATACGGTATACGGTGTAACACAACAGGATGACTTCACTCTATCGTCCAAAACCATCAATACATACATTATTCTGACAAGTTATGCAAATTTCAACGTCTTCGTCAAGGGTGTACATTCAGGACATGAACAAGGCTACCTTGAGCCTTGAACGAGTACATGCATGGACAGGAGGTTTGAGAAAAAGGGTTAGGGAGACGATGGAGAGATATTACAACAGAACAAGGCCGAAAGAAGATCTGCGAGACAAGAATGAATGAGTGTGTCGAGGGGACATGAAGGTAGTACGACAACCGTACATGGACATAGAAAATATGTTGTTTCCTGTTTAAGAACCCTTGGGGGCTTCCTTGACGGAAATGGCCTGCATGATTGTGAGTATTATTTCAGCTAAGTCGACACAGGAGGATAGGTACCTGTTCTTCTCCCATGGCAGAAATAATAGTAACCAAGAGATCCTTTCCATCCTCGAAATCAGTCTCGATTTGCTTACCAAGGTCACCCTCCGGGACCTTGACATCATCCTTCGGGTTCCCATCCTGGGACATCAGATTGAGGAAGCCCTCATCGACGTTCACCTTCGTTAACGTAAGCAAGCGCCCATACTCGAAATCAACATGAGGAACTCACGAGCTGGTATTCATTACGCGACACGTTGGGGACGTCCATGTTGTGGGTAGAGGGACAGATATCTTCCTACAGGACCATGCACGTGAGCGAGAAGAACACCAAGAGAGCGCAGGACTTGTACCATTTTTTTACCAGTGAAGATCTGGATTGATGGAGTCATGAGGAGGGTCAGGATGAAAGATAACGGTAACGCACATCGATAGCAACAAGATGGACTTTTGCGTGACCATGCTTGCCGGTCTTCGAAGTAGACATTTCGACGATCTTGCAAGGACGGCCTGAGATCATACATAAGTATGTTTAAAACATAGAGTAAATGTATAGCATAAATGACAGACTTTTTATAACGACATGTCCGTTTTTACGGAGAGCAGAGCATTGCATGGGGAAAGTGAGGGACGCGCCCGCACTTGCCTAGAAATAATGATCAGATGAATACTAATGTTTGTAGACTGGTGTCGAGAGAGTTACCTGCTCAAAGGTCTGGTGGTGGGATTCATCGTCGGACATGATGGACAAGATAATAAAGGAAAAGCAGAAAGTCTAGGGAAAAAGGATGGAGGAGGATAAGAAAGAGATGGTTCGCAGATCTAACAAGCGAAAAAAATCCTGCAATCTTGCAATCGCTTTCAATCTCCGACCGTGGGAGCCTTCCCTCGACGCGCCACAGACATAACTTACTCAGTCATAACATAGCACCATATTCATTCAAGACCGTATTGCATACAAAGGTAAGCCCCGTCTGCACCAGCACTTGCTTTACCGTGCCAATAACCCCGTTTTCAGATTTATAACCGTGTAAATTTGTACTTACTCCCTCATGCATCCCTTTGGCGGAACACCAATATGCCCTAGGTGCAACAAGGCTGTCTATGCCGCAGAACAGGTATGTGGTCTCCGTCATTCATTCACAGTGTCCACAATTGTCGTTCTATGTAGGCCATGGGACCAGGAAGGAAGGTGAGCTAGTTTACCGCTATCACAGGGACTGCTTGGAATTCACCATTTCCTCTAGTTATACCACAAGGTAAGCGTACATACTCAGCGTACATCTGCGCTCTGCTGAACTAACCACCACGAAGCCATGTCTCGCATGTAAGTTGTGTAACAAGAGACTCGACTCCTATACCTTGCTAGAACACGATCAGGAGGTTCGTGTTTTCTCTCTTTCTTCTCGCTTTTCTCTCGTAACTGAGCCTCGATCATGCAGCCTTACTGGTAAGCGTATCTACACTATGTATATTCTCTGTACTAATCAATCCGACTGACGTGATCCATGATGTATATAGCAAATCTTGTCATGTCAAGAATTTTGGAACACGAGACCTTCGTCAAGCCAACCTCCCCCATCGAGAGGATAATTTAGGCTCTCCCAACTCAGCCCCATCTCCCCTCCCCATCTCCCCTGTCAAGACCTCCTTCTCCCTGTCCAGGCCCCCCGCACATCCCACTCCCATCCAACGCAACTCCTCCCGTTCTCCAGCGCCCTCCTACAGCACAGGCTCCGGCCGGTCCGCAGCACGCTCTCCCCCGCCCGTCCTTCGCGCAAACTCCACACTTCCCTCCAAATACAACAAATCCCCCATCACAACCTTCGACGGATCGCTGCCAGGCGAGGGAAATGCCCACATCGGCGAGTCGGCAGTACAACCATCAGGCTCCCCCGTGAGTCCCACCTTCAAGGGAACGCCTACACACAGTGGTCGGGGACTCGGAGGTCTCCCTCGTACCGTCCCTTTCAGTCCTACCAAGACGGAATTTGGGCGGACGCATGTCTCTACTGTCAGCAATGGGGACAAACTGGAGCCTTCGCAAATTTCTGCCGTCACTCTCGGTCGGTCCAGCTCTTCTACGTCAGCGATGGAACAAACCCCCAAGACGTCTCCTTTGAAGCCTACAGCCACAGGGACCAGATATGGTATGGCCTTGTCTGGTGCAATTCACAGTCCAAGTCCCAGTAAGCAATGGGGGGGCACCAACCCGATTTGTCCGCGATGCGGCAAGAGCGTCTACTTTGCGGAACAAGTAAGTTGTCATTAATTGTTATTTCTTTACCATTTACATTCATTTTCGAATATAATTTGACCTTGTTACCATTATTACATAATTATGTGTAGATGAAAGCTGTTGGCAAGACCTGGCACAAGGGATGCCTGAGATGCACCGAGTGCAATACATCTCTAGACTCGACGAAGCTGACGGAGAAAGATGGTGATCCATTCTGCCATAGATGTTACAGCAAGGTGCGTCAACTCTCTCCCTCCAAACTCATTAATGAGAAATAATTCTAATCGCCCTTTGGCACAGCTACACGGGCCACAGGGAAGCGGATACGCACTCCTGGGAAAAGCGGGTGGATAAAGTTTTGAGGTGAGACGTTTGCTGTACGCAACGTGTGTGAAGAGAGATTTTGGATGGTCGCTCCCGTATCGTTATCATTATTCAATTTCACTTTCACTGTACTATTTTGTTTTAATACCTTTCTCTTGACGAACTTCTAGATAGACGTATTCTATGTCTATGGAGGACTGCAGTTCCACAAACGTGTGATGCACGCTCGACTGTCTATCCTCTAAACAGTCTGCTCACAGGAGACTGATCGTAGGTTAGCTTAAGGCCACTGCTCTGCATGTGTATAGCATTTCTTGTATGAGGCGAAAAAAGCGAGTGGTATAGGTCAGAAGTATTGGAGTACATTTCCTATATGTATGAGAGCAATCTACAATTGACGAGTAAAGCGGCAGAACGACGAAGACTAATCTTTGCCAAAATAACAACACATGGAGGGATACTATCTCCTCTACACCATCAAAAGGACCTCAACGAAATCTGCGGTTTCAGCTTATGAGGCTCCGCAGCTGTCGCACCTGCCACAGCGCGTCTGACGGATTGCTCCAAGACCTCTCTCACGGGTGCCTCCAGTCGAGCTGTCACTTCCTTGAACGAGGTCGGCGAGGAAGTGGCGAACGTTAGTAATTGAGCTACGCTGTGAGCATGTACCGTCGGTAGCGTGGCTTGTGCTGGACGGAGCAGAAGGGTGATGGTGGGAAGGATGATGCTCAAGACGCGGTCGCCTTGATTTTGTAAAGAAAGACAGATGCTTTCAGCAAGGATCGTACTTTCATTAACATAACCTCCACTTACGTTGTTCATTCGTCGTCATAGTCACTAGTGCCGCAAACGTTTTCAGGACTTCGTCGATAGCTGTGATGTCTTGTTCAGACATGGAGCCATCGTCCAACCGCGGGGAAACCTTCGCTATGTATTCGACGAGGGAAGGTAGGAGCAATTTGATACAGAAACGCAGTGGAATATTTGCAGATGCTGCGATGGTTACAGTCTTTGAGCAATGCGCTGCGACCAAAGCCATCTGATAGTTATATGTCAATCTAAAAATAACATCCGTTTGGCAAAAGTATCACCTCTGTGGCCTCAAGCAACTTCTGTGAGATCAAGAACGAACAATGCTCTATCACCCCTCGAGCAATTTTGATTTGAGGGGGCATCGTCGTTAATATAAGCACCGCAGCCAGTAGATTGTTTTTCACTTTTCGAGACGATATGACACCCTGTCTGCCCCTAAGAAAACCAAGGGTATTTAAAAGTCAACACAGAAGTAGCACGCAATGGTCGTACCTCATTTCATCGACATTAAGCAGGCAAGAAGACAGGAACCCATGCACCGACTCTTCGAAGCGAGTTCGTGCGCCAGTGGAGTCGTGTATTGGAACGGAAAGTAGTGATTTCAAGGCAGGCAGTGTAGGTTCAACGAGGTCGTCTTCCGAAGATTCATCCTTGAGTAGCTCTATTTCATGTATCAATGTGATGTTTGACTAATCACAGCGATACCAACGTACCACCGTATAGCATACATGCAACGCTGCGAATATCTTCTTTTGTGCTTGGCTCTGCAGCACTTGCAGCAACTTGGAATACCAATAACGCAGTGCGAACCATCTTGGTTTTGGCTGCGAGACCACCCTCTGGAACAAAAAACCGATCAGATCACGAGGAGTAGCACATGGGGACCACTTACGAATGGCTGGAGCAGCCGATGTTGGGTGAGAATGTCGAAGGACGTAGGCAGCTATTTTCAAACAATGACCACGGACGGAACTAGGTGCAGCACTTGTATCGCTACGTCAATATGATGGCAGATTACATAGCAGGGATACAAACATACCTGAAGACCTCGCTCTTCTCCAGATCCTCGAATCCAGATTGAAAGGCGACGAGAACATCAAGCAGATGAACCAGGATATTTGCCGACTCTACCATGGCCAAACGGTAACAAAGGCTAGTAAACTCTCTGAGAATGATCGGATCTAGTAGAGCCTTCCCGGAGTACTGAGGAGAAACGATGCATTTAAGGGCTCTGAGTGCAGCAATCATAACGGTCGTACGAGCTTCGGTAGGGCCCGGAGATGCAGTTGTCAGTGCTTCGTATACCTGTCCGAAGATTATGAAAAAGAAATCGGCCGGCTCCGTACGAGGCGTGGAGTTCGGTGCTGGAGCGTTAGGTGGGACGATTTGCCCAAGAATGGCAGACTTAATGTGGGGATCCGAATGTTCCATGGCACTTGCGACGGCTTGAAGAATGATGGGCCAGTACTCTATATAATACTAGATGATCGTTTAAACTAGGAAAGTAAGAGTAAGAGTAAGTGACGAGATGTACATACCGGCAGCAAAACAACCTTCCCTAGGCTGGAGAAGGATGGATCCAATGCCGATGACGCGTCTTGGATGAATTCCGAGTCGGCGCGGATAACTGCATAATCACGCAAGCTGGCAATCCACAAAGTTGCAAGCGTCCTTCGGTGAGGTTTGAGAATATCAAGTAGATAAGTCTGCTCAGCACTGGCACTTTCCAATTGTGCCCATGCCGACAGGACTGATATGCGTAACATGCCAGAAGCGTTTGGACTCAAATCCACAGAATCCCCTAGAGATAGATTTCCGGTATCTAAAAACAATCATTGTCCATTAGTATATAAAAACAGGTAGATGATTCAAGTTCTGACCGTTTAATTGTTCAAGAGCAAGCGTGAGCATCTTGAGCACACGCCCCATACGGTTGACTTCTTTTATGATACCGCATCCAACAAATACTGCACAGGCGCGTATGGCAGATGCTAGTATTTCTGGGGTTGAGTCGGCAGAGAAGGCTGGTGTCAGAGCAGCAGTAATGGGAGCTTGATGTTGTTCGAGAAGAAGAGCATCGCTATAGTCGGGGTCGGGAGATTTAGCGAAGATCTGTAAAATACGTATGAGAAATAAGACACAAGCAACGATATGATTCAGTACCTTGATGACATCTTGTAAAACTACGAGTCCCTCTAGTCGAATCTCGGTCACGTACGCTGCAGATGCTGTAAATGCCATCTTTATAAGATCAGGCACTCGAGAAACGAGAAGTCCGGTCGAAGCAAGACCATGGCTACGGGCAAAGGGGATATCAAAATGCTCTCTCCTTCCAGACCGAGTTAGAATAGTGCAGATATCGTGAAGACAATGTAGTGCGAAAAGCTGAGTTCGCCAACGAGATATAGGGAAGGCAGTACTTTGATGTTGATTGTTGGCCTCTGAGGCCATGGTGCCACTAAGGGATTCTCCTTCGTCATCGTTGGTGTTACTTGTGATAGTAGCTACCTGTTGGGATGCTGTTGTTCGTAACATAATCCTCTGACATAAATCAATCCAAGCTGAAGGATTATGTACAGCAGTTTGTTGCAACCAGCTGGAGATGACATTCTTGACACCTTCCACCGAAGAATCATCATCCAACATACCAAAGAGATGTTCGACAAGTCGATCACCTCCCAATCGAGACATCGCCAGTGCATCCCTTTGGACAAGCTGATAGAGAGCATCTATTGAAGCAAGTTTGAGCTTGCGTCTGGAAGAAGCCAAGTGATATCTGAAACGATCGACCATCTCCGGAATGTGAACGTGTTCAGGCGCGAACATAAGGAAATGCTGCATGCACTTGATTGCCTCCACACAAATATCATCGTCATCTTCCAGAGAAAATTCATGGACCATATTGAGCACAAGGGTCCTTGTCCGCACCGAATCTTGTATATCAGGTCCAAGGACGGTGATGATCGCATCAATGATTTGGCAGACCACTGGATACGCTGCAAGGTCACCACTGGAGTTTGAATTGTTCAAGGTTCCACCCTCTATTTCGTGAGAATCCAGGTTGTATATCTTCAAAAGCATGCCTAGAGTTCCGGGTACGAAAGACGAGTAAGCAAGATTTGCGGCGTTGATCACACGAGCCAGGGCATTTAGTGACCAAAAATGAACCAAGGGGTGCGGGTCATTGCTCAAGGACATCAGGATGTTAACCGTCGTCTTCAAAAGAGGACCTGCAGCGAGGCCACCGACATGGCTATAGATGGCGCCAAAGGCTAAGGCACACCCAGCTCGACCTTGAGGGTCACGGTTGTTGACAACATGATCCACCAAGACTTTAATTTGACTGGTTAAGAAGGTGGTGCCTGCAATGTTGGCCATTCGACCGATGGCTTCGCTGCTAGCAGACCTTAGAACACTATCCCCGTCAACGAGTGCATCCTGTTTCAACATATTGAGTAATGCAAAGAAAATAGTATACGCAAGGTGAAAGTACCTTCATAAATGGGGCAATCACTGAAGTAATCTGAGAACTCCCAAACGTCTCTCGAGCCTGACGATAATGAGACGTCATTGCATGGCGTAAACTCTGGACAATAGCTATGACGCTATTGACGAACATAGCAGTTCTACGACCGGCGTTCTTCTCAAGCTTACTCGATCGGACTGTTTCCACCAACTGAGATACTGTACGCGTTGTGGACGCAAGATCCTGAACCGGCAGAAGTTGCGCAAAGAGTTCTATGGCCGAGTCTACAACAGCAGTGATGGGTGAAGGTGCTTCCACTAGTCGAAACTCGTCTTCTGGAGAGTTGTCTGGGCATAGTGAGAGTGTGTCATGCTCAGGTGCCCACAGCGATGGTTTGCAAAGCTTTGGCAAGAGATAATCAGGGAGTTGCATTGTCACGACCATTGCAACGAGCTTACCAGCATATCCGTAGTTTCTTCAACCAATGTGACACGAGAATGACTCGTAGCAGCTGACTGACCGTCTCCTTCTGCACCACCTTCCGCAATATCAATAGAAGTAACTCCATACGCGTAACCGTCTGCACACTGCCAAATCGAAGTAAGTGCTCCCGAGGACGATGCAATCGCAGCCTGCATAGAGGAACCAGCGAAACCATCTGGACTTGCGAAAAGAGCGATCGCAGATTGCAGTAAGGTCGTTTGAACAGATTCAGTCAGACTTGCCGTCCCAAGCGCTGTGAAAGCCTGGTAAACTCTGCGACGGAGTAAGGCCTCTCTTGATCGAAGGGATAGACCTTTTTGGTCAGTTTGCATGGAAGTAGAAGAATCCTCGAAACTTTGAGAGTTAATCGTATTTAAGAAAGACAATGCGTTGCCCAATAAAGTTGACACGCGGCGCGCAACATCGAGGGTAAGAAGTGGGGTGTTATGGCGTAAAAAGCAAAGGATAGCACCGAGTGCACTTTCCCGAACATGAAGAAGGAACTCCCATTCTGCAACAGTGCGTCCTGTTGGGTTATCTTTGCTCGTAGGTTTTGGCAAGGCATTACGCCATAGAACCAGTAGTTGTGGAAGGTGTGGCCTGACGAAATTGGGCCCTAGCAGCATGAGGGAAGCTATGCAAGTCCAAGCAACTTCTACTTCTACTCCGGCGATTTTAACATCGTGGTCACTGGCACGTTTCAAGAGCTGGGTCGCAATGTCGAGTACTTTTGCAGTAATATCATAGGAGACGTACAGCGGGCGCCGTGGGATGATAGCAACCAGGGCAGCAAGACCGTAAGCATGGCCTAACGCACGGAGATCGACATCGGATGGTGCTGCCGGAGACTGCAAGGAATCGATATCACGCTGCAAAAACTCAATGATGACCAATATAACTTTCGGTAAGCGCAGCGGCGTTGAATAACAGAAGCATCGCAAAGCCCAAGCAGCATTCACACGGACTGTATGACTTGAGTGCGAAAGCAGGGTTACCAAGGGTTCTGACACAGCTTCCTGGTGTAGGGTATCAATCGTCAGAACTCGTGCTATGTTGGAATACATCGATGATACGTACCTGGACTGGAGGAGGAGCGTTTCCAAGTTGCTGCAACAAACCAGCCAGTTCCCTCAGTACTATCGTGAGTACGAGCGAATTGGGGGAAAGGTGACCTGGCATTAAGGCAGGCCATCTCTTCAGGTATGAAGACGATAGCTCCCTAATGGCACCTATTTGCCCCTGCTCAGTCAGCATGCGAACGGCAATCAAGTCTCGCAGCAGCAGTCCTATAAGCTTTCTAAGAAACAATTTGTCGTATCTAGTAGCAGAGTTTTTCGGGTTTGAAACGATCTCAGTCATCAGATGACTAACGATGAGAGCGTAGTTGCTCTCTGCGAAACTGGAGCCAAGCTTGTTTAGGAGTGCTATATAGAAATCGAAGATGCCAGCCCTAGCCTTCCGTGATGTCTGTGGTTTGTTAAATAGGGACGATAGCTGAGAAAACATCTCTTGAGGAGAAAGCAGTGCTTTCGTCTGTTCCGAGGTCATATGCGAAGGAGCAGATTCTTGATCCTCCTCATTCTCTTTCTTCCCCTTCTGAGTGGATTCAGGAGCAGGAATGACGCGTTCTATTTGCGTGAGAGATAGTACATGTCCGACCAATTGAGCGAGAGACTGCCGCGTGACATGATCTGCGTTGTCGAGATTTTTAGTAGAAAGGATGACTATTGATTCGACTTCGCCAACAGTGATGATCTCTTCGGGCGGATACATAGCTATCAGAACCTAAGAAAAGCTCATTAGGGATATAGAACGACCTAGAGAGATCTACTTACTCCTGCTGCAGCGCGTTGGACAGCTAGTGCCTTGTCACTGAGTCCATATTTCATTTGCTTGATGATGTCTTTCGAGATTGCGTCTGTTACGGCCTTCCTTGCTGTTGTAAGGGCTTTTCGCAACGCTGATAAAGCGTGATGCCGGATAAGTGGGGACTTTGAAGAGAGAATGCAGGAACGACGTCGTCATGAGCAATGGCTTGAGTGATATAAAGCTAAAGCTACATACCCCTGATGATTTATATGTTTTCAGCGAGATAGTGGCGATTTCAACCATGAATGACATGAACTAATAGTAGGTGTGAGAACAGTACGCGATAACTCGGAGAGAGCATACTTGTGAGCCAAAAACGGCCATCAATTCCCCAATGCAATATAATGCGGCTCTAGATTGAAGTAAGTCATTGTGTTGTACATATAGAAAAGTGTGCTAGAGCTCACGTTCTAACAGTTTCCTTGTCAGATGATTTGAAATCTCCGGCAACCTTAACGAATGTTTGCAAAGTATCGAAAAGGGTCTTTGATTCTCCTCGTGTGTATAATGAGATGAGACATCTTGCAACAGGGTTTCTCAGAATGCGACCAGGGATAGGATACTGGTCTGCACGGGTGATAGCCTTGACAAGAGTCGATTCTACATGCGGTTGCGATGCTTTGATTTGGTCCTGGGGAGTATGAGTATGGACGATATTGCTGAATGAATAAATGTTCGTACATGAGGTGCATCTTTGAGCTTTTCTTCGAGAGAACAGAGCCACTGAAAGAGGTAAAGTTCGCCATTTTCACCCGAAAGCTGTGACTGGGACGAATGAGCCAAAATTGCGGGTTACTGCGAGCAGAACACAGATACCTCATCAATTTCATCTATCGTGACTTCTGCAGCCATATCAGTAGCTTCGATATTCCAGCAATCACAGTGAAAGATAGGAATATATGACACGAAAGAAAAGACGCGGAGCTCACTGCAGGTTGAGTTTCTTAGAGAGAACGCAGCAATAGTACTGCGCTTACATAACAGGGTAATGGACTGGCTCAATATAGCACTCAGAGCTCAATCCTCGAGGCCGCTGCCTTTCACTCCTTCGCTTGCCTTCGCTTCTTGCAACTTAGAACGCCCAAGCTTAGGATGCTATAGTATTCACATATAAGCCATATTGGTCGCATAAATGGCGTTGGCACAAGAGCCTGCGATGGTTCCTGACGATACAGCGTGTTCTGTGCCCAGCTTGAAGGTATCTGAACCAAATGTAGACCCACCAGTTGACTCCTGCCAGGACATGTCCTCGGTCGCGGCTGAAACGCCTTCAAACTCGTTCAGTGGTGCTTTATTGACCTCGTCTTCGACTACGAGCGAAACTGTAACTCCCGTGTCGGTTCCATGCACGCCCACCAGCGTCTCACAGGATCTTGCCCCCTCGCACGCCGACAAATGTCGATCTGCCCACCTACACCCATCCGCACGTCTTTCCTCGTCTTCGTTACTGCAACCTCTGCGCCCTCATCCAGCCAAGTCTCTCGCTTTCAACAAATACATTCTGTACGAGAACAAACTTCGCTTCTACATCATTGCCTCCAATGCGTCCGACTCTCGCCATCGTATCATTAAAATCGACCGAACCTCCCAGTGCGACCTCACCATCGTCGAAGACGAGACTGAGTACAGCGGGAAGCAGATGAGTGCGATGCTCAAAATGCTTGACGATGGTAACAAAGGCTCGGGTGGTTTGGGAAAACCACGCGTGTTCTTCGGAGTTGCTGGTAAGAGGGCCGTACACTATGGTGAAAATATGCCCAGTTCTGACTCGTATCAGGATTCGTGAAGTTTACTGCAGGCTGGTATATGCTTATAATCTCCGAGCGTTCCGTCGTAGCTCTCCTGGGCGGTCATTATCTCTACCATTGCGAGAGTACCGAAATGATTCCCGTCTGTATTAATCACAAGATCGAGAAACCTGCCGAGGAGCAGCGTCTGATGAACGTATTCAAACAAGTGGACATGTCTAAGAATTTCTACTTCAGGTATTTGCACGACTCAAGGAACCTTACTTCAGACTGACAGCCATTGTAGTTACTCATACGACTTGACATCAACTCTCCAGCGTAATTTGACACAAATAGGCCGCTTTGCAGGAGACATGTGGCCTTTCACTGACCGTTATGCCTGGAACTTTCATATGCTGTCTTCGCCTTTCGAAAATGAAACGGAACATGTCGTGAGATCTCACTGGATGCTACCTCTCGTTCACGGTCACGTCGATCAAGCCAGTGAGTATTCCCTACTTTTGTCGACTTCGCAGTTCGGCGAAAGTTGTCACTCATATCCCACTCACTAACTTGACTCGCCTTCCCAGAGTTGACTGTTCTAGGCCGAGTCGTTTTTGTCACTCTCATAGCTCGTAGGTCCCGTCACTATGCAGGCGCAAGGTATCTCAAAAGAGGTGTCAACGAGGAGGTACCTAAATCTATGTAACATACTATCCTCTTCGCATCCCTGAGTTTGCTTCGTAGGGCAATGTCGCCAACGAAGTTGAAACTGAACAAATAGTCTCAGAAGCCCTCACGACCGCATTTTATTCACCACCAGGAAGGGACTCACCCCCAGAGGGGCAGCTGCGCCGTCCCAGCCCCCACTACACTAGCTACGTTCAGGTAACACCCCCCATAGCCACTTATTCTCCTACCTTTGACCGAGAAAACGATGTATCTAGTATAGAGGAAGCATCCCCATTCACTGGACGCAAGAAACGACAAATATGAGTCCTAGACCACCTATTGAAAGTATGTTGGTGCCTATATGTTTTGCATTGACCACATTGCTGACCTCTTTCCCAGTCAATGTCATCGATCCTTTTTATACTGCTGCATCCCGACACTTCGATGACCTTTTCAGACGATATGGAGCCCCGATCACTGTACTCAACCTGATAAAAAGGCGTGAGCCTGTACCTAGGGAATCAAAGCTACTAGAAGAGTACACACAATGCGTCAAATACCTCAATCAGTTTCTTCCGGAAGACAAGAAAATGATTTATCGCGCTTGGGATATGTCTCGTGCATACAAAGAGTATAATGTTCATTCCCTCATTTTCAGACCCTAGTAATATTAAAGATAATGTAGAAAAACACAAGACGTGATTAGCTACCTCGAAGACATCGCGGAAGAATCTATCCTGATTACCGGGTTTTTCCACTCCGGACCTGAGCCATACTCGCACTTTCTGCAAAATGATATTGAGTGAGTGGTACCAAGTAGGTATGCTTTCAGCCATTGATATTATGCGCTACAGTGACGAAGAGCGACCCCCTTGGCGCAACCACATCTCCCTTCAGAACGGTATCTGTCGAACAAATTGTGTTGACTGTCTAGATCGCACCAACGCTGCACAGTTCGTTTTCGGGAAGCGTGCTCTGGGACACCAGCTGTACGCCCTTGGCGTCGTCGACAGCCCCAACCTTGCTTTCGATTCGGACGCTGTGAATATGTTAACGGAGATGTACCATGATCACGGAGATAGTGAGTCTTACTCGCACTTTAATATTTCTCCCCTGCCTTCTCTAACTGTAAAGTAGCCATTGCCCTACAGTACACAGGAAGTGCCCTCGTAAACCGAGTTGAGACATACCGGCGCATGCCTCACTGGAATAGCCACTCACGAGACATAATCGAAAACATACGGCGTTTCTACACTAACTCTCTTCTAGGTATGTACAATGTCCGGACATTATTCAATATACCTTATGCCATTTGATTCACTCCGTAGATGCTGACAAGCAGATGGCGATCAACCTATTCCTTGGTGTCCGCAGCGAGCGCACCAGTGTCCATCCTCCCAAACGGGGTGGCTACCAGAAATGGTTCCACGAGGAACACCTTCGGCCGGCCTACGTCGTCGATGAATGTGACAGAGCAATTCGGGACTTCGTCCAAGCAAGAGGAGATTTCTGGATTGAGTACTACCGTCCTTTGCTCTTTACGACATTGGGAAAACACTTTGCGTATTCGATGAACAGCACATTGAAGCTTCCTGGGTGCGTCCTTGTCCCTGTCACTGCCCTTCTCTCTTCTAAGCTCATAAGTATTTTGTAGTAAAACGGCGAAGGACATCAATACCAGTCCTTTCCTCCCGCATAGTACTCGTTCCGTGCATCATCCGAGGTATGACATATTCTCCTCTTGCTACGGATCTGTATTTTGATATCGCATTTAAGGCTCATGGAAGGAGTCCGACGATGGATTGGCGCTCATCCCACTTCGCGTGTTCAAACTTCTAACAGAAGGCCAAGCTCAAAGGTGGAGAAACATCAGAAGACACACCAGGATCCCGAACATGATCATCGATCTACGGAAGCGATAGCCAAACGACTATTAGACCCTATCGTTTCCAACGAGGAAAAGGCAGAATATCAACAGTCTGTATCCTCACCCTACGCTGCTTTTGCGTTTCTTGACTGAACTGCTTTACAGGTATATTGAGCAGTGCCATTTTCTACTGCAAGCACCGCCTGATGAGGCAGAGGCCGCAGATAAGGAATTGTATGAGAAGTTTGTCGGAAAGGCTATGGGAGATGTTTACGATTGGAGTGCCGAGGTGCCTTTGAATTTCTACGCCTCTTATGCGGAACTAGGGACGGCACAGTATCTAGATGGGGGGCGAAAAGACAGCCTACCCATCACGTTCAATTACGACCGATGGCTCAATGAGGGAGCACAGAAGCTTGCTTGAGATGTAGTACACTTATAATCATATGGGATCTGATATTTCCTTGTTTTCATTGTGTGTATGTAATGTTTTTCGTCCGCTGCATCACTATAATTATTATCATCAAGAGGCTAACACCATTGCAATGGCTGACACTGACTTCATCTATAAATATTTCTGCTCGGAGCCGCTCAGAGAGCCGCGGTTGGTGAGAATTCTTAGCCATGGCACATCTCAGACAGGATTTTACGTATTCCTGTACGTCTTTGACCATGCCAGGCCACATGTAGTTTCTGGAGATCAACTCCATTGTTCGTTGCCACCCAGGGTGCCCAGCCACTGGAGTGTCGTGATGTCTGTCTATTGCCTTGATCCTTGCAGACTCAGGCACATAGATTTTGTCTTTAAAATGGAAGAGCCTGTCTTCCCATAAATAGTTTTCATTGCCATCAAGGCGCACCTTCTCTTCTGAGGAGATGTCTTTCTTGAAGATTTCCAGAAGATCGGAATCCTGCCCGATTCTAACATTGGCAACCCTTGATTGGTCTATCAGGGTAACACCTTTGTTGTCATCTTCGATGCCGTTGGCATGATCCTCTCTTCTGGACAAAGTGTCCGCTTTCCCCATAGAGCTTCCAGGCTTATGAATTAATTTATAATTAAACCTTGACAAGTATACTGCGTAGCGGGCCTGTCTTCGGTTCAAGTCTCGGGCCGTCATAAAATACTCCAGATTCTTATGATCAGTCCAAATTTCAAATTGGTGTCTAGCACCTTCTAAGTAGTGCCGCCAGTGCTCTAGAGCTCTAATGATGGCCAGCATCTCCTTATCATATATTTGATAGTTGCGCTCTGTAGGCGACAAACTATGCGATAAATAGGCACAAGGCCTCCAAAGATCGTCAGGGCATTTAATTGATAGAACAGCCCCAGTAGCAAAATCAGAAGAGTCGGTTTCTAGCCGGAACTCTTTGTCCAATTCTGGAAATGCTAATATGGGCGCTGTCATGCACCAAAGTTGATTGGTAGCATGGACAGGTGTCAATAACGAAGCAAATATTCAAAAAGACTCGCCTTTGCGCCACACGGGCACAGTGCCACATGGAATAGTAATTAATATTGCCTTTTTCGAACTTGTGGCTGATCAGCACCACCTCTATTAGGCAATCCAGTCACGCTCACCTTTGCTTTTCCATCCGGTACTTTCCGCATTTCGGCATTTCGGCAAATTTTCGCGTCGCCACTGGCTACACATTGCATTGCGCCCTCGCTTTTGTCGTTTCCCTTACTCCCCTTCCTTTGCCTAGCCCCACCATGGGCCCCTTCCTCTCCTTTTTATTCTCACCTGATGGTCGTTTCTGGATCCCCATTCTAATCCACTTTTTCGTCACCTCCACCCTCCTCCTCCTCATCTTATTTGCACCCCCACCATTTCTGATGTCACCACTTCCTATCCGCTTCCGTCGCCAATCCGTTGACTACCACGTGCCACTGCTGATATCAGCAAAGCCCCGGCGGCCGGTCCAAATAGGGCAACAGGTCCATCTTCATGACGTTGATCTGCCATCATATACTATCAAAATGTCGGTCGCTCGTCTTGCCTGGTTGGAGCATGGGTGGGTAGTTTTTGAGCTGGAGAAGGTTCATCCCCTTGCGTCGCCCATGTTCATCGCTGTCCCATTCACTTGGGTACACTTATCTTTTGTCCATTGTCTTCGCTACAGCTACACCTACCACACGCTGCCTGGGACTCACTTATTCCAAATTGGAACTACTCCTCTCCCTCCCTCGTTTGATCAGGTGGTCCAACACAACCAGTCCATTGGTAAGGCCATGGAACTGTCGGATTTAGACTAGGTGGTGGACCGGTGGCTCCAGTTTCTTTTTCTTCAGCAGAACATTCATTTACAGTGCGATTATTTTTGATTTTTGAATCATTTTTATGGACACATATTTTTTTAGAATGCCTGACTGACAATAAAGGAACTGTGTTGATACTGATAGTGTTTTGCCTTGCCCTTTTTTTACTGCATCTTCCCATGACATCATGATTTTCCTGCTCTCTTTTTGCTATTGGACTTTACTTTATGGCTGTACAAACCTGTGACATTACTCACAGCATTCATTGTTCTATCTCTTTCTTTTCCTTTTTTGACAATCTTATCCTGTACTACCTACGCAGGATTTGTCAGCATACATTCCTTCCTTCATGTTCTTTCTCATTCTTTTTGCACAGCTATACTGTGCATAGCCTACTTTTCTTTTACTATATAAACCCCTGTATTTTACCTTGTAAAAACAACAAGAACTCAATTCCAGACTTCTTCTCTAATCTCAAGTTCACTACTCTCTGCTACTTGTGATCCAGTGTAGTCACAACACTTCCCACTGCTACCACTGTTAATTGCTGTCATCATCACTTCCCACTTTTGAAGTCATTGTCATCCCTTTCGATTAGAGTCCTTCTGAGCACTACAGTTTGTGCGTCAGGAGCCTGCTATCACTGGGAACCTCGTCATATTGTTGTTCTCAAACCTACCTTGTGCTACGATTAGCAAGGTAGTGCTCATCTATACTCATTACTAAGCCCCTATCTTCTATAAATTCAACTATCCCTCCTCCTCAAAACCCACACTCATACACCACTGGGTTTTTACTTTGAAGGATCTTTATACGTACCACCCCACGAACAACCAGACCACTCCACTGTTCTAGGAGGCAAAGCCCATAAACAAGTTCCTTGGAATCTGGGAGGATTGTGTGTTAGTTTGTTTTGTGTGTGTTTTTTTTCTAACAACAGTTCTCATCATCGACACCAGCCCAGACCGGTGGTAGTCACCCAGAAAGGTGAAGAAGAGTTCAAAGTTGAACAAGTAGTAGATGCATGCTTGAAGTGTGGAAAATTAGAATTCCTAGTCCTATGGGAGGGCTATGGAGACAAGGACAGAATACGGGAACCAGAAGCCCATCTGGACAACTCCTGCAATATTGTTTGCAAATCTTATTCTAAGAATCCTTTAGCTCCTAGGAAGCTCAGAGGTATGGATTCAAATCTTTTTAAAATCCTTTTTCAACCTATACCCAAAAATTTAACTACTACCTCCGGTACTTGGTCTCGCCTGGAAGTCGAGCTTTAGAAAGTGGGTAGTGTTACGATACACAATTTTTGGACCTTTAAATTTCATTCTCCTCTTTAACTTTCTTCTGTAGTCTTCACACCCTGTGCCATGCAGCACTTTCCATTATTTGTTCAAACTCCACCTTCTCACGCTATGCTGCTTTTTCTTATTTTTAGCTACAAGTATCTCACACAGTGGAGCTGGTCACACAGGCTGTGCCCCATGACATCATCAGCCACTACCTCCATCAACTGTATAGTACATATGTACAAACAACCTGTAGTAGTATATATGCCCCAATAGATCAAGAAGACTCCTCAGCAAGTCCTCCTGTTGTTTACCCACAACAAACTCGGTCTACTTTAAGGGGCTTACCCACTCCTCATTCTATCCTCTATAGCTTGTCATTGTGTGCGCCAGAGTATAAAACTCTGGTTGTGACAGCTCATCAATCTCCTCCCCCAACCAAGCCGATGCCTCCACTGCATCTGCTTGCACTGGGGATAATAGTCTGACAGTGCCACCCTTAGTAAGTTGTAGTAACCTTGTGAATAGCATACCAGACGCTGACCTGATAATGTCTCCTAGACAACATACTCATGCTGCTCTCATCTATCCATATCAATAATGACGATGCTGTCATGCGGATATCCACTGTCATTCAACAAGCTGCCAGTTGCACAACCTCTGCCATCACTTTGGCCACATCAGCATCCACACTCACACCTACTCCTGCCCCGATGCCAGCTCCAGCTCCCACTCTGACTCCCACTCTCCCAGTGGCTTCTGCTGCCACTGCTGTGCTTGGGCTTAGTGCACCCGTTATGCTCCCTGCTGCTATAGCACCCATCAACCAGATTAGTGTGCCTTCTGTGTTAGAATATACTCTGACATACCAATACTCCATAGAATAATACCTCTGATTTGTAAGCCAGCCCAGTATGCAGCAGCTATTCTGTGTAAGACGTCCGTGGTTGCATGTCATGTTTAAGATCCTACATTGTATAACCTTGGCCATATAGCTCAATTGGTAGAGCAGCTGGCATGTATCCAGAAGGTTCCAGGTTCAATCCCTGGTCTGGTCATTATCCAATTTTATCATTCTGTGCCCTATTCTTATTCTTGCACCTACAGTATCATGGTGTGACTTACAACATACCTGAACCCGGGGCCCCTCCCCCATTCTATTGGGTGACTAGAGGGCGCCGTATCAGAATATTCTCTTCCTGGTGAGTTTATCTCAATCATGAGCTACTGGCACTCGTTAATTCCAGCAGGCAGACCACATCTCCTCTGGTCACATCTGTGAGCCGTGCCGTTTATACTCATTGCACATCCATCCATAGATACCAGCAGCCTGAGCATGGAGAGTGCTATTGATGCTGACAAGACTGAAATACTCCCGTAGTTTCATGGTGCAGGCTGGGTGTGGGTTGAATAATAGAATATATCTTGTATGCTACGCATAAATTTTTGTATCTGAAATGCTCAAATGCCACATCAATGCTTGTTTTCTTGATTTCTCGAACGTCCCTTGAAATCACCCATGTGTGTATAGGTTCTTTTTATCCACATTGGGGATTTACCAATGCCATCCTATCAATTAAAAATAAATTTGATGAAGCTGGGGTTGAAAAATAATATGCGACCGGCATGTTCAAGGTTTTCAACCGTAACCAATGGGCCACTGTACAAAGATGGCTGTGAAGCTGTCATATGCCGGTTGATTTATTGCTACTCAAAACTATAGAATGGAGGCACCCCGCAAAACAGCCTTATATTGAACAAGACTACCGGGTGAGTAGGAGCCTGGCAGAAGTGCCAGCATAGAAACAACGGTGCTTGCCGAGCTGCAAAGCGTAACACTGGATATGGGCGGTCATCATGGACCGGGACAAGTAAAATATTGAGCAGTGCTCATTATCCATTTATCCTCAACACAGCCTATACGATAATCTTGAAGGACCTATCTTTGATACCAACAAAAAGGACGATGCAGAAGCCAGGTATTTTCATCCATCAGCGCCTACCTCTTTCGTCCACCCATGGCTGCCTACAATATTTATGCTCAACAGTTATCTGAACTATGCCATGGTTATCCCCTCTGGTTCCCGGAACCTTGCATGTATGATGAAGTGACAGTAGGCGACGTGGGCTACGTCCGGGAGGGAGTCTTTCATAGACTGTTCAATGCCACCAGGGCGTCCGACCACCCTTCAAACGCGCTATATGGAGTTCCGGAGGGCTTTGTGCAGCTACAGCTTCCCCAAGGCTCGATCCGCAGGTTTGAGAAACTCCTAGATCCAGGTGCTCCATTATATAGTCAGAGTGTCTCCAAGATAGGAATTGCGGCCTCGGCAACAGGGTTCGTATTTTGATCATGCATCGATATATGTGGGTTCTTACAGACACTCAGGCCTGGGAGTCCGACCGTCGCTGGCGCCAATCTACAGTTCTCGTGCTCTAGTAATCGAGGCGCTATCTTGGTACTAACGAGGCGTACCGATCGCGAAGATGTCATGTCATCATGCGAGAGGGCTTCGAAGAGTACATTCGAACTCATTTCCGGAGCTGGTATCAGTTTGTAAATGGTCGTTTGCGTCATGGAGTCGAACATGGAAAAATCATGCTTGTTACAGGATGCGACAAAACAGCTGAGTGGGCTTCAGCTGTCTTTAGCGGTAAGACACGTAATGCCCATGTGTCTTTCACCCTTGGCATTCCATCTGGGATTTCGGGACAACTTGAAGCGGCTGGGACGTGGACGCATGATCAATCTGTGCAGCACAGAACAGGTCCTATTTGTCAGGGTACTATCAAGTACGACCAAACAATATTTATTAGGGGCTACCGCATCCGCGATAGATTAATCCTCGCACCTAAAATTATCAAGGCCGCTGCTGAGCCAGGGCCAGATTCCCCAAGACGTGGGGAAGAGGATGGCATGTCGCTGCAGAGGCATTACGAGGGTGAATTCAGCGATAACGAAGAGTCGGATTTCGAGGTTGAGTATATTCCTCACGAGCAATCGGTGTGTTCGATCTCTTTTTGGATCTTTGCTCATCCAACTGATTCTAATTATATTACGCATCTAGGATTACGATCCAGCTGATGATTTGTTCGAATCCAAGTTCAAGGTATACCTGCCGAGGGCTAGTCTCTTCAACATGTTGACCTTTTCTAACCTCAGAGCTCCTCCTCTGATGTTGTTATCGTCCACGATGATGAGTGGTGTTATACTCTATCTCCAAGTGGCAACGACATTCCAAGTCAATTGAAAAGTAAAGAAGAGATTGCACCGTCTCACCACTACAAACGGCCGGTAAGCGTATTCCTTCCGTCAGCGGCTATAGCTGGTTCTTAAGCTGAACATACATTTAGGAGTATGTAATCAATAGATCCACTTCGACTCATGGCACAAGTGGGTTACAAATATATGATCAGCCCTTACTCTTGAAGCAGAACGATGTACTATCCGAAGCTATGGGAGCAGGACCAAGTTCTTCCCAACGTTAGGAGAGGAGTGCTAGAATTGGGAGCACGAGTGGAATCGTAGGCTCGAACTTAGACCCCCCAAGCACGAACCCGGACTCCCCGTCGGAACCCGCTAAACCCTCCCCGGAACCTACAAAGTCCTCTTCCCCGGAACCCGCGAAGCCCTCTAGGCTTCCTCAGGTTGCACGACGACTCTTAAACCGTGTGCGCTTAACCAAATCCAAGCCGTCAAAGTATAGTGCAGAACAAAGGTCTGTTAAACCACGTTCTGATCTAAGGTTACTGTATAATGTCTGATTACGGTCACTTGTGATGGTAGTACCCAGCCTAATGCAAGTTCCCTGATTGACAGGAAAGCTGATCTTTGGGCTGATTTCTGATTGCGGTGGCTTGCGACGGCAGCACGCAGTGTAACTCACATTCCCTGATTGACAAGAAAACAGATGTTTGGGCTTGACCCGTATATATAGGACAGGATGATGTTAACTAGGACCCAGTGTAAATACAGTATGTTTACGGAAATCAAAAGGCAAGGGGTAGCGAATATGAGAAAGCAAAAAATGGGCAGAAATCGACAATTTTCCCTGTTCCGGCACTGTGCCAAATAATGGTAAGCTAGAAAAGCAAACTAAGTGTGCGTCAGTGAATTGCGCTACCGTAGAAGGTATGAGAAGAAAGTAAACGCACGCTGAGTAGCTGACGTACCCACTGAATAAGATACGTATGGTGCTCATACGATCGTTCAACGAGGGACCACAAAAGCTAGCTTGAGATATACACTTACATAGCATCATTTTAGTGTATCCATATATTTTCCCGCCCATCTCCTTGATCGTCTATAATCATACATGTGCATTATGCTACCTTCGGCCGGCTCTGCGCGACCAGCTTCTGCCCGCATGATATCCACCACACTGCTACGCATGTTAGGCCAAGCGTAACACCAAGCCCAAGATGGGCCAGGACAGGTACAGTGAGCAACGCTCCTCGTCCACCTTCCCTGAGTATGGTCATAACCCTGAAGTGTCTTCCACTATATGTTATCAACGAAAAGGACAGCATGGAGGTCAGGAGGATCTGCCACGTAGGCCAGACATTCCTCCATTTGAGTAGATGTCCCATCTGGCGTGTCCGGAAAAACGAGAAGACGAAATATAAGGCGTATATGATGCGTGCAGACAGATTGACGATGTTTGCATATACCAGGGAGGTGTCGCCAAATTGCAGAGAATAGAGTGTGATTGCAGCACCGACATAAATCAGTGAAAATACGGCCATCCATCTGCACCCGATCATTATCAGTACAGAGTGCAGAAACCTGAGAAACCTGATCATACCGACTCTGTCTAGCTAAGTCTTTAGGAGTAGCAACGCTGGAGAGAAATGCTTCTAAGCCTCCGTTCACGGCCAGGAATGGTATATAATAAACCCAAGCTAGAAGGACTCGAGGGGCACTCGTGGATAGGTATTGAGGTGGGAGCAGCAAGTGCAAGAATACCGGTAAATACGAAGATCCGAAGATCACAACGATGATCGTGAAAGTGAGCTGGATGGATAGCAAAGACAACAAGGCTTCTGATGCTTGTCTCATAGCCAACTCATAGTCTACCCCTCCCTTGGATGGAGCTTCTGAAGACCCTTCTTGGCCATTACTAGAAGACAATATTCTCGAAAAGAACACTCGGCATATTTCTTCGACAGGCTGGAATACAATACGTGCAATCAAGGACCCTGGGTGGATCCCTTGTGAATGGGAAAGGTTACCGAGATAGATGGACCCTTACCGTAATTCACAGCGATAGCATACCCTCCTTGATCCCCGAGTGAACTTAGCCATGATATGATGAACTTATCACCCTCGGTCAAGAAATGCTTAACGAGAGACTGAGACGTCATACTCCACGAAAGAGATAACGATGCAGGATCGAAATACTTCGACATAGTTGTATGCGCTACACCTTCACTTGAAAGATGATAAGATAAATAAAGGAAGTACCGATGGAAGGACGTACGTGCTAGCGAACGGGCGTCGCAAGCGCTGTGGCCACAGTGGTGGTCTACCGAGGCGAACGGTGTACATCATGAAAATGCTCAGACTATATATCATCTGACCAAACGCAAAGGCTATCAAAGAAAGTTCACCAGCTTCCCGCCCTCTGCGAGAATCGTAAAGCAGCACAAGGATAGTTGCTGCAGTTTTACTAGTGATTCCCAGACCCTCGGCCCTGACTCGAATCTGAGTACGTACTTCCCCCATTGCCCTATTATCATCAATACCATTATAGCTTGTTGTAAAGAAAACCACTCACTGATTGTGCATTGGCTCGCTCAGCAGTTCGGACATAGCAGCAATGACATAGATCAATAGCGCAGCACGGAAATGTGGCTGGTTTCGTGTCTCAGCGGCAGTAAATTGACCGTATAGCAGTGCTGTAACCGCAGAAATAGGAAAGCCGACGATGAACGGAAGAGTAGACAAGTTGGTAGCTGCCTTTACTGCATCAATGTACGACGGATCTTTTACTCTTTTGCCCTTTGCATCTCGTTGCGCTGAAGCTTTCTGGGGCCAAGCGCGCAGAAGGGCATTCCTCACGCCTTCCCGGCTGAGAAACAGGATTGTGCTAAGTATGAGCTCGAATTGTATCGCTGCGGTCCCGTAAGCTTGAGGTGATGCCAAACGAAATAAAGCCTGATTCAGTGCAAAAGTAAAGAGGCGAGAGAAAAGCTGGAGGGCCATCAAAGAAGATGCAGACGACAGCGAAGACCTCATTAGGTTAGCGCCTCGTTCATTTGGTGCACTGCTGGATGTCGAGGCCATCCTAGAAGGTATTAGCGAGCCTTACACTGTTTGTGGTTTACTCGTGAAATGGACAAGCATCATTTTGTTTTCGTAGACGTGGAGGTGTGCAAGTGGTGGCTGTGCGCTACGAATCGCAATTTGAACCCAGCGGATATGTTTTGTCAAGCACTGGACAAGCTTTTGAGATTTAAAAGCTTCATCGCGCTGGCTTCATGAGCACAATTGTAGCGAGTTGTTAGGTGTCACAACTCCCTATAGGCATGTAGTACATTTGTATACATGCAGCCTTTTACTGAAAAGCGACTCGAAGCTTGTAATAGAAAGTAGAACATGTACATGTAGACTCATACAAAATCCAACATCGCAAAAACAGCACAGAAAAGCGAAAATAAATAGTCATAAAAGCTATCGTAATCAATACAAATCAAAAGGCAGAATACTGTAGAGCCTACTACAAATTTCCAAAGGAAAGCGCAAAGCTATAAACTTGGCAGACGGCTTAAATGGCTACACGGATTATAAAACGATAGCAACAACAAAGCCTGTGAAAGACAAGTGGTACACAAAAAAAAAATCGTAAATCCAAACCATCATAAGTAGAAATTTAATCCTGGACCAAGAAATATAATACATTATTATCTCGCGCTCGAGCCTTCAGGGATGGCTATGATGGTGTCATCGTTCGTCAACGACCTCGGACGACTGTCATGTTGAGTTAGTCCTGCTCTCTGAGCGTAAGCTCCCGGAGCACCGTAGATTGCTTCCACGAGCGCAAAGGCTAGTCCGACAGCCGCATTAAGGACGCGCCATCGGTGACCAATGACGTCGATACCTTCGACGCTGGAGTTAAGGACGTCAAAAGGATAAGCAAACTGGGCAGCAAGCCTGATGATGGAAGCCGTAAGCGCATCAAAGGGAAGCACTGGAGGAGGTAACGCTCCCATCTCTCCGCGAGTAGACGTCGAGTTCGATGGGTGGAATGAGATGAGAGTTCCGAATAGCGATGGCAAGAATAGCGATGGTATTGACCAGTGCATTAAAACAGTCCAGAACGTGGATGATTCGAAGATTGACAATGGTGGGTAAGGAATTGACACAAATGATGCATCGTGCGCGGAAGTTGTAGGCCACAGTGGAACCTTTTGACAAATCAATGAATACAGCAGGCAGACATGCCAAAACAATAAGACAAACCTCAGTTGACTGCCACGGAATAACAGTGTACAAGATATATATCAGCTCGAATACAGCTGTGAGTGACCACACGTTCCGTGAATTCGAGAGGAACTAACAAAACCGAGGTCAATAGAGCATAACGAGAAACATTTAGATAGTGTTACATACAGTACGCAGATTGAGTAGCATATCACTACTAGATTGTAGAAATTGATCTTCCTGCCTTCTGAAAACGTCGACGACACCATTCATAGGAATGCTGGGAACAGCGTTGGCTATTCTAGATACAGTAATAGGGACTGAAGATGCCACCTGCTGACTACGTGGTGCTGGAGAATCGCGATTTGTGGATGGCGACGCGTTCGTAGCGGGAGATATAGGTTTCTTCAACATCATAGAAACGTCCCGAATATCTGAGACAGGGGTAATATCGCGCGGAGCTTCAAGCGCAGGGTTACGCCGAGTAGACCTGGTAGTAACGGGACTGCTGGATGTCTTAATGCTTGCATTGTCGTCTATAGATTCCATGGTATCTGAGGGTACAAATCGCCTGTATATTAAGCATCAGTTGATGTGGCATCATCATCAGAGATCTCTGGGTTCATACCCTATCGAAGGTTGTGGTTGTACGCTCTTCTTGCGCTTTCCAAATAATCCAGAGAAAACCGGTTCGTCCTCTAGCTTGGTCTGATTATCCTCGAGATGCTTTTTGATTCTGGTCTGTAGGTCTTCTCGTGTACCAGAGTCGCTTATGCGAAGAGCGCCGGCTATCTGTTGTAGTTCTGCCTTCTTTTTTGGTTGCAGAGCACCAGAATACGCGACTGGTGCCATATCCACTGATTTGCGATTATAATGCAATAAATGCTAGAAAGTTTATGGAAGTTGAGTCCAAGTTACCTTTCCAAACGTGCCAGATGGGATAAACGATAAACGAGGTGACACGAAACGCGTGGCCAAACAATGGTTCACGTGATGCGGCCTTAACCCTATTGTCTCTTAACACCTAACCCTATGCTATAGCATTGTTCCTAGCGACAGCCTTTGACACCGCAACCAAGTTATCATTAGACCTTGTTTTTCCCATCCTCTGTAGCATAAGACTCACAGGTGTAGCCATTCTTTGTATTTCTCACCACATTCTTTGTCGTCTCTTTTCGTCCTCTGGTAGGCTTTTTCTGAAATGCACTCCTTTTTCTGCTTCACTTTCCTTCTGTTGCTCGCTGGTCGAGGTATGTTTACTGTTTCCTCGATATCAGAACTCTTTTCAAAGCTTTCCACAGTGTTGTCCTTGAGTATCGAAATCGCAGGATTTTCTGGGAACATTTCTGCGAACCAGTTTCTCAATGTTTCAGACACCAGTGTGTTAGCTGCTGTATGTTCACTTTACGCTGTCTTTTGAGATATTCTCATTCTGATAACAATATAAATATAGTGCCAGACTCAATGTAACAACGGTACCACTGCGATCAACGTACGTCCGTCTTACAGCCCATCATATACTACTTCCTGACTCTTCCCGTAGAACTGTGGAACAAACGACACTTGCCTCTGCGACACTGCTACTATCGCGGCCATAACGAATTGCCAACAGTGTATGTTCGATGACTTGATCGCCAACTTCGCAGTGAGCTCCGACCCCAGAGTAGGGTCCACCCCAGCATTGACCGGTTAGTCTTCGGTAATCATTCTCCATGTCCCTTCCATCAACCATACTATTCCCCTCTATAGCCTACGTTGCGGCGTGTTCTTCGGCTGGTATCACGGTTCCAGCGACTAGTGTTGCTCTTACGCTTCCTGCTGATTGGGACGGGCCTTTTGGTGTCCACGCAAGTGTCGCTGGCACTGCGCTCACAGTTATCGTTGGTCTTGCTATGGGAACTTCAGCTATTGCCATGCTTTGTACCATGTAGGAAAAGGAGACGAGATTGCGTGTGTGTATCAATAATATACAGCATCTGTGATGCATTGTAGTCGATTCTTCAAACGTAGTTGTCAGTTGTATGACCTCTGAGACGAAATAAGGTAAGCTCACTGTACCTTCATTGAGCTCGTGATTGCCACCAAAGTCTTGTGACATACAAAAAGTTACAATTGTCACGAAATGTCACCGTGAATGCCGTGATACATGCGAAGTACACCTTTCTACAACGGCCACCTAAGGACTGGGATATCACGTCGAAAAGCTCTCATTCTGGCGGCACATTATCTCAAATGTTCTCGGGGCTCGTTCAAGAATGTTCTTTCTTGTCAGAATGCTAGGGACGCGTCGTGCAGCTCATCCCTGAAGAACTATATACCATCTTTATCCTCCCGTCGCCAGACTTATCTAGGCATTCGTAATTTTTTCACCAATACTATTTGCTCACCTCACAAAAGTACCATACCGTCATCTTTAAATGCTGAATTTTCAACGTCTTCTCGCTCTTCATTACAAACAGTAGCCCATGCTTTTTCTCCCCTTCAAGATGATTGGATTCAGAATGAAGAAGGCAACTATATGCGTCCGGTACCAGATGTCGTTTCGAGATTTGACTGGAGATTGCGGTCAACGTCTCGTGCTCAACAGGTCCTTGCGAAGGAAGGAAAGGATGTTGGTGGTCGCCACCGAGCAATCAGACGTATCCCACCACCTCACGTGCATGTTGCACCAGGCGAGCCCTTCTACCAAGAAATCCAAGCCTATTCTCAACGGTAAAGCTATCGCAATCATTTCTCAAAGTGGTTACAGTTATATATCATTTGTTCGTCAGGTTTTTGGAGCTTCTCGAAGCAGAACAAGCAGAAGATGAGGCCGTTCTACGAGAGCGTTTATCAAGCTGGACTCTGAATCGTCTAAGGCAAGAAGGTTACTGCCTCACAGGTCTCTCCGCCTTTTGGCTGGAAGCTGCTCGTTTTGGGCGACCAGTCGCGTCTTTCTTGTTAGGACCCGGAATCACACTGCCAGAGCATCGGTTTGAGTGAGTACGCATACGTAACCCCTTAAATAAGGAGCACTGACGCATCGTCACTTTAGGAATGGGACTCAAGTTCTTGTCTCCAGGATAGACCCGTTGAAGGAGCAGCCATGGAGGGGCTATGTCGTAGGAAGTACTAATACACAGCTTAGAGTGTCGTTCGAAGATCAGTTCGACCTTGAAGATGGTGCATGGAGGTACGCTCTTACCCTTCTCAATTTAATCATTGTACCAACATCTTAACGGCGACGTATATAGACTGGACGTTGGACGCTCAAACATCATTTTTGATAGGATGCGAACGGCCATCTCACATCTCAACCACGACCCTCTGGCTCAAGAAGAGGAAGCAAACCTCATGACTCCAGATCGTCAACTCATCTTTCAAGGCACACATTTCCGTGATGTCCTACTTCGATCCTTTTCTCCTGATTCCTTATCCATGCATACACCTCTGCAATCTCCAGATGCTGTAGAGTATGTTTCTCGTGAGACACTGGAGCACCAAAGTCGAGAGGAACGAGACCATGGGGGTGCTTTCAAAGACGACATGAGAATTCAAAGCTGGGCGAGAAGATACATGGAACCCAATCCTGTCAGGATTGATGGTGACCCAATAATAACTGGTCTAAACTCAACTCAGATAAGGGCGGTAGCAATGATGATCGGGGAGCGGATTAGTCTTGTCCAAGGCGTAAGCGTTATACTTATCTCATTACCCACCGATACTGAAACTTGCGGCCCTCAGCCTCCCGGAACCGGTAAAACGAAAACAATAATCGAGACTATAAAGTTGCTCAAGTCTCATTTCGAGGTTCATCATCCAATCGTAGTTTGCACATTCACCAACGTCGCCGTCGACAACCTTGTTGAGGGCTTCGCTGCTTCTGGAGTTAAACCGCTTCGCGTCGGCTACAGTGGAAAAATCAAGGCTTCACTTGAGGAGTTTACGCTGGATTATAAACTGTCACGCCATCCCCTCAAACCCAAAGTTGACAAGGCCATAGAAGACCAGACCCACACCGAGAAGCGAAAAATAGATCTCAGCCGGAAGATAAAAGAGCTGCAGTCCGCCGACAGTACCAGAGTTTTGAAACGTCTGGAAGGGATGCGCACTGCCTTGGCAATTGTGGAGAGACAGCTGGTTGCCATTGGTGCTAAACTGTATGCCATGCATCAAGAAATGCTGCGAGATATCGTTTCTCAGGCTGATGTGGTACGTGCGTTGGTCTCTTGAATTTTGTTCACTTTTTATCATCTTGCGTTAGATTTGCACGACGTGCGTTGCTTCTGCAAGTGTGGCTCTGAACGTTGTTGATTTTCCCGTGGTATTTCTGGACGAGGCCTCCATGTCCACTGAGCCCGCATCGTTGATACCGTTGATGAAAGGGGTGAGACCTTACTGTATCGTTTTATAAACTCAACTCATTATACGTTATAGTCGCAGCATGTTGCTCTGATTGGTGACCATAAGCAACTGCCACCTATTATCACAAGTCGAGAAGCGAAGCTGAAAGGTCTAGGAATCAGCCTATTCGAGCGACTCGCAGAAGAAGGAGGTGATTATCACCCATTTCGACGATTATACCATTCTGACGAAACTCCCGATCAGTTGTTCCGTCCATTATGCTTGACATTCAATACCGCATGCACCCAACTATATCGCACTTTCCATCATTAGAGTTTTATAATTTTTCCTTACAAAACGGAACTGTAGATGCTTCTGGTAACACCACTCCTTCTCTGTTACCTCCACTATCTAGCCATCTGGAAGTCAATTTGGAGACTGGAAACAGGCCCTCTGTCGTGTTCCTGGATCATACCGGTTCGGAGAGCGCTAGAGATCGCAGCAGAGTCAATTGGAACGAAGCAAATATTGTTTGCAGTGTGGTAGAAGATCTTTTGTTACAAAACGAGGTTAGTCTGTGTGCCTCATCATATTTTGCACTTATTCTAACCTTGTTTCTAGCACCTTAAAGGAAAGGATATTGGCATAATCGCTCCCTATGCTGCTCAGATATCTCTACTCACCCGACTCCTGAATACGAATGCAAAGTACCATACTCGCTTCAAAAATGCCCTGGGAGATCATCGCGTCATGCAGCTGTCCAATATCGAAATCAAAACAGTGGACGGATTCGAAGGTCGGGAAAAAGAAGTCATCATTTTCTCGACTGTACGTAACAACACGTCCGGGTACATCGGTTTTCTCGCAGATAGGAGGAGGCTGAACGTTGGCCTCACCCGCGCCAAACGGGGCTTATTCGTGGTTGGGAGTATCAGCACGCTCAAAGCTGGTAAACTGAGCAAATCTAATGGTAATACCGGCGTGGAAGGTCAATCGGTCATACACGGTGGTAAAGGCGCAGAGGCTTGGCGGAGATACGCTGAGTATCTGTGTGAACATGGGATGGTTGTGCAGCTCAGTGGGGACAAGCTGAGGAAGGTCTTGTATGGGAACATGCCAAGCACACGAGTAGAGACGCACAGTCTTCGTGTGACGGCTTGATGGAGACACGAGACGGCGATTGAACACTATAGTAATACTGATTATAATGGCATGTATTTTACAGCAACATGGGCATTCAGACAGGATAGAGTATACAGTAATGATAGATAGTAGCGCAGTGGGGAAGTATCCATGTATGACCTCAGTACGTGTTCTCTTCTAAAGCGTCTATTTTCTGACTGGGTGACGGTGAAATAGAGTATACTATATATAATCGAGGACCTTCTCTACTAAGATCATGCCACAGTTAATGGTCAGTTCCTGGGCATCTTTGTTGAACAATGTAAGGTGGCAGCACATAATTCGCATCTTAATCGCATCATGCATCACTAGCATCACTACTTGCATCGGTACTTCAAGTTGCATCAGTGGCGCAGCGCCGACTTGACAGTCTTGACATGCACAACGTTGATCAGATTGTCAGCGATGGGTAAAAAAGGTCATGCTAAGCCAGCAGCGACAACTATGAGCGGTCGAGGATAATTACCCAATGCCCAAGCCTCCGAGGTTCGAGTAGCCTCCGTGACGGAACGCCTAGTGTTTTGAGATTCGATTTACACTTATCGACGCTACCATGCACTGCACTACGCCTACGAGATCAGTGGCATAAACGATCGATGGGCGTCAATCATGATTTTTATACGGCTATTTCACACAGCGTGCCAATCGCGCTACCCTTGAGCTATATATTTTTGAAGCGAGTGCAAGGCAAATAAATTTTTCTGGTCAGTCCAGTAAGCCTCCGGGAGCGCGGTGCGATGGCCCATCATGCATCGTGGATGATGGAGGTCACGATAATGGGGATGACTTAGCCAGGAGAGTGTTTTATGGTGAGAGCCGACACTGAGTGTAACGAAAAATGACCATTTACAAGGGCCAACCCCATGCATAAACTGCCCCTTGCGCATCAAAGGGTTAGGTCCGAGTTCTTATACATCGAGTCTGAGTAATCATCCCAATACGACAGTGACAGTGGGTCTGTGATGGGCCCCACCCTGACATGGCTCAATCGTACTTTCGACAGAGCCAAGTGGACGATCGAAGCTGAGCGCTACAGAGGGGAAGTCGTGCAGACTTTCTGCTAGGGTGGCGTTAGGTACTATGATATAATACGCAATGTCAAGAGACCTTATAACCTTTAAACTTGTTTCATTTCGTGGGCCGAGGAGAACAGAGGGTGGAGTAGAGGGCTGACCTCGGAAAATGTTAAATTTCCCCTCAATCAAATGATTCTATGATCGATGATGAAAATATTCGGAAGTGCCGTTTTAATGTTCTGTTCAGAAGCCAAAGCTGTCCTTATCAGGACTCAAAAGTGACATTTCCCAACTTCGAATATTAATCTCGCAGCTTGAAAGGCATTGCAGTCCTTTCTCGAAACGTATGTGTGATTTTCCTAGGTGATAGTGCGGTCCTTTTGATGCTGGACGATAAGCTGTAACTCTATAACTAGGTAGGGACACTGCGAAGGCTGTCTGAGTGTAAGAACGCAAAAAAGGATATCCACTTGGCACGGATGCGATCAAGATCTGAGTTCGGACCCAAAACAAACACGAGGGTCAGCGACCTCAAGCCGAGTCGGCAAGACGGACGCTGTGGTGCAAAGTTTACAGAGCGTTGCCACTACATGCGCAAACCTTGTGTACAACGGAACCAAAAAACAGCATCTTCTGACCAGGTGCAGCGGTCGAGATGCCTCGATGGTTCTGATTGTAGCGATTCTCAGAAGTGTTCTCTATCTGGCTCATTTTGTCTGCGAAGTGGTAGATCTCTGTGATAAATGAGCTGCAGTCGTGTGGTCGCGAGGAGTTGCAGCAGACAGCTGCTGAACGAGCTTCAAAGAAGCGGCAAACCCAGAGGGAGCGCTCGTCTCAGATGGGCGAGGGCATTTACGTATCCACTCGGGACGAAAAGGCGACAGAATCTGTGCTCGGAAGATCTTGAATCTTGTCTCCACTGCAAAGAAACGCCCGAATGCCACGTCGCAATATATTTGTGGACCCCATCCCTGGCCCTCCGCCTTGGCGGAATATCCAAACCGTTGACAGTGTGAATTTTGATGTTATCGACTTATCACGTTTGCGTGCTGCTGCCGAAAACATGACCAAAATGTACCGTCATTTTACGCAAATTGAACCCGGCGACAGGGCTGCACGTAGTTGTTCAAAAGGAGGCGGTGGAAGCTTTGTTCGTATAATCCTCCCCAATTCACCCAGCGGACAGGACGACGATCGCATCGCCGCCATAAGCCTTTCTGCATTCTGTGTTCTCTGCAAAGCTCTCCATTTGATTAATACTTTCCAAAGGCGGCACCGTTCGCAGCTGGAAGTCCATTCGCCACATCTGTCTTGAAAGAACTCGAAGGCTCACTTTCGAAGGCAGCCACCGCGTTCGACCAGCGCGTCTTGCCCATCGCACATCACATTTAATTTGCAGCTCATTTCCCCTGCATATCCTTTCTTGCCATTACCGACATCCGCCTATGCTGTCTCCGCTAGGATTGTCTCCTCCTTGTTCTCGCCCTTCAAATAGGATGTCCTCTGCAAAGTCTTTACCCCAAATCAACCGTATGACGTCGAAAATCACCTCTTCGACGGATCGTTCTTCAGCAGACTGGCCAACGTTCGACGACATCTTACACCGTTTCCGCAACTCCCCGCACAGCATCCCTCAACCTCACTGCAATCCAAAGGCTCAGATGCCCCCTCTCGAAATCCCTTCGCCACAGCGGTTAGGCCCCGCGTTCGAGCTAAACCCACCAACCCCACTGTCGTCTACCTCCTCCTCACCGTATCTCAACAACGTCCACAACGATTGTGTCATCGATATCTTCGCCCCAAAGATGTCCTTGCCCGACCTATCGCCGTCATCTTCCTCCAGCAGCGATTATGGCCTCGGCTCCAATACACCCTTTACCAAAGGCAATCTGTCTGGTCGGTGGTCACTGCATGAAGCTTTCGCAATTACCTGTTCGCGCGTGATTCTGGTGCGCACAGACCACCGAGTCATCGATCAATATACTGAAAATCTGTTTATCAGCTGCATGTCTCACCTCCCGCTTCGCTTTCGTCTATTTTCGCACTTTTCTCGTCCCTTGATTGCAACGTTAGTATCATATATCAGTCACAATTTTACTTGCCATTAAGCCAGTGACTCTAGCCCTCCAGCATGTCAGGTGGCAGTGCCCCCGTCCCGATGTCTATGTGGACTGTGCGCGGTGAACCCAGGCGCGAGCCAGAAGATGTCTGGGCTGTGTTTCGATGCCATGATGACGTAAGTGGTGTTCTATCCCAATATGGCAATCTTGTGCCCGAGAACGCAATCCCACGCTCATGATTGGTGCGCATCAATTCTATATGCGCCATCCCGACCATTGTTGCCCGACCAACGACTCGCGTGGCCCTGGCGTATGTCCCGAGTATTGTCACGGGTCAACTGGCTGCGGTCAGGCACAAAGATGGCCAGTCTTTTTTTTTCAAGTGGTGCATTCGCGCAGGGCCAAAGAGCCGAATGCATCATTGTTGCAGCGCCTTTGCGTTTCACGATTCACAATTTATTTTTCGCTATTTCACTATTATGATGGAGAAAAATTTATCTGAGCTGATATGATTCTTTTCATGGCAGGCTTATACTGCTCTCTCTCTCTTTCACCCTTTCATCTCTATCGTTCCTGCGTTAGAGAGTGATTTGGAACCCTTCGACAAGCTCCGACCGCTGGAGGTGTCACCTATGGTATGTTTCAGTCGCTGCTTCGCTTCTTAGTGCTGACCTATGTCTGCTATAAAAGCACGCGTCTCCGTCACCCGCCCTTTCTCGAGCTCACCCTCAACACCATCTTCGCATGTCGTTTTCTACGCCAGACTTGCAAAGACGTGCACAAGCGGGAATGCCCGGTATGATTCATGGATCGATCACTGCCCAAAAGGAGGATTTCGTCATATCCAGCAACCCCCCTAATCCACGCACCACTTTTAGACTTGGAGACTGGATGTGCGTTTTTCAGTTTCATTTCTTTGCTTGCCTTTCTTTTTTAGTGATATTGGCAAATCATACTGCCTCGATCTGGATATGTCATGTATGATGCCGCTGGTATCATGGTCTTCTTTTGCACATGTGTTAACGGATGTCAGGGGCATTTTATTCTAGCCCTTCACGTTTTTCGATCGCACTTTCCTTCCTCGGTGCTTGATACAATGCTGACTTGGTGTCACATCTGTCGTTTTTAGATGCAATGCCCCAAATTGTGCTGCACATAACTTTGGGTAAGTCGCTTCACCACCATTTGATTAGGCTCGTGATATTCTATATTTTTCAATCGTTCAATCATTGTGCCGCGTCTCTGGGTTGGGGAGCGGGAGCCCGTGCTTGTATTGCCACGTTTGTGTTCTACTTACCGTCTTCCCGATCACACCTGTGGTGCCATTGAGTGGCGGAACCCTGCAGTGAATAATAGCCAGCTTTCATTATATCGTCATCGCTGCCGTATTCCCGAAGAGTTCCCTCCTATCTTGGGACATAACGTGCTCCTCAGTTCATACTTTTTTTTTATTTTACCGCTCTCCTTCTTTCCACCTTTCACTTCTTCCCCTGCCTGCATCTGTCAACATGGTTCTGACCGACTCGTTTCCTTGTATGATTCTTCACAGGCGCAATCTCGCATGCAGAGGATGTGGATGTCCTCGCGCCGAGTATCCTTTACCTTCAATGCAGACCTGCGTCGCTCAAGCTGCTCGGCTTCCATCCTCACCACGTTTCGTGGGCTCTGCTAACCCACCCAAGACCTACTCGCTCCCGCCTCCAAACAGTACTACGTCACCGAATTCACGCCCGTCGTCGGTCTCGCAACCCATCGTGGGTGTCGCAAAGTCACCCTCTCCGACGCAACCCCTCTTGACTCCGTCTGGTCGTGCATTCTCCGTTGGTGGGAAGGTGCAGAATATATCAAGTGACCCATATGCCCCCTGTGTCATGTATTGGCCAGACAACGAGCCCATTCCTGAGCAGGGGCAGATAAGACCAAGTGGATTAGCAGCAGTTCCGGTTCGTAATTCGCTTCTTCAGAATTAGTTACATGTCACTGAACTTCGACCGTAGCAACCCCCGATTTTGAACACGGGTAATAGAGGCCCCATAGAGCACCAGCCGGGCGATTGGATCTGTTTAAAGTGCAACTATCTGAATTGGAGAAGGCGGAAGGTGTGCCAGACGTGCTATCCTTGTAAGTGCCTCATGGTCATGGGTGTGTGGAAAATCTTTTCTGAATTTATCATTCTTGCAGACGCTGAAGGCAATGGCGATTCCATCTCGGCTGCGGTACAGGCGGAGCGTATAGCCTTACTCACTTCGTTGCTTTCCCGAGATCAAGCACCGTCGGCTGGTTCCAATATGTCAGCCTCCGCTCGGGCACCGCGGTCTCACTCTATGACGCCACCTCAACGTCACCGCATGTTCCAGGATATTACTACTAAACAAACTTCATCTCCCTACCGCTCCCGTTCACACATAGATCTCGGAGCGCAATACGCTGAATCTCAGTTCATCTACGAAACATCTGGTCCTAACAAATCTTCTTCCTTCCCCTCGTTGAGTAGCCTTGAGGCGCATCTACCAAGCGATACGTCAGCATCGCTCCTTCCTTCGTTTTTGCAAGATATAGTGCAGTCTCCTACATTGTCGCCGACTTCGACATCTTCTGCTGACTTGTCGATTGAAGAGTATGAGGACAGCTTCCCTTCTCCTCCGCGCTCGCTATATGGGCGTGAACACCTCATCACCTCCAATGATTCTTCTTCTAACTTGCCTATTGGGAACAACATCTGGAGACTGAATGGTGAGGAGTCCAAAGGACTTTCGGGTATCGCACTTCCGAACCAGGAGGACCTATTAGGTGGAAGCAGGAGAAGTAGCCGCGAAATGTTACGCTACCAAGTTGTCTCACCTTGAATCTATGTGAGTCAAAACACAGTCCATGGCGTTAGTCTTCCGTATGCTGACGGTTCATCTAGCTATAACACTAATATCCTATTCGTTCTCAGTAATCGCATTATACATGGTCTATTTCCCGGCTTCTCTAGAATCTGGCAATCAATATATACAGCTCGTGGCAAATAGGACGCAAAAAAGGAATCGTTCAGTATATCTAATATCTGGTTAGGACAAGTGTGTTTCGGTGTTGTTGTTCGTTCGTACTCTGCTGGCTCATATGACGGACTTTATTGTCTTAAAAGTTAAATTAACGGGGTGTCGTTTACTACTAGTCGTACTATCTACCCCTCTCTTTGTGTTACGTAGGAATAGGTTCCTCGTCTTTTACACGTATCCTTATAACATCTCTCATCCATTCCTCGCTCTCTAACCTTTTTATTATCTTGGTCGGCCATATAAAGTATCTTGGAATTTACCTACGCAATATTTAGTTTGACAGAAATGATAGCATTGTTTGTGCTAGTAATACTGCAGTGGTGGGCGCCTGAATTTGGGTCAACAGCATCAAACAACGCGTTCTCGGTGCTGATAGTTAGAATTAACTTGTATGGTCTCATGCGCATTGATCTCGTGCACAACACAATGACCATTGTCGTTAACGCTCACACCGATAGCATACTACGAGTCGATATATATCACTAAAATAACAATCCCACAGTTGGAACTATAGTTGTTTTCACTCATGGAACCATCTCACCATGTTACCATAACTCTTCAAGGTCATCCTCACTCCGCTGCCATCGATTACCTGAAAAAGACATCATCTGGATCAAGGAAAGGAGAAGGAGGGTCCGACTTATTGCAAAACATTAGAAAAGCGTTGCGTGGCTCGGGTACCGATTCTGTGTCGTCCGCATATAGTCCGTATTTTGGGAAAGGGGAGGATGAGCCTTGGCTGGAGCGGGAGCTGTCCTGGAATGATCATGTTGTGATTCTGACATGTGGAGGTGTCATCAAGAAGCAATGGAACCTGGAGGAAGAAGGGCAAATCATCCAATACGCTTGCCTGGCAAAACTGGAACAATCCACCGATAACGCTTCAAGTTCGGCGACGAGCAGCGCGCATTACTCGTCCTCCAATGAGGTTGAAAAGGACGAATCTTCTTCACAGTCCTCGTTTGGACCTTTTTTCAAAGCGCAACATGCCAACAGACATGAATGCAGACACCTGCTCGTGGTCCCGGGCGTTTTTATTTTCCTCCGTAGTATTGGGAAGATATTCCTTGAAGATGGGATGGAGTACACGTTTTCACTGCCTTTTATTGTGCGCAAAACTTGGCCATTGCATCCTCATGGGGTAATGATCCAAAGGGTGCTCGATCCGCTCGAGATTGAGGAAGCAGAGTTAACAGGTGACACCCCTCTGCCTACGATATTTTCCGTCACTAGTCCATTTTCCGAACCAGCATCGTTTGGCTTGACTGCTGGCATCATTGATGGTGCCAATGGTAAAGCTGCCTCGCTCAAAGACGAAGAAGAACACTGCACGAAGCCACTCAAGTCGATTTCCGCTACAGAGACTGTTGTCTGGGTCTCGCCCCGCCTTCCTAATGCTGTTGAAGATATAGTGGCCACAGTTGACGTGGAAAGTCGTCAGTTATCCCTCTGGCGATACGCATATATCAAGCCTAAAGACACCCCTATGCCTTTGAGTCGTGCTAGAGGACGGAGCTTGTCACGCAAGAGGGCATCTACAAACGGACTGCTTCCTAGCGATAGATGGCACAGCAGCTTTAGCGAGTCTGTTGACCGTGACCGTAGACTTCCTTCCTCATCTCAAGAGACAGATCATCTAGAGTCCACCCACGAGTTCCCTCCAGCATTCCCTTTGCGAGCAGCTAATGTACCTACAGCATCCCTAGGGATGATGGCGGGGTCTGCTGCACCTGTTTCTCCGATAGCGAAGGGTCGCCGAAGCTCGTTGACGCGTAATGATCTTAGCATAACGATGGACAGGATGGTGCTTGGTGGAGGAGCGGACGTGGAGATCACTTTGACTCCTATCGAACATGGTAGAATGAAAGCTGCATTTTGGATGGAGAAGATATATTCCCGTCAAGTATCAGAGACAGAGTGAGATGCTCGTCAAAGCCCTCTCACCCTTGAAGCATACTTAACTGTTTTTATGCAGGGCGCGGTCATGGTCACAGTTTTCCTTTTCAATATTTGATCAGAGGTTTGACGGCACCTCCGAGCGTTCTCTCCTTGCTATTTGCTCTCCTGGAAATGGGACTCTAGTGCTTTCACTGTCTCCAGACGAGGGGAAAACAGCAATACGAGTCAAGTATATGACTACTTTAGCAGTTACGTCCATCACATCCATAATTGCTACGAGGGCCAATACCTGGGACCTTCTCACAGTGAAATCCGACCACACGCTTTCTATCCTCACGCATGGGTTGTTTGAGGTCCCTCTCCAATTACAGCTTCCTCCCAGCGATGCTGATTTGGGCCAGACACATATGACACCTTCGGTTCTAGAATCTGTTGCTGCCGTTAAAGACGCTTGTTTATCTTCTGTGACCGTAATGTTGCAAGGAGGGGAAATATTCCGGACCCGGGTATGTCTGATTCCCAACGACCAACTAGTGAACCAGTGTTTGCAGACTTTGGCACTCGTCCTACCTGCCGAATTATCGTTTAACCTCCACCATACTTTCTTGAAGGTGTGGTCTTCCGAGCGGTTACGGGCATATGAGAACACTGAGTTCCTATGTTTTGTGAACGCACTATACAGAAATTTTGGGTTTCGATCTACACCCCAAGATATCTCCACAGAGTCTGGCGTATGGCACAAGTTGTCAAATTCATCATCACACGACCGCCTCTCTGACGACCGCGCACTGAAGGGTCTGAAGTTCCCCTCGCCCAAACCAACACAGCCGCATTTTACACCTGTCACCAGACCGCACCCACTCCTGGCATTGGTACTATATTCTCTGCACGTACTTGCAGAAGAACTAAGACTAACTGTTCATCGATATGACGAGCTTCTGAAGCTGGTCCCTGTGATATGCACGATTGCTCATACTGTTCGTCCTGAATGGGCTGATTACTGGAAGCGTCTTTGTCCCAGCTTGATGATATCTTGGCCCACACCAACTACAATCGGTGAGTGTTGCATATCTTGATTTATTCTCTTGATAAATTGTAAGGCCCACTAATAGCCACTGATTTCCTGGACGATCGCATACCCGTTTGGCCTCCGGATAAGATTGCCATTTTCTATGGCAGAGCAAGTAATCCTGATTGGACTTTTCCTGCCCACCATATGCAGACCTTTGCCGTCACTTACAATATCGAACCCTCTTATGCGTATGGTCACCTTGATCCATTGAAAGTTCTTCAGCAAGTTACTGCCGCGTATATGTGTTTAGCAGAAAATGGTACTGGGACATCCACTCAGAAGCGTGCGGAGAAGACAGTCGAAAACTTGATAGAAACCCATAAATTAGCGAGACGTGCGTCTCTCTTCTTGGACAATCTCCCACTGGGTGTGGCTGCTCCTCTAAGGGAAGCAATCAGGACCTGCCAGTTATCTCCAGCAATGCACTGGACTTCTGCTCATTATGAGCTGATCGGGCGTCGTGATTTGGCATTTAGCGTTTCGCCAAATGCTCCAGATACATCTCACAATCGCATGTTCCCATCGCCTGAAACATATATGGTGCGTGATCTTGTTACTTGTAGTTATTACTTAATTCAGTACCACACATCTAGAGCATGCGGTCCAAAAAAACTATTAGTGAATTGATTGCTCAAGCTAAAACCGCAAGCGCTGGAGAAGTCGATACAGTATCGGGAGTCGAGCTCGAATTAGAAGATTTCACAGACATCCGATTTGGTCAAGACCGTAGGCTGCAAGAAGCTGCGCGAATGCTCTGTTCATCAACTACATCCTCTGTACGGGTAGTCGAACGTCCTGATTTGAAGTACGTTTTACTGCAAGCATTGCCCGTGAATGAACACTAATACATTCACACAGCGAACATGATCAAGCGAAGGAACAGCAGCATCAGGTCGTCAGGATCGCGGAACGGACACTGGCACTACCATATGGGAGAGCTATGTTTACGTTT
Source organism: Serpula lacrymans var. lacrymans S7.9 (assembly GCF_000218685.1). Lineage (NCBI taxonomy): Eukaryota > Fungi > Basidiomycota > Agaricomycetes > Boletales > Serpulaceae > Serpula > Serpula lacrymans. Next base: position 827,982 of record NW_006763303.1, read on the forward strand.
GGTTCTGCTTTGACCGTTACTCGAGAGTCCTACCTCATACCAAAGATGGAATATTCTGTTAGAATTCAGCCACAAAGCATAGTCGCTTCCCCCGAGGCGGGGAAGATCCCTCCAGATTGCACAAACTGGGGAGAATTTCACAACGGAGTAGCGGCGGGCTTACGAATTTCTCCGAAAGCAAAAGGCATAGAAAGCTCATGGATTGCTTTCAATAAGCCTTCCGAGTTGACGCCAGAGCATGCTGGATTTCTGTTCGGCCTGGGTCTTACGGGCCATCTTAAGGAAATGCTTACGTGGCATACTTTTGGATACCTAACTCCTAAACACGATCTAACGTCGATCGGTGTTCTCCTTGGCCTGTCTGCTGCGAATGTTGGGACTAGCAATCGTCATGTCACCAAGCTTTTGGCAGTCCACACACCCGCCTTACTTCCAGTCTCTACAGTCGATCTCAACGTCTCCCTGATGACCCAGGCCGCTGGTTTGGCTGGCGTCGGCCTATTGTATCTGGGAACCAAAAATAGACGTATGGCCGAAGTATGCCTAAATCAGATCTGTCGCAGTGACTTGGTGCAACCTGACCTTAGCAACGAGCATCGAGAAGCTTATACATATGCAGCTGCTCTAGCATTCGGCATGACAATGCTGGGTCAAGGCTCTTCTGTGCCCGCCGACGTGGCATTCCTCACTCGACTACGCCTTTTAATACACGGCGAATTGAGCTCTGGTCGGAGAGCAAACTCTCGACCTTCTTTTGATGTTAACATCGCATCGCCTGCTGCGTCCATAGCATTGGGACTCATGTACCTCAAAACAAACCGACAGGACGTCGCTGATATGCTAGAGATTCCCACCACTGTTCTTGCTCTAAATAGAATCCAGCCCAGTTTTCTCCTATTCAGGACTCTGGCTCGATCTCTTATCATGTGGGACTCTGTTAACTCGACGATGGAATGGCTGACAGCCCAAATTCCTGAACCGATATTCACGGCTATGAAAGCGCATTCTGCTTTGGCCCCTGCGGATGATGCTTTCGAGTTAGCGTATTACAACATTATAGCTGGGGCTTGTTTTGTTATTGGCCTGAAGTATGCTGGTACGGCCCGACATGAGGCTTATCAAGTGATCATAAAACATTTCGACGCGTTAAGCCGCTATGTATATGCTGCCGGTAAGCCTTCCCTTGGACGTAGTAAACAGCATAATTGAGAGTGTTTGTAGGTCCTGCCTTTGATCATAAGATCAAACGCTCTGCGGTTCGCGAAGGTCTAAATTTGATATCTATCGCTTTATGTATGGTTATGGCTGGCACCGGCGAACTCACATGTTTTAGGAGACTCAGATATGCTTATGGAATGTACCACCAAGCATTCAGATATGGAGTGCATGTTGCAACGCACATGTCTCTTGGCCTCCTTTTCCTTGGTGGAGGACGCTTTACGCTGGGCACGTCTAACGCCGCAATTGCTTGCATGGTCGCCGCATTCTTTCCACGTTTCCATCATGTGTCATCTGATAACAAATGTTATCTTCAAGCCCTTCGCCATTTGTGGGTGCTCGCCGTCGAACCACGGTGTCTGGTCGCTCGCGACGTTAACACTCGAGAGGCAGTTTACCTACCCATCAAGGTCACGACTAAGGAAGAAAACGAATCGACAACCGCCCAGATGATTTCGCCAACGCTTATACCAGATTTTGATAACCTTGTCTCTATCAAGGTGGATACCCCTCGATACTGGCCCTTCTTCCTAGATGTCGAGCGTAACCCGAGGCATAGATCCACACTCTTACAATCCCAAACTTTGTTCGTTAAGCGGCGCACAGCCTTTTTGAGTTACACTGAGGACCCCCGAGGGAGCCGGAGTCTTTTTGTTCGCTCTGGTTCATCCGCGGGAGATGCCGCCACTCTGGATTTCCCTCAACTCACTGATACCAAAGCCCATCCTGCAAGTGACCTCACGCACTTCATATCATCATTCTCAAACGACATTCTGTTTCTTTCGTTCGCGGACCACTTCTCTCGGGAAGATGGCGAGATCCCTGATGAAAGAGTTTTCCACGAATATTGTCATGCAGCACTTCTCGATAGCATACTTCAAGATAAACCAGAAACGCTGCAGTCCCATCTACTTTTATATCAATACCGCACCATGTCACCATCCTCGCGTTTCTTCCATCTACGGCTTCAGGATCTCCGGTTTGCCGCCGATTTCTACAGTAAGGTGTACGATCGACGATTCAGTGGAAGGAGTGAAAACAACTTCCGGCCACCCCTAATACGTGAAAATACTGTCTCCGGTGCTCTACACGCGCTAGATGGAGTGCTAGAAGAAACAGCCAATCGGAGTGAGTTCCTACCAACGTTGGCTCGATACGTATCGGGAGGCACTGTTATGCAACAGGATACTCCCGAAGAGATGTCTCGCAATTTGGCCTGGTACCTGCTGAGACACGGTGTCCCTACTGCGACACTGTTAATCGTTCTCGAGGAACTGGCTAAAGACGCATACAACGCGTGTTCTGTAAACCCTCCCCCAAATGGCTCTCAGGATTTGAAGGCACTCCAGCAGGGAATAAAACAAGTTTTACATGGTACTGGGATTAAGATGGCGCCAACACTTGGGACTGGCTGGTCGGTTCAATCTCTCGATAAGATATTTGAGATATGGGGTGCGATTGATGGGAGATAACCCCGATATCCCCTCTCTTACTCGTCCTGCTTTGCATATCATATAACGCTTTGACACACGTTTTCTGGGTGATTAGAAGGTGACTATTCAAGTGAGCCTGTTCATTAGTACTAGTGTCCAATGAGATACTCCGCATATAGAAATAGTTTATTGTTCATAATGATGCGGTATACAAACGTGCCCCACTAAGTAGAACAGGCCATGCATCCAGGTAGGAGGGGAAAATCAGAGCAGGGAAATATACATCTAACAATGGTGTAGAAAGCTATGGCTACTAAATGCTGGGGTTGATATGGGCTATATAATTAAGGGGTTGTAGGTTGTCGCTGGAATCCAGCTGGCTTTCTCAGCCCTTTCTCAATCAAAGTCGTGCGACGATGTTTTACAGCCTGGTGCGCAAGAAAGAATCAGTACTCAGATGGTGATTAGGGACATAAGTGAGCTTACTTCGTTTAGTTTATCCATCATAGTCACTGTCGTTTCCCAGTCGACACAGGCATCCGTAATACTGACACCATATTTGAGTCCACTAGGCCCTTCAGCAGGCACATCCTGGCGACCAGCATTGATGTGTGACTCGACCATCACACCGGTGATAGTCCTGTCGCCAGCAGCCAACTGAGTGCAGATGTCATCAATGACTTTTGATTGGTTGTTGTGGTTCTTCTGTGAGTTGCCATCTGCAAGGAAGACGTTATCCATCAGTTCGACAAGTCGACATCAGATTTGGAAGGATGACTAACGACTGCAGTCGATCATAATGCTGGCGTGATTCGAGGGACGGGCTTTCTCCATGGCTTGTGCCGCGGAGCGCACGTGCTCTGATGCGTAGTTAGGACCTTTGGTACCTCCACGGAGGATAACGTGAACGTCCTGGTTTCCTCTCGTTTTGACAATTGCGGCAAGACCCTGCTCGGTGACGCCCATGAAGGCATGAGGATTGGAACTCGAACGCATAGCATCAATAGCAACGCTGACGCTAGAAATGGAACCTTGTTTAGAATTGATTTTTTGATCTCTTTCTCGTAAAAACGTACCTGCCATCCGTGCCGTTCTTGAAGCCGATTGGGAAAGAAACACCAGAGGCGAGTTCCCTGTGAAGTTGTGATTCGGTGGTTCGTGCTCCAATAGCGCCCCAGGAGATGACTGCCAAGTATATTCCAATGAATACATTGAATTGGATAAATGTGGTTAGAGCTCACGGTCGGCGATGTATTGAGGAGAGATGGTGTCGAGAAGCTCGGAACCGACTGGGACACCTAAATCTGTGAGATCACAGAGAAGCTGTCTCGCAATTCGAAGCCCTTTGTTGATTCGGAAAGAGCCATCAATGTCCTAAGCAACATTGGCGTCAGTTACTGTACTAGAAGGTGTAACAAACGACATACAGGGTCATTGATGAGGCCTTTCCAGCCAACTGTGGTCCTGGGTTTCTGATGGAACATAATTCAATAGACAGTTGGAGGACAGAAAGAAGGGACGCACTTCGCTGATGTTCGGAACGAGTTCGGGTTAACAGAAAGAGGGAAGGGAATGACATGAACAAGAGAATGCATAACGTAAAACGGATTTCACGTACAAGTAAGCACGCATAATGATGACAAGGTTGTCCCAGTCAGGGATTTTAGATTTGAGCAAGTGTGCATATTCTATGGCCTGCTCTGGAGAGTGGATCGAGCAGGGGCCGAGGATGACAAGGACACGGTCGTCATGTCCCGCCAAGATACGGGCAGAGTTGAAACGGGCAACGGCAATGGTTTGTTGCGAAGCGTCAGAGGCCGTTATCTCGTGTCGTAGGAGAGCAGGTTGGACGAGGGGATCGTACTGGAGGCATTCGCGATCAATGTTAAAGACGACAAATGGATACCAAAAAAAAATTGCATACGCCGATGACTCGTCTGTCCTGGATGTAGTCCTGCATTTTGTTGTCATCGGGGAAGGGGGTTACGCTGTAAGACATTGTGAAGGATGCGGGAGGGAGAACGTGGAATATATAAAGTGGATGTGGGAGGGGAGGTGGATGGAGAAAGCCTGGGTAAGGACGAGGAGGAGCGGGAGTCTTTTATATGGATTTGAAGATCAAACTTGATCATTAACTCTGTACAACTGAAGGAGTCATCAGTTACCAAATATTAATTATTCCGGTTTCTATTTCTATTTTGCGCCGAGAATTAGCTAACCCTAATCGGGATGGATACACTCCCTGGTTCAGCACTCCCACGCCACACTCCCGCTCTAATGGTCTCCACCCAAACAGCCGTAACGCTCGAACCAGTTCCAGCTTTCTGTGTAAAATCGAAAGCCTTACAAGATACATCCATTCGGATAACAGCATCCTCAGCTTCACCCGGTGACACATACGACCTAGATCCTCCATCCACTAACGCCCTTTTGCCGATTCATGTCCCAAAAGGATTAAAGGTCTTCGTAAATGTTGCTTGGGATGCGAACATCCCGCCTCCCCCAGAGGGAAGCGAAGAGGAAATATCCAAGGCGATGCAAGGCCAAGACGTGGACGAATTGAGTCCAAACGCCTGGTATGTTCCATTGTCCGTGTCTGACGCGCGGCAGGACAGAGACAAAGGTCAGTACCTTGTTGCAGTGTCCCGAGTTATCCGTCGCGACCTCTTTTCGCCGCATATGACACCAGCCTGGTGTTTTATGTATAGCATGCTTTCTCCCTTCGCTCACTGCTGATACTATCTCTGTGCTTTACAGCCGGTCAGCCATCTCTCGTCTTTGATTGCGTCTTCAATCCTACCATCAAATCACGCACCCTCAAAGACCCGGAATTCAAGACTTTTATCATAGGTGAATCCCCCAAGTCTCCCAAACATATTATAATTACATACTGAAGATCACTTGAAGAACTTTCATTCCAGCGTATAGAAGCACAGGCATCTATTGTCCTATCCCGTCAGATCAGCACTCCCAACATAGCTTCGAAGGGAAAGCCTCAAAGACGTACTATCCATATCTCCCCAACTCTATACCCTCCAGGACATGCCAATCACCGCAGTGCGCCGGTGCTCATTGAAGAAGTCGCTCCTGGGCAAGAAGCTGTTCCCAAGATCAAGAACAAGAGCGCCAAGGCACCCAAAGGTATTTTGAAGGAGACATCTCCGGGATCATCGGCGCCTCTAATCCGTACACCATCGTGGGCTTGGAATAAAAATGAGACTAAAATTTGTGTTATCGTCACAGTACCGGGATTGGTAAGACAATATCTCGATTGTGTGGCATCTTGGGCGATTGAGCTGATTTACTACAGACACACGCACATATCCACTCTTCCACCCTTGACCTGGAACCTCGGCGCATCATTTTACACATCCCTGCGCTATACGAATTGGATATCAACCTTGATACTGCAGATGCCGAACTCACTGCCATATTTTCCAAGTGCGGTTCATCCGACAGTGCCCTGACTCTTAAGCGGATGCGTGATTTGGATGTCGATGGTGCAAACGCCGAATGGAGAGTAGCTGAGGAGACGATCGTGATCTATGCCTGACAGTTCATCTCAATTTGGCAGTTGCGTATCGGAGTGCGTGTAACCTTGAACAGCGCAAATGATAATTTGTTGGCCATTGAAGTATGGAGGCTGTATTGCTTACAAACATCGGAAGTGATAGTACAATGCTATTTTCGAGGTAGCAAGCGCTCTTTGCAACTCCTCGTTAGGACCGAGAGCCCGTGAAGTGGATATCTGATATGATGTTTGAACTTGAAGACTGAGTTATCGTAGCAATTTGATGAAATTCTATGCGCAGCAGATGCATATGTCCTTTGCAGGCTCGAAGCCTGTGATTTCTCAAGCTCTGACATTCGTATAGTTGGTAAGTCTCACAGGAGCGATTGTTACACTTCTTTGAAACCAGTGCACTGGATATTAACACCGTGAATAGAACGAACGTTGGCTTTGACGATAAAATAGGTGGTGGTAGAATATGCAGTGGCCGTGCCGCGGGTCCTATAATGTCCAGCCCATGGACATGCACTCACGTCCAAGTGTACATCCGCGGATAATTTCTGCTAACATGCATATGTATCCAGAATTCAAAAAAAATTGTGAAGATGTTGCAGAATCCCTGCAGGTTGTACCTATAAATAGAGCAACGCTAATCGGTTTGCACTGAAATTTCTGGTTGATTTTTCGGCAGTTGCTTGAATACTTCAGTGCAATGGTGATTGTGATTGTGCCTGTTAAGTTTTGCGAGTGTGAAATATTACCGTACTATAGCAGTACTTAGCATGAGCTCGCACGCGAAATCAATCATTCTACCAATGTAGCGTTGAAGTCGCATCGTTAGCTTCCCACCTAATTCTTCTCGTAGTCGTGCGAGGAAATTCAGTTCGAATGAACAGGGGTAACCCTTAGGACCACAATAAGACCGCAACGTCTTGCCTTGAAGCTGTCAAAAGATTCCCAGCGAATAGGTCTTCGGTTCCCAACTGCAGATTTCATATCAACATAAACGGTCGTGTAGATCGCCATTGGGTCTCACGACGCCTTCTGAGTATCGAAGTAGTGAGTTTCAACAGGTTTACGTTACAAATTCGATCAACAGTACTTACAGGAGGAACAGTGCGATCCGTGTGCTTTACCGATCACTGCACATCATCGAAACACAAAGATGAGATGTCTATGTCGGGTATCAACAAGCCATTGTTCCATCACGGCTTTCTAACTGGTACTCTAAGATACTTTGAGTCATGTTCCCACAATAAACACCGCCTGCTCAAGCAAGTTGATGATGCCTTGATGGCATTGTATGAAACCTGTACGGCCACACATATCCCATCAATTTACTTCATGGTATGAACTCGTTGGAACATCACCTTATCAACTGAGTCGAATCTTTCGGCTGAAAATTTCAATAAGGATTACGACAGCATATTTGTTTACAGAGGATATACAAGGAACGTACAACAAACTTTAGTGCTATACAAACTTATTGGTGGATCAACGAAATATCTCAACTGCCTAGAGCAATCATCCGAAGCTTAGAGGGTTCTGGTGAGGATGTAGCATGTGTTGAGAATCAGATTCTTGAGCTTGATCTTCCTAAAACATCATAATGGCCCGGGCTATAAAGATGATTGATGGCACAAAACAAGATCGCATGTCAAAACGCCGCAAGTGAGAAGGATCTTAAGGCACGTACCGGTAAAGCAGTACCAGCGAACTACTGGTAGTATCATCTGCGAATATAAATTCGTGAAAATCGACCTTTCCTACCTCCTGTGGATCGCGGCCATCTAGGTATGCTATTTTCACGTTGATCTTGAGGGCACGAGAAAGGGCCGCAATTTGGACATGATCTGAAAGCGGATCTCGGTGAAATGTACACGTTCGATGATGGAGGCACTGACCGGCTTCTTTACCAACAGCCTCGACATAATGTTGGCAGAACGTCTCCAGCTGTAGTTCCATATAATTATCCGGATCGTGCAAGAATCCAGCATAGGCATCAGGATCAGCACGAATCTGTGCAGAGGTAAGGAGTCTGAGATACACAACGATCGAGTTTGACGCTGATGAAAATAAGGGTATTTTTCATGTGTCTTTCAGATCATATTGTAAAACGAAAGTTTCACCTACATTCCGGCTGCTGGAAAGCATCGAGGAGTGACTGTGGCGTCAGAGTTAGGCCTTCTCTATCAGGGACGACGATACTCTGAATGAGCGTCGTGAAACACTCCATGAAGTCTTCGTAAACAAATGGATCGAATCGCGCCCCTGTTAGCATGGGCAGAGTCGACTCTATCTGCGAGAGAGCACTTCCTACGGCCATGGTTGGATCGGGCGAGTACAGAAGTCTCTCAACGAAAGCATATGCAACCGCTAATTACTCTTCTGTATCAGATGTGAATGAAGAGGGCAAGAAAATAAACTTCACATCTGTAGAAACAGTCACCGTCGCCTGTGTTTCTACTTAAACTGAATTCGGAAACGTAAAAGTGATATCGTACCTCGTGTGCGTCTAACACAGTCATACCCGTCCTTTGTTAAGTAGTCTATTTGCCTGAGGAATGAAGCAGATCCATGTTCGTATTCTTCACGCAATACTGACATGGAAGCGAGCTCGTCTATGAGAGGTTTTTGTGGCACACTTTCATTGAGAAGGTTCTGTGCATTGTCACGACACGATGTAGGAACATTATTCCGGGCTTTAGCTTACCTGATTCATTTCATATAGCTGAGATGGCATAAGATCTCTGATATCTACAGGAAAGGTCAGGGTCTTTCAAGGTGCATTTACGCCACATTGAAGGAGGAAGTGGTTTGCAGTGGACGCACTTACCCATATCTTCTGGCAGTATTGGGTGCCCAGATAGAAAGGTGGCAGGCTGTTCTGACATGAATACATCATGATCGTCCTCAGGTTGATCGTCAGGCAATCCAGTAGTCTTGAGTCTGGCTATGATATATACGCCACACATAGTACAGGGTGACGGGTGAGCACCAAGTTAAGGTCAGGCTGGACATTACTAACGAGGGCTGGGAGGTCTTGAGGTCTGTGTCATGTTGACACTCGGCTGGCAATTGCAAGGATGGTAGAACCAAGTGAAGCGTCTCGGACAGGGCTCTTCTTAGTAAAGAGTGATACGATCATCATAGCTTTTTCGGGAAACGCGGTCACGTGATATCAACCATACTAGCAAGCATCGACTCGGGATGTGTTACTCCCAGACTCTCCATGACTGAGAGGATGGATCTGGACCGTTGACATCGAGCTGAAGCACTTGAGCACTGAGGTTGGCTATTGGAGAATGGTCAGTTTTTGCAACATACTTGAAACATCACTTCTTTACTGGGCTCGTATGTAGCAATTAACAGGTCTTGGGCCAATGACAACCTGGAGTATGGTCAATCTTCAAGCCGCAGCGTATCGTTCATGTCATAGGCCCACTGTGTGTTAATGTATATGAAGATATCGGTGCAGCAGGCTTGTTTATGAGTGCAGCGACTTGAAAAGAGACGATGGTCTAAAATCAGCTGAGCGTCATCCTAGTGAATGACATAACTATTCGCGATCGGTATTTCCTCAATACTCCGTATTTATAGCGCTTACTACATCTACCACTTAGCTATGTTTCTTGCATTGTCCAAAATCACTATTGTAAATGGGATGCCAAGGATCGTGTCATGCTTCTCCAACAATCGGCTCCAGTGGTTCATACGATAGGCACCCTGAATGGAATTCCAATGTATCGGAAGCTATGAAGTCTGTCACGATGGGCAGGCTTCTCTGCCATTCGACCGAAATCACGAAGTCGGGAGTATATCAGGTCCGGAGCCCATGTAGGCAACTATGTTCAAGCTCAATGAAGTCGTCACTCTTCCCCTCACACTACGAGCATTTGCCGAAATCACTCAGTGCGACATACCAAAAGCACAGCGCTGAATGGAAGCCTACTATGGCTATGCTCTGGACCATGTCTGGGAGTGAAAAGGTAAACAATGGGTCTAATATTGCATGACTATTCCTTTATGGAATGAGCCAAACCATCCCTTTCTAGGATATGGCTGTAACAACATAATCACAGTAAGCCTATTCTTTGACTGTTGCAGATAATTTTGGCTGTTCCAGAGCTGCCACTTATCTTTCCCTTTGTGCGACAGGGAAATGCAATCCCACAAAGACTAGCAGTGAAGAATAGATAAAGACCAAACAAGTATATTTTTACCTTTTAATTCTTTGTTCAATCTTGGAGCACACCAGTGAAAGTTTTCCATTTGCATCTCTGGTGTTAGACTGTCGCAACTTGCTATTTTGGCAATTGCTCGTAGTGTCATTTCAGACGCTGGAATCCAATTGATTACTAATGAGATATTGAGGTCGAAGTTGACAAAGTCCCCTCGTTCCCTTCAACTCGCATTCGAAGTCCCACGAACATTGGTTTGGCCTGTCACGGCACCATTGACAGCCAGATATCGGTTATTCTCTTTACTTTTTCTGGTGTCATGCTCAAGTTTTCCTCTAGGCTGTATTACACCAGAGCCTGTCGTGTTATTCGTCTGCAAGTTGATCGCACCAGTATCGTTGGCGACCTAACCCTTCCCTTCTGTGGTACGTGTCATTTATGTGAGTAAACTTCAGCCATATCCTACTAACTAACTCATTCCCCAGGACATTCATCTTGGTATGTGCGGGTATTCCGAAATAATAAATTTGCTTTCGCTTGGTTTGGAATAAGTGGAATGGCCTCTTAGGCAACGGATTTATGCGTTGAGGATGTCGGTTTGCAATGATCACTATAATGCTGGCTAACAAGCAGAGTATTGTCCCCTACTATTCGCGCGTCCGAAAACCTGTCTGTGCCGGCAACTGGTCCAAGCGTGGGTATGATCCAGCGCTTATCGCATGGGTTAGTTCACATCAAAGCTTTGTTCTTTCGCCCTCTCCCTCACATAGTTCCCTTATCGCACTGTTTTCTCCCAATTCGAACAAATTCACCCTTATCGCAAAAATGTCGAACCAAACGTCCTCCACTGGACCTGGAATGTTTCATCAGGCTAAAGACACGAATGCCAGTGGGAGCAATTTTATCGATATTGGCAAAGTCGATGGCAATATGAATATCATAAACGTGACCCACCAATCTACCGTGTCTACCAATCCGCAACAGGAAAACCCGAGGAGCCTGCCTCCTTTCATTGATGCTCCTGTCGACCTCTTATCTGCTCATTTCACTGGTCGAGGTAAAGAATTGGAGCAGCTGAAAAAGCTTTTTGATACAGATGGAGGTGACATACCTGCTCGATGCGCTGTATTCGGAATGCCAGGCCTTGGAAAGACGCAACTTGCGTTGCAGTTCGCCAACATGGAGTTTATCAACAAACATATCTCACACGTGTTCTGGATTTCCAGCACGACAACCGAAAAGCTTCAGGAAGGCTTTGCTAATATCTTATGTCTTATCCGACAATCGCACCTACTCAAACTAGACCTGGAGGCAAGACTTGTACATGTTCGCCGCTGGTTCGAGGAGTCAGGTTCTCGGACATGGCTCATTGTGCTGGACAATGTTGTTGGAGACACGCTTGGTTTCCTTCGCAAATACCTTCCTCGTACGAATGCACGAGGGCGAATTCTGTACACGACCCGAACCCAGGAAGTCGCGGAAGCCATCGTCCTCGCTGCTGGACAGCAACATCATGTTGTCAGACTTGACGTTTTAGATGCACAAGATGCTGCAACATTGTTTCTTAAGGATGCGCATATACTTTCCAATGATTCGTCTATTTCTACTAGCACTGCAGAACAGCTAGTTAACTGTGTCGGACGGCTCCCATTGGCCATAGTCCAGGCAGCTTCGTTCAAAAGAAACTCACTGTACAGCGTAGAGCGTATATTAGCGTTGTACCAAGACACCACTCATAAAGCGGAGGTATGTATTTTCTTTCCCGCAAGACCGTTGTATTTTGCTCATGTATTTCTGGGAAGATGATTGAATGGGAGAATGACCTTGGCGTTTACGAGGAAAAGTCTGTTGCTGTTGTGTTCAACAGTCTTCTAGATTGCGCACTTCAGGAGGACTCTGCTGCCGCTAATTTCCTCAAATTACTCTCTTTTTTTGATGCAGAAAATATCGCCCTCGAGGTCCTTACATGCGGAGCTCAAAAGATACTTGCTAACTTGAATGCATCTCGTTCGTCGGGAAGCTTGGCTCTAAAATACGAGTCTGATATGAACTCACGTACTGTGAATAGACGGGGACCGTTCGTCGCTGAAGAGCATCTTCACACAAAAGATGCAATGACAGCGGGGGGTTCCTCATTAGAGGCTGTATTGGCTTCTCTGATAGCTTCGCCTCACCGTTTACCTCGGGTTATACGGCAGTTGCAGAGGCTGTCGCTCCTCGATTGTAATGATACTGCTACTGTCCTCCATATGCATGATCTGGTCAATTTTATGATCAGAGAGACGGTAAAGAAGGGAGGGCAGTGGCAAGAATATTTTGACTGCGCCGTCAAGCTGATCTGGGCTGCAGTGGACAATGTGGACGATGTTGTGTCCCCCAAGTGTTGGCTGCAGTGTGCCATGATTGCTTCACATGTGGAGTCGTTGGCAAATGTGGATGATATTCACAGCGCAAACATGCAGCTTGTACGTGCGAGGATAGCCATGGCAAAGTACATGATGGCTCAGGGAAGATATACGGAATCCGAGGCAATATTTCACCAAACCCTGAGATGTAGGGAACAAAGGCTTGGACCTGAACATCCGGACACACTGGATAGTGTACATAACTTGGCATCAGCATACAATTCGCTGGGAAGGTATGGCGAAGCTGAGTCATTGTATGGAAGAGCTTTGACGGGCAGAGAGAAGCTTGGTTTTGGACATCCCTCCACACTTGAAACTGTGAATAACCTAGCATTGGTGTATAGATCCCAAGGGAAATTCAGTGAAGCCGAAATGCTAAGTGAGAGGGCTTTGGCAGGCTTCGAGAAGAATCTTGGTGCTGAACATACAGACACACTAACAATGGTGAATAACATGGCATCAGTATATCATTCGCAGGGAAAGTATAGGGAAGCTGAGGCATTGTATAAGAGGGCTGTTACATCTAGAGAATATCAACTTGGCCCTGAACATCCACACACATTGGGAGCAATGAACAACCTGGCACTTGCATACAAATTACAAGCAAGATACAATGAAGCAGAAGCACTATATAGGAAGGCTTTGGTTGGCTGGGAGAAGCAGCTTGGTCCTGGTCATCCAGATACACTGGCTAGTGTGGATAACCTGGCATCAGTATATGATTCACAGGGAAAGTATGGTGAAGCTGAGCAGTTGTATAAAAGGGCTTTGGCAGGCAGAGAGAAGCTTCTTGGATTTGAACATCTGTCCACATTAATAACTGTCAACAACCTGGGACTAGTTTACAAATCACAAGGAAAATACAGTGAAGCTGAGGCATTGTTTATGAGGGCTTTATCAGGCTGGGAGAAACAGCTTGGTCCTGAAAATCCAAAAACAATGACAACCATGGATAATCTGGCATTAGTGTATGATTTTCAGGGAAAATATAGTGAAGCTGAAGCACTGCTTGAGAAGGTTTTATTGAGATGCGAGAAGAAGCTTGGTTCTGACCATCCACTTACACTAGTAACTTTGAATAACCTGGCCATTGTATACACCTCATTGGGAAGATATGATGAGGCTAAGGCGTTATTTGAGAAGGCTTTGGGAGGCAGGGAAAAGCAACTTGGTTCCAGCCATCCAAGGACACTGGCAACATTGAATTGCTTGGCATCAATATACTGTTTGCAAGGACAGTACATCAAAGCTAAGACATTCCATGACAGAGCTCTGACAGGCCAGGAGAAACAGCTTGGATCTGAACATCCAGACACATTAAAGACTGTGAATAATCTGGCTTTGATGTATCATTTACAAGGCAACCATGATGAAGCTGAAACATGGTATGGCAGGGCTTTAGTAGGCAGGGAAAAACAGTTAGGCCTTGAACATCCAGATACATTGTCAACTGTGAACCATATAGCATGCTTGTACCATTCAATGGGAAGGTATGGTGAGGCTAAGGTATTAGGCACCAGAGCTTTAGATGGCAGGATAAGGCAGCTTGGGTCTGAACACCCAGATACATTGAAAACTATGCAAAATATGTTATTAGTACATAATATGGTTAGTAAGTAGGTTAGAGTTGAGCATATAAATAGTAGCTCTAACAAAATGAAATATGTATGCAACATTGAACTATAACTATTGACATATTATTTTGAGGATTCTACATCATTGTTACAGTATATAGTTTGGTTAGTTAGACCGTGATTTAGTGAATATTATGAGCTCACTAGGATATAATAAGAAGGGCATAGTTTGAGCTTTTAAGGTAACATACATAATATTAAGGAATCAATAGAATATGGTCTTCAGGTCAGCATTTTGCCTCTCTCTCACTACAGCATCCACCAATACTGACCACAATCATTTGACATTCCTTTTTAATTTACTATCTTGAGTATCTCATACCATCTAATTAGTAAACCTAAGTGAAACTCAGCCGCTGCCTGAGAGGCTATAGAAACGACTTTATTATTTACCTAAGTGAAACTACAATAGATGTTAGTTTAAGGTGATCTCTAATAAATGTAATGTAACATACCTCAGCCGCTGCCTGAGAGGCTATAGAAACGACTGAGGTATTCCTATACTAAACCCCCTACTACTTATAGTCGGAGGTGCTACTCGCTACAGTATAATGACTCCTAGGAGTACAATTGTGCTCCTAGGAGAACAATGGTTACTCCATGGAGAACAATGGTTACTCCATGGAGTGGTGGCTATGCTCCATGGAGAACAATGGCTGCTTCGGCAGAGACCGGGTTTATCTGGTTTTGTCACTCCCACTCGAGTGCAACCATAGTCCCATAGCTTTAGAGAATTTCCAGTGTTTTTTGTGAGTGAGGGGTTTAGTGAGAATGTCTGCAACCATATCTCCTGTAGGAACGTATCTGATTACTGCCTCTCCCTTTGATACTAAGTCATCTCAGATAAAATGATATTTCCGTTGAATGTGTTTTGTGCGAGCACGGAACTGTGGATCTCGTGTAAGAATGATAGCTGCTTGATTGTCACAGTGCAATGTTGTAGGTCCATTTTGAGCATATCCAATTTCTTCAAAAAATGTCCGAAGCTATGCAAGGTGTTGTCCAGCATTGCTCAATCCAATGTACTCTGACTCCGTGGAGGATAAAGTTACCATGCTTTGTCTTTTGCTTGTCCAGGAGATTGCTCCTTGGATGGTGATAAAGACAAACCCTGATGTTGATCGAGACGTGTCTGGGTCTCCAGTCCAATCTGCATCTGAATATCCATAGAAATCCATGTCCATGGAGACATCTGTGCCATCATATTGTAGTTCCATGTCCCTGGTTGCTTTCAGATATCAGAGGACACATTTTGCAGCTTCCCAGTGATGGCTTCTTGGAGCTGAGCTATGTCTGCTTAGTATTCTAACAATGTAGGCAATGTCTGGGCGGGTTCTGAGCATGGCATACATGAGGGAGCCTATAATTGAGAGGTATGACACTTGACACCCTTCAATATGCATCTCATGTTGCACAATATCTTCCCCTGGAGCATTTGCAAGGAGTTTTGATCCATGGGCCATTGGTGTCCATACTGGTTTGCAGTTTTTCATTCCAGTACGCTCCAGGACTGTGTCAATGCATTGGCGTTGCAATAGGGATATTGTTTTGTTTGAACGATCATGTTGGATTTCCATTCCGAGGATGTATTTTGCTTCTCCAAGGTCCCGCATTTTGAATATGGATTCGAGTTTGGCTTTTGTGATATCCATGAATTTCCGGGATGAAGCTCCTAGGAGGAGGTCATCTACATAGACAACAACAAAGCATATGTGTTTGTTGTCCCGGAATACATAGAGACATGTTTCTGCATTTAGTCTTGTGAAACTGAGCTCCTGGAGCTTGCGATTAAAAGTTTTGTTCCATGTATGACCAGCTTGTTTTAACCCGTAGATGGATTTCTTCAATCTCCAGCAGTATCCAGGTTGGATAGGAATACCCCCTGGAGGAAGCATGTACAGTTTTTCTTCAAGTTCTCCATTGAGATAAGCTGTGGATACATCCATTTGATCAAGTTCTAGGTTGTACTTTGCTGCCAGGGCTAGAATAATTCGGATTGACTCTAAGTTTGCAACCGGAGCAAAAACCTCCTGGTAATCAATCCCCTCCCTTTGAGTAAAACCTCGTGCAACAATCCGGAGTTTGTATCTCTCAATGTTTCCGTTTTGATCAAACTTGATCTGGAACACAGGTTTTGATGTGATGGGTTTTACTCCCTTCGGAAGTGGAACAGTGTCATATACTGCATTAGTATTGAGACTTAGGAGTTCCTCCTCCAAGGCAGACTTCCATAATTCTCCATCCAGACGTGATAAGGCTTCCTTTAGTGTCCTTGGAAGGTCTGTGTTAGATGGACCAGTACTTGCTATTCCAGCAAAGAATGTCTCCTCTGTATCAGATGTTTCTTCATGAACCTCAGGAGTGTTAGGTTTCTCCATGGAGTTGTCATGCTGCTCTTTTCAAGACTGTTCCTCATCTAGAGTCCTTTGATAATCTCGGTTTTTGTCTGCAGGACAGGTCTGGTGACTGCTTCTGTGTACTCCTAGGACTTCAGCAGGCATGACTGCTCTTTTAAGAACTTGTGCAGATACTCCAGGGAGTAGACACATTTGTGTATTTGTTGCCCCACTTGACAAAACCGGATAAACCCGGTCTCTGCCGAAGCAGCCATTGTTCTCCATGGAGCATAGCCACCACTCCATGGAGTAACCATTGTTCTCCTAGGAGTCATTATACTGTAGCGAGTAGCACCTCCAACTATAAGTAGTAGGGGGTTTAGTATAGGAATACCTCAGTCGTTTCTATAGCCTCTCAGGCAGCGGCTGAGGTATGTTACATTACATTTATTAGAGATCACCTTAAACTAACATCTATTGTAGTTTCACTTAGGTAAATAATAAAGTCGTTTCTATAGCCTCTCAGGCAGCGGCTGAGTTTCACTTAGGTTTATTAGGTTATGAGCCCTGGTGCGCAAAAGCTACGCAGGAAATAATTCTTATTTGAAACGGCAACCTCGGAACCATGACCACAGCACGCGATACATCCGCATGTCCAGTTCTCACTGGACCCAACAATTTTCAGATATGGAAACTCCGGATCATCTCAAAGCTACGTCGGGAAAAAGTTCTCCGGGTTGTTACTGGAGAGGAGCTTAAGCCCTCACCAGGAAAACCTACCTCCTCGGAGGATCCTGAGATCACCTGGATACTTAAGGATGAGAAGGCACATAGAATCATCCAGGACCACATCTCTGATGCCCTCCTAATGAGGACTAGAGACCTCACCAGCTCCAAGGAGTTATTTGATAAACTTGTCTCACTTTATCAAACGTCCAACATTGCCTCGGCCTTCTATTCATTCCAGCAACTCACCAAATTGTCCTGGGATGGGACATCACCTATCCAGGACCACATTGCAAAAATCCGGACAATTGATTCACACCTCTCCGGAATGAAACTAGGAGTTGATACCAAACTCATGGCTTTCGCTCTTCTCCAATCTCTCCCATGCACTCCTGAATGGCAAATATTTCAGTCATCAGTAATCAACACGATTGAAGAAAATAAACTTACCTTTGATGCAGTTGAGATCCGGATCACTGCAGAAGTTGCACGGCAGTCAGGGAAGGCCCCTGGAGGTTCTGAATCAGCACTCAAATCCGAGGAGAAATGGTGTAACTTCCACAAAGCCAAATCACACAACACCTTGGAGTGTCAAACACTTCAGTCAGCTGAAAAAGGTCAAAGGAAGAAGGAAAAGGAAAGACACAAGGATAAAGGAAAAGAGAAGGAGAAGGCAAATATGGCGGAGCAATCATCTGGATCTGACTCCGAGGAGGAACAGAGTCATATTGCATTGGAACATGTACATATTTCCAAGCCCCTTGCTAAACACATTCAAGCTTACCTTGTGTCAGAACCCAATAAGACCAAAACAACAATTATTATTGACTCCGGAGCAACATCCCACATGGTCTCTCACCGCTCCTGGTTTGAGCCAGGAACATACCATGTTCTGCATCCTCCGAGGACAATCAGTTTTGGGGATGAATCCTCTGTAAATGCCATTGGCATTGGAACAGTAATCCTACAAGCAACTGTTGGCAAAAAGGACTACAATATTGCACTGTCAAATGTCTTACTTGTGCCAAACTTCACATTAGCACTCGTCTCTGTCCACAAATTGTCCAAAACGGGGTTATCAACACTTTTTCCAGCAGGGTCAAATGCTTGTGAAGTTCGGAAAAAGGAGGAACTTATCCTCACTGTGTTACACAAGCGAGGACTTTATCACATCCAAGCAAAACCCGAAATCAACCCGGAGTCAGCTTTTGCAGCAGTAGATGTAAATTTATTGCACAGGAGAATGGGACACATTGGAATGGACCACTTGCAACGAATGGTTACAAAAAGACAGCTCCAGGACATAGACACCCTTACCGGAACCCCGGAGTTTTGTGAACCTTGTGCTTTAGGAAAGATGAAGAAATTACCTTTCTGTGAGGCAACGATAAACTATAACAAAAACTAAACCTATCTCCTTCTGCACTTGCAGGGAGTAAGGGTCCAATGAGCTTTGAGGTCGACAGACGCTAGAAATATAGCGAGTAGAGGACTTTGAGAGGTAAGCTTCAAAGGTTCTTGTTGAGGAGTAAAGCGGGTAAATTCAGTAATAGAAAGCTAAGGAGCTATACATGAATAGGTACGTCTTTATATAGAGAACTGTCCGTTCCTCAGACCGAAAGGAGAATATACAAAAAGTGGTCTGAGGAATTAATCAACCAATAGGAAAAAGGGAGAGTAACTATCGTACGACTTCTGACTTGATTAATCAGCAGGTGAGAGACTTGTACTAATAATAGAAGATTGTTACGCGTGGTCAGGAACCGTATCCTCATGATGAGGTACGATTCTAGATAAGGCGTTTATTAGTATTACCAGGCTTTACTAGGGCTTGGAGCTGGTTGGCGAGATGCCTACTACCAGTCCCTACCCAGTGTGCTGGCTGGCTGGGAGCGATGCCCAGTCTCTGATCTGTGATATAAAGTGGTAGCGATGGTTAAGAAAGCCTGTGAGGGCTATGAGAAGTAAGATGGCAAAGGATACCTCTAGCCCTAGAGCCAGAGGTGTAACGGGAAAAGCGTTTGAGAACCAAGACATAACAAAGATAAGAAAATAGTAAAACGGTCCTTACATTACCCCCCCCTTTTATATTCTTGTCCCAAGAATCTTAGCGCCGCAGTCCGTGAAGCGGTTTGTGATCCAGTCGAAAAGGCGGGGTTTTTCGGTTGTTGTAGTGAAATTTTCGTATGGACGAAATCGTAAGGCGGCAGAGGCGATGTCACGTGGGGCGGCAGGGTGTTTGCGGTGGAAGGTGGCAATAAGTGAAGGGGAATTTTTCAAATGGTGGTCGGGTTCCCACGTCCTCTCTGTGATCGGGTATCCCTTCCAATGGACGAAGTAATCGAGCTTAGCCCCTTTGAGTTTAGTGGGCCGAGAAGCAATGATTTCTTCGGCTTCGTATTCGGCTGCGCCATCAACTTGGATCGGCGGAGGTTTCGAGGTACGAGGTTGATTAGGAAACTCCAGCGTGTGATACGGTGATAAGAGGATTTCGTTGAATACGGGATGGATCGCCTTCCAGGATCTAGGGACGTCAAGGTGATAAGCGGATGGGCCGACTTTTGCCTTTACCGTAAACGGGCCAAATCGCTTGTCATCTAACTTCTTCATTGGTCTATCGGTGGAGATATGAGTTCCTTCTAACCACACCTTATCCCCTTTGTGATATTCCCGTGCTTCCGTGCGTTTTCGGTCATAGTACTTTTTGAGGTTTTGATTAGCAAGTAATAATGATTGCCTAGTTTGCTCGTGTAGTTTTGTCATAGAGGTTGCGAAATCTTCGGCAGCCTGCGAACGTCCGGAAGGCTTCTGACCGGTCCCTTTGCGAGGGTGAGAACCATAATTTACGAAGAAGGGGGTCTGATTGGTCGCAGAGTGGAGATGATTGTTGTACGTGAATTCGGCAATGGCTAGCCAATCAGCCCAGTCGTCTTGTCGGTGATTAATGAACGTGCGTAGGTAGTGTTCTAGGTCTTGATTGATTCGTTCGGATTGCCCATCAGTTTGGGGGTGGTAACCTGTTGACAGGCCGGGTTCGATCCCAAGGGTCTGATAGAAGTCCTTGGTGAAGTTCGACATGAATTGAGGTCCTCTATCTGATATAATTTTTTCCGGGATGCCGTGTAGTCGTATAACCGAATCTCGTAGTTGTTTGGCGTAGCCTAACGAATCAAGAGTAACGTGCGTTGGTACGAAGTGAGCCATTTTCGAGAATCTGTCAACAAAAACCTGGATAGCGTCGTATCCGTTTGACTCTGGTAATGCTCCGATGAGATCCGTTGTGATTATCTGCCAAGGACGATCAGGGATCGGATTTGGATGGAGGGGAGCATGCGGTTTTTGACGATGCGACTTTGTTCTTTGACATATCTCGCATCCTGCGACATATTTCCTGATATCTCTCCTGAGGCTAGGCCACCAGAATGATCGGTTTACTCCTTCGTGCGTCTTTCTTTCTCCTGGGTGTCCGCTGAGGCTTGTGTCATGTTCTTCTTCGATAATACGTGCCCTCAACTTTGGATCTTGGGGTATGTAGATTTTGTTTTTGAAGGACCCTAACGTCAACTCGTCTTCTTTCTCATTTCCTATCCAAACGATTCCGTCTCGTTTCTTCCAAACTTTTGGATCTTCTTTCAACTTCCTTACTACGTAATCGTCTAGTTTGTGCTGCGAAGCTAGCAGCTCGTCCAGGTAGTGTTCTTCTAACACGTCCTCCATAGTATAAATGTTTGCTTCCGCGAGCTGAGGTAGAAGGACCTGTCCTTCGTTGTCTCTCTCGCCTCTCGGATGGTCTACTCTTCGGCTAAGTAGGTCCGCTTTCGTGTTCGCCGAGCCTTTCACATGCTCTAGCTTGAAATCGTATCTCGCTAGTGTGTCCATCCACCTAGCTTGTCGTCTGTTTACCTTCTGGGGGTCTCGGAAGTAGGTGAGGTTTTGATGGTCGGTGAATATGGTGAACTGGTGTTTAGCTCCCATGAGGAGGTGTCGCCATTCTTCTAACGCATGCATTACCGCTAGCATTTCTTTATCCCAGATAGCGTAATTTCTCTCTGCAGGGTTCATCGATTTTGACAGGAATGCGACCGGTCTCCATTTCCCTTCTTGCTGCTGGGATAACACTGCTCCCGTGGCATAGTTGGAGGCATCACATTCAACTTTGAATGGATCCTCGTCGTTAGGGATTGCGAGTGTGGGCGAAGTGGTGATTGTCTTTTTGAGAACGTCGAACGCTCGTTGTTGGTCTTCAGCCCACTCCCAGTTTACCTTTCCGGTGAGAATCGTCAGCGGTTTGGCAATCTTTCCGTAGTCTCTGATGAATCGTCTGTAAAAGTTTGAAAACCCTAGGAATGACTGTAACTCCTTCTTTGTTCGTGGTATCGGCCATTCTGCAACTGCCTGTACTTTTAGCGGGTCCATACGAATCGTATCATGGGAGATGATCATTCCCAGATATTCGACTTCTTTCTTCTCAAACTCGCATTTCTCTGGCTTGAGATATAATTGATTATCTGCGAGTATCTGAAGAACTTTGGATACGATCTTCCTGTGTTCTTCTAACGAGTCGGTGAATATCATGATGTCGTCGAGGTATACGATAACTGATCCTTCGTTGATTAGGTCTCTGAGAAGTCGGTCCATCATTGTTTGAAAGGTGGCTGGGGAGTTCGTGAGTCCGAAGAACATAACCAGAGGTTCGAACAGTCCTCTGTTAGTTCTGAAGGCGGCCTTGTGCTCATCTCCTTCTTTGATTCAAACATTATTATATCCCCAACGGACATCTAGCTTGGTGAAGAATCTCGCTCCTTTGAGTCGGTTTATCAATTCTGAAATGAGGGGTAACGTATATCGGTTTTTAATTGTGAGGGCGTTGAGTTTCCGATAGTCTTGTACCGGTCTGAGAGATCCGTCTTTTTTCTTGATAAAGAAGAACGGGGATGCGTAAGGGGATTTCGATACTCTGATCCTTCCTGTCTCTAGGTTCTCTTTCAAGAATTCGTCAAGATGAATTTGTTCGTCTCGGTTGAGTGGATACGTTTTACAGTCTAGACCTTTGGCTTCTGGTAGGAGTTCAATTGCGTGATCCCAGACTCGTCGTGGGGGTAGTTTGTCAAATGACGCTTTTGTGAATACTGGCTCAAAATGATGATAAAATGGGGGAACGACGTCTCTGAACGTGAGTGTTGACTTTGCTCGTTCTGATTCTTCCGCAATCTGTTGGCTTTTGGTCTGAGATACGTTGCTTTCGACGGAAATTTTGTCAATCCTGCTCTGTAAGTCTACAGCGATGACTCTATCTCCGTCTTCAGGGTGATACTCCGTATCATCAGAAGGGTACGTGATGGTGTTGGTTTGCCAGTTGATATTGGGATTCGTGCGTCGTAGCCAGTCGTGTCCTAATAAAATTCTGGCCTCTCTTTGTCCAGTGACCAGGAAGTCCATTAATTCCGTGCGACCTGCCACAGTTAGGCGAAGTGTCACATATTCCGTTAAAGGTCCAGTGCGATTCTTGGTTCCATCGGCGTTTGAGACAATAACACGAGTTGGCAGTGGTTTTGTGGAAATGTTGTGTTGCCGAACAAAGGCTTCGTCAATGATAGAATCTGTGCATCCTGAATCTATCAAAACTGGAATGACATGCGTCTGGTGATCGTCGATAGTGGATAATTGACATTGTAGCGAGAGTTTGCGTTGATGAGATGGGGGGAGGGATGCGAAGTCTTTGATCACATTCAATTGCTCTACGATATACTCTTCATCGTGTTGCTTGAGTAGATTGATTGTATCTGTCGTGATGTGTGGGTAACACTGGGGTGAGGCCCAGTTCCGAACCAATGCTTTGGCTCTTTCTTCTTTCTGGTCTTTAATTCGTCGAGCCAACCATTCTGCTGAATGTGGCTTAGTGTATTTCTCGGCACGTGGGTTTTGGGAAACATGTTTTGATTTATCAGTTACAAATACATTTTCCGAACCGTGCTTACTGGTCAGAGAGTCCGTGCTTACTCCTGACCTTCGAGAAAATCCTTCGTCTTCGTCTCCTCCTGGGTTGTGGTTGCTTCTCTAGCTGCAACTTTCTTCAGAGGGCAGTTCCTTGCGATATGACCCGGCTGGCCACATCCGTAACATAACCTGAACCGACTCTGTCGGTCTGTATCCATGGGTACGCCTTGTCCGGGGAATACACCTCTCTGAGGTTGATCCTCGAACCTTCTTGCATACTGATTCGTCTGGGGTCTCGCCATCTGCTGTGGCTGCGGCACATGCTGGTGCGTATACGTCTGTTGTCTGTAGATGGGTCGCGACGGCTGCGTGACTTCTCTCTTTCGTCTTTCGTCTAATTGAAACTCTTCTCTTCGTGCCTCCCATGCGTAGGCTTGCGTTTTCCACTCAGCAAATGTTTTTGGTAGGTCTCTCTGGATGATGACGAAATCACAGATTCGAGAGTGAAGATTCTTTTTGAGAATTCGATTGATCACGTCGAAGTGAGTGGTAGCGTCATATCCGGCCTTGTCCATGAGCGTTGTGAAATGGCTAAAGAATTCG
Organism: Serpula lacrymans var. lacrymans S7.9; assembly: GCF_000218685.1. Taxonomy (NCBI): domain Eukaryota; kingdom Fungi; phylum Basidiomycota; class Agaricomycetes; order Boletales; family Serpulaceae; genus Serpula; species Serpula lacrymans. Next base: position 851,966 of record NW_006763303.1, read on the forward strand.
TCGCAATGCTTATTCTCCTGCTTGTATGTCTCGATCTCGTTTACCGCCTGCGATCTTTCGTTTGGATTTCCGAATACTTGGGCTAGATCGGTTAGGACGGTCGAGAGAGTCGGCCATACGGGGGTAGTTGCGTCGAGAGCTTTGGTAAGCACGTTCTCTTTCCAAGCTTTTACTGTCGACGTTCCTTGGTCGCTGATTTTGGATAGGAGGTAGATGAGCTTCGTCTTCTCGTCTGGAAAGTAGGATGTGTAGGCGGTTAAGTACAACTGTAGTGCTTGGCGCCATGCTATAAATCGTTCCTTTTCTCCTTTGAATTTGAAGGGTTCTGCTGCGAGAGTTACTTTGCCGTGTAACTGCGTGGGGTTAGACATGGATGAGGGTTTTGGAGGAATTGGAGGTGGAGGTGGGCATGTAGGTGGTAGTGGTAGGGTTTGTCTGGGTGGAGTCTCTGGTTCTATGGACGGTCTTGGGTTTCGATATTCGGAAAACACTTTGAAGAATTAAAACGGGTTTTATTTAGTTTGAATCGTAATCAAACTCGTCACTCCAATCGTTAGAAGTAAATCCAAAAATATTCTCTTCTTCTTCCAAATCTCTTTCTACCTGTGAGCTAGTGGTAGAATTACTGTCCAAGTTCGAGGTTGTTTCGTCTGGTGAGGGGGTCCTTTCTATGAGAACGTTTCCTTGAATCAACGAGGATACGGGAGGGATATAAGAGAAATTTCCGTGGGTCAGATGGTACGCTGGTTTATACTGCGAGTAGACTCTGTTGTTTTCTCGAGTAAGCGCGACGTATTGACGGAGTTGGGAGATTTCGAATGCTAAATCGTCGACGGCTAGAACTAGTCCTTCTAGTTCAGAGATGGGGGAAGAGGCGGCTGATGAGTCTTCGTAATACTCAGTTTCTGTGTCGCTGCGGACAGGCTGGGGGTGCGTGGCAGCGTTGACAGGTACTGCAACGTGGAGGTCTCGGTTGTTGAGGGCGTGATGGAATTCCTCGAGTGAACGTCGTTCTTCGTCCGTTACTAGGCTCTCTCTGATGTTCGACAGTTTGACGGTTGTAGAAGTGATCAAAGACGACAGCTAGGGTGAGGACTTGAGCTAGAACAAGTAAGAGTATTACTTCGAGGTGGGTAGGAATGTTGGAGAGGACAACTAGCTAGCTTTAGCTAGAAGGCAAGTGGTTGTTTTGGATGGGGAGGAGGACGGTGAATGACAACACGTCCGAGGGATGAAGGAAAAGGTGGGTTAGGGCTATAATGGGTTCGAGCGAGATGGTACGCTGTGAACGGATTGTAGAGTGAGCTTTCTATTTTGTGAGGCAACGATAAACTATAACAAAAACTAAACCTATCTCCTTCTGCACTTGCAGGGAGTAAGGGTCCAATGAGCTTTGAGGTCGACAGACGCTAGAAATATAGCGAGTAGAGGACTTTGAGAGGTAAGCTTCAAAGGTTCTTGTTGAGGAGTAAAGCGGGTAAATTCAGTAATAGAAAGCTAAGGAGCTATACATGAATAGGTACGTCTTTATATAGAGAACTGTCCGTTCCTCAGACCGAAAGGAGAATATACAAAAAGTGGTCTGAGGAATTAATCAACCAATAGGAAAAAGGGAGAGTAACTATCGTACGACTTCTGACTTGATTAATCAGCAGGTGAGAGACTTGTACTAATAATAGAAGATTGTTACGCGTGGTCAGGAACCGTATCCTCATGATGAGGTACGATTCTAGATAAGGCGTTTATTAGTATTACCAGGCTTTACTAGGGCTTGGAGCTGGTTGGCGAGATGCCTACTACCAGTCCCTACCCAGTGTGCTGGCTGGCTGGGAGCGATGCCCAGTCTCTGATCTGTGATATAAAGTGGTAGCGATGGTTAAGAAAGCCTGTGAGGGCTATGAGAAGTAAGATGGCAAAGGATACCTCTAGCCCTAGAGCCAGAGGTGTAACGGGAAAAGCGTTTGAGAACCAAGACATAACAAAGATAAGAAAATAGTAAAACGGTCCTTACACTTTCAAGTCCACTGGAGGAAACCGAGTCAAGCGCCCCATACAAATTGTGCACACAGATGTTGGAGGACCAATCAAACCAACTTCCAGGGAGGGTTTTTGGTACTGGATTATCATTGTAGATGATTTCTCCAAATGTCCATGGATATATTTCCTAAAACATAAAAGTGAAGCACTAGAACAATACAAGCAATGGAAAGAAGATGTCCAAACATTCTTCCGGACTCATTTGGGAGAAGAAAACTTCACTCCACTATACACAGAATTCCTCCGGAGCGATGGGGGAGGAGAATATACTGGCAATGCATTCAAAAATCAACTCCGAGGAGATGGTGTCATCCAAGAAACTACAGCTGCAGATACTCCGGAACAAAATGGCATTGCAGAATGCATGAATCAGACATTGGCTACATTAGCAACCACTATGCTCCATGATTCCAAGCTCCCAAAGTCATTTTGGGTAGATGCCATGCAAACAGCTGCATATATCACAGCACGCAGCCCAGCATCAGGACTCCATGGAAAGACCCCATATGAAATACTGTTTAAAAGGAGAGTTGATCCAACTTTGTTTCGCCCTTTCGGAAGCCAAGCATATGCCTTGATTCCGAAAGACAAAAGGCAAGGGAAGTTTTACTCCAAGGGGCGCAAAGCCATAATGATTGACTACACACATGGAAAGCAAGCCTACAAACTCCTAGACACTGAAAAACGGACTGTGTTTTCCAGTCGGCATGTCATATTCAATGAATCCAGAAAGGTACAAAAGGATGACACTGCTCCCTGGAACACAGACACTAGCACAGATCAGTGGGAGGGACTCATTCCAGAGAATGCTCACTATCCAGACCAAAAAACATTGGAGGAGGATGATCCTGACCCTCGGATCCGAGATCCAAATGAATTGCAAATGGAACCACATCTTCAAGGAGATGTTCCACAAGCAATGGAACCATATCAGCATGAAGATGTTCCAAGAGCAGTGGGGCAATACCTCCGTGGAGACGTTCCGAGAGCAGTGGGAGCACCTGATCAGCTAAGACACCCTCCACAACAGTCTCTACAACCAAGACCTGAACACTGGCCATCTTCAGAACGGAAAGCCAAATTAGAGTTACAGTCAGTGGGAGGACAGCCCCTTAACATACAGCTAGCTGATGTGGAAAAAGTCCGAATACAGCTAGACAGCCTGTCCATTGGATCAGCTTCTGGAAGGCATACAACACCTCCAAGGAGTCATCCAACACCTCCAAGGAGTCATCCAACACCTCCAAGGAGTGATTCAACACCTTCAGGAGTGAATGGTGACAAATTATGACATTTGTTTATAGTATGAGAAAACATGCATTGGCCAGGGCTTGAACCTGGGACTCCAGCTTTCATGGTCTGGTGCTTTACCAACTAAGCTACCAAGGCGTACTTGGAAAGCATACTGATTGGTTGCATGCCCAGAAGGTCCAGAATCACTGTACACGGGTGCGGATCTCATTGTGTTCTGATACTACCAGCATATGAGATGATGCCCTGAGGGACAAGGCCTTCATATATAGTGTGGGATAAGGCCGGCAAGGATGGTGGGATGGTACCCTGGGGGACAAGGCCTTCAGATGTGCCATGGGATAAGGCCCACAAAGGATGGTGGGATGGTATCCTGGGGGATAAGGCCTATAAAGGATAGTGAGATGGTACCCTGGGGGACAAGGCCTTCAGATAGTATATAGGATAAAACCCACAAAGGCTGATGGGATGGTACCCCTGGGGGACAAGGCCTTCAGATAGTGTATGGGATAAGGCTAATAGAGGATGGAGGGATGATACCTCTGGGGGACAAGGCCTTCGGATATAGTGTGAGATAAAGCCCATAACACCTGGTGAGAATGGTACCCTGGGAGACAGGGCCTTTAGGTATGATAAAGGATAAGGCCCATACATGTCACTCTGGGATACTACCCCACTATCCTTTGTAGTCCTATCACAATATTTCTAAAGGCCCTGTCCCTTGGGGTGCTTTAGATATGGTATGGAATAAGGCCCATAAAGTATGGTGGGATGGTATCCTGGCCTTTAGATATGATATGGAATAAGGCCCACATATATCCCTCTGGGGTACTATCCCACTATCCTTTGTGGGCCTTATTCATATCTGAAAGCCTTGTCTCCCAGGGTACCATCCCACCATTCTTTATGGGCCTTATCCCACACTATATCTGAAGGCCTTGTCCCCCAGGGTATCATCTCACTCACATTTGTGGGCCTTATCCCACACCATATTCAAAGGCCTAGTCCCCCAGGGTACCATCCCACCATCCACACCATATATGAAGGCCTTGTCCCAGGATACCATCCCACTCACATTTGTGGGCCTTATCCCACACCACACTATATCTGAAGGCCTTGCTCCTGGGGTACCATCCCACCATCCTTTGTGGGCCTTATCCCACACTATTTCTGAAGGCCTTGTCACCCAGGGGTACCCTCCCACACACATTTATGGGCCTTATCCCACAGTATATCTGAAGGCCTTGTTCCCCAGAGTACCATCTCACTCACCTTTGTGGGCCTTATCCCACACCATATCTGAAGGTCTAGTCCCCTGGGGTACCATCCCACCACCCACACAATATATGAAGGCCTTGTCCCCCAGGGTATCATCTCACTCACATTTGTGGGCCTTATCCCACACCATATCCAAAGGCCTAGTCCCCCAGGGTACCATCCCACCATCCTTTATAGGCCTTATCCCACAACATACTCTGGGATTATGCCCCAGAGGACAAGACCAAAGCTCAGATAAGATGTAGGATAGAGCCTTTAAAGCCTGGTGGGATAATACCCTTGGATGCAAGGCCTATTGTGTTTTGTGGGATAATGCCGTGAGGGACAAGGCCTTCACATGAAACATAGGATAGGGCCATTATAAGGGGCACAATGGTGTCTCAGAGAGTAAGGCCTCTTTTAATTGTTTCATGATACCCTATACAATAAATATAAGAAGTCAGATGTGACATATGTGACTATGGAGCATGGTAGTATGGTACCCTGGTGAACTGGTGTGTGGGAAAAGGACCATCATATATGGTGGGATAGTGCCATTGCAAACATGGCCTTAACACAAGATGTGGTCTGATGATACCCTTGGAACAAGGCCATTAACCTTTAGCTGGGACATGACCCATATTGAGTAGTGGGATGATGCCCAGGGCGACAAGGTCCATCAAGTATAGTGGCATGGTACCAAATGCCATGAAACCATATGTGGGAAAAAGTCTGTCAAACATAGCAGGACTGAACCATGGGGCACAAGGCCCATTGTGTTTGATGGGATGGTGCCCTGGGGTATAATGCCTTTAGATATGATGTGGGATAGAACCCTGGGCAACAAGGCCCATTAAGCATGGTGGGATAAGGCCTTGAGATAATATTTGGGATGGGGCCCATAAAGCATGGTGGGATGATACCCATAGGGCCTGTGAAGCATTGTGGGATGGTATCTAGGGAACAAGGTCCACAACCAGTATGCCAGATAGATTCCATTGTGTTTTGTGAAATGATGCTATGAGGGACCAGGCCTTTAAATAAGGTGTGGAACAGGGTCTATAAAACATCATGGGATGATACCCTGGGGAACAAGGCCCACAACTAGTGTATGGGATGAGGCCTTTAGCTAAAATGTGGAATAGGGCCCATCAAGTATGGTGGGATGATACATACCCCAGGGAGCAAGGTCTATGATATTTAGTGGGATCACCCTTGGCAGTAAGGCTTTAACAAAAGTCCAGGATAGGCTCTATTATGTTTAACAGAATAATACCCTTTGCAACATGTCCATCAGCCAGACCTTTGAGTTAATACCTTGTGTGACAAGGCCTATCTGAGGCAGGAGGTTATTAATGTAGCTTATGAATCATATGATGCATTAATATTGTTCATTAACTTTGATACAGGTTAAAAACAATGATTATATAGGTCAATGGGACAGGTCCTTGAAATATAGTATGAACACAGCATATCTAATGTTGCACATTAGGACTGTAATAAATGCCTTGCTCTAACTTTAGAAAAAGCTTACTCAAATCACTTGAATGGGTTTTAATCACAATCTGGATCATGGCCTATAGAATATTGTGGGATAAAGACTCCTGGCCATATGAAGTGATAAGACCCACAGTCAGGCTGGGATATAACCTCAGCCATATTTAGGATAGTGTCAACAGCCAAAAATAGTATAGGTTTACCTTGCATTCTGCAATATGTCAGTTTGACACACAAAGCACATAGAAAATACATCATATATAATATAATCTTGCATTCTACTAGGGCCATCAGCCATCCAATTTTATTTACATCAAGGTTCAACTTTTTTTATTGTTCCTAAAAACACACAAGTGAAGACCTTTTGAAAAATAAATATGAATACTTCTTTATATTTCACCTATTGTCCTTTAACATATAAACACATCTAATCTTCAAGTTCTATTTCTCATCAAATTTACAATCATATTTTGCTCAAGACACATCTATCATTTATGATAATTCTTGTATTATACATATGTTCATCAAGAGTCCTAAGTATGTTAATTCTAGACCTGCATCTACACTTCTATAAATAATGTCATCTCATCATTTTTTTTCACCACTTGTGAGTATTTTCGGATAAGGGTATTATCCCATAATCAATTACAGGCCATGGACCTATCCCTCATTCACCTCCAAAGACCAAGGTATTATACTGATATATTTTAGACCCTAGTACATGGCCATAAACTATGGACCAATCCCCTATCAGTTTTAAGGACCAAGGTATTATCCTTAATTGGTTTTAGTCCCCACTATATAGACCTAAACTATGGACCAATACCCTAAACACCTCTAGAGACCAAGGTATTGAGGGCTCTTAGCCCCATCCTTTTGGTGAAGATGATCAAGCTAAGAGCCCCCCCAAAGTGGTTGCCTGAAGTGCCGCATCTACTGGCCAGGGAAGCATTCAGTCACCGTTGAGTGCTCAGTGCATTTTGATGTTGAGAACGTATCTTTGAATGCTGACAACGGACCTCCCTTTGGGCTTGAGGGGGAGTATGATGCCCTGAAACAAGCGCCAAAGAAGAGTCAGATTGTAGAAATTGATGATCATACACCTCATCCTGATCCACCTGATCCCCAGGATATTAATAACCAAATCTACCCTCAGGATCAAGATGAAGCTGATCCTGACCCCATCCAAGCGGCCCCAGCTCCTCCACCCCCACCTATAGCTGCTCCACATCAAAGCACCTGCATTCATCAGCCAACTCAATATGTTCATGATCTCCTACAAGGGAAAGGATCAATATCTGGAAATAACCAAGCACCCACTTTGCCCAGAGGCATCCAAGTAACTATTGACAATCTGAATAGAAGTGATGAGGAAGAGCGAGATGATGAAACACTAAGAGATCTGGCCCAAAACATAGCCATGGTGGCACGTATGGCAGACCTTCATGGTGTGGAGCCAAGGACTGTTGAAGAAGCCCGCAAACGTCCAGATTGGGATAAATGGGATCAAGCTATCCAGGAAGAGTTGGCGAGGCTCAATAAGGCAGGAACCTGGACATACGCTGTTACGATAACACATTTTCGGACCTTTGATTTTCATTCTCCTCTTTAACCTTCTACTGTAGTTTTCACACTCCGTGCCATGCGGCACTTTCCCTTTTGTTCAAACTCCACTTTCTTGCGCTGCGCTGCCTTTTTTTCTATTTTAGATACAAGTCTCTCACGCAGTGGAGCTGGTCACACGGGCTGCACCCTCTGACATCATCAGCCACTGCCTTCATCAACTGTATACAACATATGTACAAACAAACCTGTAGTAGTATATATACCCCAATAGATCAAGGAGACTCCTCAGTGAGTCCTCCTGTTGTATCCTCACAACTAACTTGTTGAAACCTAAGGGGTGATCCCTTTCATTACTCTCTGACCAGTCAACGGTACATACTGTTGATTGGTATTCCTTTTTGCTTGTCTGAGTTGTGCGCCATGTTAGTTTTGGTGATTCTGCACCTTTGTGCTACCTATATATTTTCATTCCTTTCTCTATCTATTCTTCTATCATTCACTATTGATTGTGTTTTCTATTATTTCGCCTTTGTGGCTGCTTTGTTTACCTTTGTTTACAAAACTTCGGACAGTACTGCAGAGTCCAATGCTTCCTATTCTCTAGTTACTCACATTGGACTCTAGGTACTGTATACCTGTCATACTCTCTAATAATATAGTTACTCACATTGGACTCTAGTTCCAGTCCCTGATTGCTCTCAGCAAGTGGCTAGACACTTCCTTCAAGCTTTGTTCTTAATAGGTTATGAGCCCTGTGCTCTAGCCATCTTCCTGACCTTATATCTCACCATCCAAGCGTCCTACTGCTTATCCATCGTAACCATCGTCTTCTGGGACTCTTATTACCTCATCCATCACCTCAGATTACTCTGATCTCATCTTGATCTCCAACAACAACTCCTTGTTGCAAGTTACCCCCATTTTGGACGCTTTTTTTGGTCTTATCTGCACCATATCTCGCCCAATCCTTATCTGATCGTCCTGTAACTTCTACCATCGTCTTCTACGGCCTAAATAACCCTAGAAGACCTGTCAGAGCGGTTGGATTTGAGCTGGATCTTTCTGTGAGCCTTCATCATCATTTGATCACCTTTTGGCCCCCTATTCCATATCTCCACATCTTGTGCTCGGATCTTGGCCCTATTTGAGCCATCTACTACCCTATACTATTGCACTTTACACCCTCAATTTGGTGGCAATCCATCCACTCCATCATCCTCTGTGAAGTTCGCATTTTTGGCACTTTCACCCCTATTGGACCCCTATTGCATATCTCCACATCCTGTGCTTCACTTCTTGTGATATTTGGGCCATCTATTACTCTATAAAAATGTTCCCTATACCTCTGATTTGGTGGCAATCCATCCATCTTATCTGTCTCTGCATCAATTTCGACTTTTTGCCCTATTTTTCGCTTTTTGGCATATCTGGTGTGTGCATAAAGCTCCAATCTTCTCTACTCTGTCCATTATCAGATAGAACAAGCCTATAGACTGTGAAGCTCGCCTGCATTGCCTCAGTTTGCTGTTGCCTAGAGCCTCTCTCAGTCTGCGGTGTTTGGGGAGCTTAAGTCACTTTGTTGACTCATATACAAGCCCTATTAACCAACACTGTCTCGAGGCGATTTCTCTGTTAATATCAGTGTGAAATTGAAAGGGGAACACAGGTGTAACCCTGTAGCAGCACTAGGAAGCCTTAGCACCCTCCTGGATCGCTTTTGGACGCTTTTTGGACCCTATTTGGACCTATCCTTGCACTTTCTGACCCTCTCCATATCCTCTCTCTACTGCCTCACCATCTTATCTGCTCGCCTCCTACTGTTGCCCATTGTCTTTGCCACTATTCCATCGCCTATAGCCGTCTCCTACATCATTTATCATTGCTCAATTGTCTTATACAACACCCATCATGTCTGACTCTGATCCCAAGTTCCATCCCTTGTCTGGCACTAACTACCCCCAGTGGAGTGGTGAAATGCAAGCTTGGTTGATGACCAAGGGACTATGGAGGCTCGTCTCTGGCGCTGAAAAGTGTCCTGGGACTGACACTGAAGCAATAGAGAAATGGGAGTTGAGAGCTGGAAAGGCTGCTGGTGCATTATACCTCAATGTCACCAAAGAGCAGCGCATCCATCTTGATGGCATCATTGATGATCCTGTCAAGATCTGGGAGAAACTGGCAATTGTGCACGTCTCTAAGAAGCCTGGGACGAGATTTAATGCCTATGACGACTTCTTCTCTATCAGAAAGAAGGAGGACGAGTCCCTGCAGTCTCTCATGACCAGAATTGACAAAGGCATGCATCAGATTCAAAATCTTTGTCCTACTGGCTTCTCATTGTCTGAATTGGACGATGAATTGACATGCATGGCCATGATTAGGGCGCTTCCTGATCAATATGCCCACTTCACTTCATCTCTACTACTTCTGGGCACCTTGGACAAGACCCAGCTCAGGGATGCTTTCCTTGCTGAAGAGGTCAATCGCCGTCGTCGTGCTGAAGTCGATTCTGCCTTGCGTTCTTCGTCTACCACTGCCAATAGCACCTGCACCCATCCTAACTGCCATCATTGCAACCAATCCACCACCTCTACTCGCATTCAGTGTGATTTCTGTGGTTTACTTGGTTATACCCAAGACAAATGCCACAGATACATTGCTAGTCGCCAACAGGCAGTGGAGGGTGCTAAGAATCACTACAAGCGTGGCAATAAGGCTCAGGCAGGCTCCAGCAACTCTCAGAATACCTCTCAGCAGCCCAAATCTTCGCCCAACAATGCCAATTCATCTACTGTGGTCACTGAATCAGCTGGGAATGCAAGTCTTCGTTCCATTTATCCCTCTGATCCTCATTGCCCTCTCCAACTTGATGCTGACATTGATTGGAATGCAGACACAGGTGCCACTTCTCATATGACACCTCATCGTCATTGGATGCACCACTATACCCCATATCGTGTGCCAATCAAGCTGGCTGATCACACTGTTGTCTATTCAGCTGGTGTTGGTACTGTGGTGTTTAATCCTGTGATGAATGGCAAAGTGGCTAGGGCTGTGGAATTCTCTAGAGTGCTCCATGTACCAGATCTTCGAAATAATCTCCTCTCAGTCTTGTATTTAACTCGTCAAAGTGGTTTCAATGTCACTATTTCGTCTCATTCCATGTCCTTTATGCGTGACAACACTCTCTTGTTCACTGCAACTATCAATGACAACAATGCAGCATTCCTTGATGGATCTACTGCTGCTTGTGTTGGATTGGGACATTTTACTGCGACTATGCCACTTGATTTGATGCTCTGGCATCGCAGATTGGCTCACCACCATCATGCTGATGTCAAGAGACTGATACAGAGAGATCTGGTCACTGGGCTTACACTGGAATCCAAGGCTGCTCCTGATCCTGTCTGTGAACCGTGCTTGTCTGGCAAGATGCATGCCAATCCATTCCCCTCATCTGATACTCGCTCTGCTCATCCTTTGGACCTCATCCATTCTGATGTACACCAAGTCTCTTCCCCCACATTCTCTGGTTATCGCTACTGGGTCACCTTCATTGACGATCACAGTCGATTCCGTGTTGTTGTGCCTCTCAAGGCCAAGTCAGATGTCTTTGATGCTTTCAAGAGATTCAAGGCTTATGTTGAGACTCAATTGGAGCGTAAAATCAAGGCTCTGCGCGATGACAAAGGGGGAGAGTACATGTCCAAGGAATTTGAGCAATTCACAGATGACCATGGGATTGTCAGACAGCATACCACCAGGAATCGTCCTCAGCAGAATGGTGTGGCAGAGCGAGCAAACAGACTTCTGACTGAGCGTATCACTGCCATGTTATCAGAGTCTGCATTGCCTAACAGCTTCTGGGGTGAATGTCTGTCCGCTTTGGTGCATGTCTGGAACAGATGTCCCACTGATGCAGTGGCCCATGCCACTCCATTTGAGTTGTGGTATGGACATAAGCCTGACATGTCTCACCTTCGCGTTTGGGGCTGCACTGCCTATGTGCATGTGCAAAAGGACAAAAGAGGCGTTTTTGGCTCTCATATGGAGAAATGTGTGTTCATTGGTTACCCTGAGGGGTACAAGGGATGGAAATTCTACAATCCTACCACCAAGTGCACTGTTATCTCTGAGAGAGCTGATTTTGATGAGCGCTACTTCCCTGGCTTGAAGAGGCCTTCTAACAATGTCCCGCCTCCACCTCCCACTCCACCTTCACTATCCATGCCATTGGGCCTGATTGAGGATGTCCCTGCACCAGGTCCAGGGGGAGATATGGGCCCACCAGCTGCGCTTCAGCAGCCTCAGCCATTGCCTGACAATGGGCCTCATTTGGACCTTGATGCAAAACCACCTGTGAATCAACCTCCTGAGCTTCCAAATCACCCTCCTCATCGCTCACCTTCTCCTGACTTGCCTATTGCACTGAGACGCCCTGTAAGGGCTAGGAGACCACCTAGACCATGGTGGCTTCAACACAGACAACCTACTCCTGCCATTGAGAGTGATGACAGTGATTCTGAGGCAGTTGATGATGAAGTGGCACACTTTGGAGACTCTGCTGAGCCTAGGTCGTTTGCAGATGCAATGAAGCGTCCTGATGCAGATAAATGGAGAGAGGCAGCCATGGAAGAGCTTCAAGCTCATGAGTGCAATGGTACTTGGTCACTAGTGGAACTACCTCCTGGAGTCAAGGCTATTGGTGGCAAGTGGGTCTTCAAGATCAAGCGCAACTCAGATGGCACTGTTGAGCGCTACAAGGCCAGATATGTGGCCAAAGGTTATAACCAGCGCCCTGGCTTTGATTTCCTCGAAATATTTGCACCTACTGTCCGCATATCATCCATCAGAGTTGTCCTTGCCATTGCAGCCATCCACAACCTCCATTTGCGCTCCATTGACATTTCCCATGCATTCCTGAATGGAGTCATGGATGTCAAGGTCTACATGCATTAGCCGGAGGGATTCCATCAGGGTCCTCGCAATCTTGTTTGCCAGTTGGACAAGGCCATCTATGGGACAAAGCAGGGAGGCAGAATGTGGAACCAGAAGATGCACACTGTGCTTGAAAAACTCGGATTCAAGTGTACTTATTCAGACTCTGCCATCTATGTCTTTAACAGAACTGATATATACATTATCCTGCCTGTCTTTGTTGATGACATGACACTGGCATCCACTTCTACTTCTGCACTTGACCAAGCTGTCAAGGACCTCTCCCTGCACTTTAAGCTTCGTGATCTTGGCCCTACTTCTTACCTACTTGGCATTTCCATCACTAGAGACCTAAGTAATCGCACCATCTCCCTCTCCCAACATCAGTACACTCTGGACATTCTGGAGCACTTTGGCATGAAGGACTGCAAGCCTGTGTCCACTCCCATGGATCCTGGTTTGCGCCTCACCAAGGACATGTCTCCCAAAACATCCAGTGATGCTGCTTTGATGAAGGACATTCCCTACCTTGCTGCTGTTGGTGCTCTGATGTATCTGGCCACTACCACTCGTCCTGACATTGCCTACACTGTTGGAGTCCTTGCCAGATATAACTCTAATCCTGGTCTTACTCACTGGAGCGCTGTCAAGCACTTGTTCCGCTACTTGCAAGGCACCCTTGATCATTCCCTTGTCCTTGGTCCTGATCCTAATTCCACTGAACTCTTCACCACTTTCTCTGATGCTGATCATGATGGTGACAAGAACTCTGGTCGTTCTACTGGTGCATATATTGTCAAGATGGGATCTGGTGCTATCTCCTGGAGCTCCAAGCTTCAGAACATTGTTGCTCTGTCCACCACTGAAGCAGAATACATTGCTGCTGTTGAGGCTGGCAAAGAGATTTGCTGGATGCGAAATTTGTTGAAGGAAATGGGCTATCCTATCACCTCTCCTTCCACCCTTCATATTGACAACCAATCTGCCATCTCTGTATCCAAGAACCCTGAGCACCATGGTCGGATGAAACACCTTGATCTGCGATGGCATTGGTTGAGAGATGTTGTTGACTCTGGGCAGATTGCTCCTACCTTTGTTCCCACTGCTGAAATGCCTGCAGACTTGTTGACCAAGGCTCTTGCCAAGCCTAAAGTGGAAGTGTTCAGGAAGATGATGGGACTTATTAGATCAGGGGGGAGCTGATGCTTTGGAGGTGCAGCATCAGGGGGGAGTGTTAGTTTTGGTGATTCTGCACCTTTGTGCTACCTATATATTTTCATTCCTTTCTCTATCTATTCTTCTATCATTCACTATTGATTGTGTTTTCTATTATTTCGCCTTTGTGGCTGCTTTGTTTACCTTTGTTTACAAAACTTCGGACAGTACTGCAGAGTCCAATGCTTCCTATTCTCTAGTTACTCACATTAGACTCTAGGTACTGTATACCTGTCATACTCTCTAATAATATAGTTACTCACATTGGACTCTAGTTCCAGTCCCTGATTGCTCTCAGCAAGTGGCTAGACACTTCCTTCAAGCTTTGTTCTTAATACGCCAGAGTAACTAACTCTTGGTTGTTACATACACAGATAAACCAACAAAACACCAACATTGTTGGCAGCAAATGGGTGTTTAAGGTCAAAAAAACTACTTTGATACATTCGCCCCGGTAGCAAAAATGGCGTCCCTGAGAAGCATATTAGCCATGGCCGCAAGAAATGATTGGGAAACTCACCAAATGGACGTCTGCCTATTTAAATAGTGAACTCAATGACGACAAAATCATTTTCATGCAGCAGCCACCAGGCTATCATGCACATGGTTGTGAATCCATGGTCCTACACCTAAACAAAACCCTCTACAGCCTAAAGCAGGCAGGTTGCAGGTGGTACCAGACTTTACGCGACGGTATAGAGAAAATTGGGTTAGTCCATTGCGAGACTGACCAAGCTGTCTTCTACAGGCATGAGAAAGGAGGACTCACCATCATTGCAGTCCATGTCAACAACATGATCCTAGTCACTCCTTCCAAAAGCACCATGGATTGTCTGAAAACTAATCTAGCAAAACTTTTTGAAGTGAGCGACCTTGGGGAATTACATTGGATGATAGGCATCAAAATTAAGAGAAATTGAAACACATGCACCATCCACATGTCCCAATGCAGCTACATTGACACCATCATTCAATGTTTCAACCTAGAAGACGCAAAACCGTTAGCAATTCCCATGGTGGCAAACACCTACCTTACAAAGGAGCAAAGCCCCCAAATGCCTGACAACCCTGCCACAACGAAAGACATCCCATACAGAGAGGCCATTGGCTCTCTGATGTACGCTGCAATCAGAACTTGTCCCAATATTGCACATGTGGTGGCAATCTTATTGCGTTTTGTGGAAAATCTGGGCCTCGCCCACTGGGAAGCAGCAAAACGAGCCATTAAATACCTAAAGGGGAGCAAAGAACAACCCCTTACAGGTTTTTCGGACGCTGATGGGAGCATGAACAAAAACCACTGAGCCATATCTGGTTATGCAATTATACTTAATGGGGGAGCTGTATCCTGGTTCTCAAAGCACCAAGAAATTGTTGCACTGTCCACAACAGAAGCCAAGTATGTTGCGGTTGTTACGCACAAAGTGCTTAACAAAGTCTGAGGGTTTGTCGAGGTTTGTAAAGAGACTTATCCAAAGACAAGTTCGAGAACGTAGTTCTGAGTGGAGGTTTTTCCAACGGGAGTTGGTTTTCTTCAGAATAGAAGTCTGATCTTAGGAGTCTAGCTTTGTAAGCGTAAACTGCATAGAATCGTATTAGAGAATACTACTGCTGTTACATGGTATTTATAGTGGAAAGGAATCAGTGATAGGAGTTAGGTCCTATCTAGGGCAGGTCCGTCTGTTGAAGACTAAGTACTATAATAGGTACTGTAAATGCGAGAGGAATGGAATTGTACATGAAGGAAATGAGTCATCGGTCCGATGGTATAACCGATGAGTAAAAAGAAATGAGTAGTCCTTAAATGTCCAATAGAGATCGTAACATTACCCCCTTACTTACTCCGAGTTTCACCAAAATTCGGTACCTTCGCCGTCCATATTGTAACTGTCATCGTAGCTGACATCTCCATGTAGTCCTTCCATCAGAATCCTATCCTCGTCTTCCCTGTGGATGGGACACCAATTGAAACTATGTCCCGGTGCACGACGGTCACAGTCGGGGCAATAGTAGGCTTCGCAATAGTATGTGCGATGATTGCTCCAACCGCAGTTTTGACAGTATGGAGCGTTGTTACGAACGCCTTCATGGTATCTTCGTCGGGTATTGGATGAGGTGTCGGATTGGGGAGTGGTTGGATCGTCATCCCTCAGGTCGTACATTCCTGCGTACAACTGATCAATCATGGCTGTGTCGTCATCTACGTTGATTGGGTTAGAGGGAGAGCCAGTCTCAGGCCTGTGCATTGTGCCAGGCGGACTGTCTTTCTGTCCCTTCGACATACAAGACTGCCGTTTTGATGGAGTTCTGGTGTCGGGGATCTGGAGTATCACCTCTTGCCGGCCGCGTCAGGCTCCTCGTCGGTTCGTCAGGCGACGGGTTTGGGTGTTTGGCACTGGTCGAGGTGGAGATGATGGGGGAGACGGTGGTTTTGGGTTCAACCCAATGGAACGGGGACTGGAGTGGCTCGACTCTTGTGAGATCGGGCTGGTTGGGACGGTGGGAATATATTTTTTTCCTCCAACGGGATGGGCGTAGGTCGACGGGTGATGATGTGGTAAGTGCGCTCCGGGGTAACACTGGTCTGGTCTGGGTGCGACAGGGACCGGAGGGACAAACCGGGTGGAGGAGTACTCGTACAACCGTCTCGCTCTATCCGCGTGCGAGCTTCGTTTAGCAATGTCCTCCCGCCTGATTCCAAATATTCCTTTGCCGAGTCCATCTGCCCATTAGAGGAGCTCATCCTCAAGCGTCGTTCCAAAGATTCCAAAACTAACTTTTCCATCCGGAGTGCCCGACAGATATTCAAGTCCTGATTGTTGAGCCGCGAATGCTCGCTTTCCAACAAATGTATTGAGTCTATGGCTTTTAGGAGTTCGTCAGCTATGAGGTCTATGGCAAGGAAGGTATGCATGGAAGAAAGAGCGTGATACTCATGGGGGCAGCGTTTTTCGGTCTCATAAAAGAGATAGGTATAGGCGTCCTTTGCTGACATTAATTCTATGGCGTCAGTGACGTCGGCTTGGTTGTGTTGTTGCCCACGGGCAAAAGACACTCGTTCGTCGGCTAGCAAGTTGGTGTCACCGGGTATCGAGTAGGTGGTGATAGGGAAGCCGGTGGAGTTAGAAGTAGACATGTTTTGTGTTGAGAGACAGAGGATTGTTGGTAGTGGGGTGATTGTCTCTTCAACGCAGCTTGTGGTCCTTCTTATAGGCTTCCAATATCTCCGCAGCATTGGTTAAATGTTCTTCCGGTTCCCATGAGTTTTCGGAATGAGGGTAATGGTGCCATTTAATCAGGTAGCGGCGCCCGCGTTTCCAGGGTTTGTGTCTAAGAATACTTTCTACTTCATATTCCTCTTCTTCGTTGACCAGGTCAGGTGGTGGTCAGATAAAGTCCGGGCCGTGAGTGTTGGTTTCCGTATATGGCGTGAGAAGGGATGTGTGGAAAACATTGTGTATCTTCCAATGGGGAGGCAGGGATAGTCGGTAGTTCACCGGGGAAATCTTTTCTTGGATGTGGAAAGGTCCGATGCGTTTCATGTTGAACTTCTTGTATTCGGTGGCTTTTTCTCGCAGGTTGGTGTTCTCTAACCACACCTTTTGTCCTTCGGAGAATTGCGTGAACTTTCCATTGTTTCGTTTCATCATCTTGCTTCTCGCGAGTTCGTGTGCTTTTAGGGTGTTTTCCCTTGCCCTAAGCAGTTCGGATAATCGTTTTTCCACTGATGGGATATTCGTGGATCTGTGTTTAGTCGGGATTCCTCGGGGTTCATATCCCATGGGGAGGTAGAATGGCGATTGGTTGTTTGTGGAGTGTGGTCTTTGGTTGTGACAGAATTCGGCGGTTGTAAGGTATTTTGCCCAGCTGTGTGGTTGGTTCTGGCAAAATATGCGGAGGTAGATCTCCAGTTCTTGATTGGATCGTTCTGTTTGTCCATCTGTCTGGGGATGATACGCAGAGGAGAGTGCGGTTTCAATGTTCAGGAGTTTGTGGAGTTCTTTGGATACTTCAGAGGCGAACTGTGGTCCCCTGTCGGATATGAGTTTATCGTGCAATCCAAATCGTTTGAAGATGGAATCGTGAAAGATTCGTGCGGTTTCGAGTGCGTTGATGGTTTTATGACAAGGTGAGAGGATTACCCCCTTACTAAGTCCTTGGTCTACCACGACCATTATACTGTCGTATCCTGAAGATTCTGGTAAATCAGTTATGAAGTCTACGGATAGGTACTTCATCGGTTCGGTGGTTTTTGGGGTCTGGTTTGGGATTAATGGTACGGTGGTGGGATGCATGTTTACTTTCGCTTGTTGACAAGTTGTGCATCCTTTCACGTATTCTTCCACTTGTTTCATCATTCCTGGCCACCAATAGGCCTTTTTGATCAACTGGTAGGTTTTGAGCCTTCCTGGGTGTCCTGCGGACAGGGAATCATGGTGATCTTTGATGATCGTCTTTTGTTCTTCTACTTCGTCAATCAGTAATTTATTCTGATAAAAGAACTGTCCTTCTTCTTCTTTCCAATTGTCTTTCTTTGTTCTTCCTGGATAATTATCGTTTGTGATCATGGCTTGCTCGACTGTGTTTTTAATCGTTCGTGTGTAATACAGGAACGCTGAGGCGGGTATCATTGGCGTGTCCTCGTCGTCTCCTTCTGTTTCGACGTATAAATCAGGTCTTCTCGAGAGTGCGTCTGGTACCACCATGTGGGTTCCTGGTACATGCTCCAAGGTGTAATTGTATTGTGACAGTTCCAGCTGCCATCTTCTTTGTCGTGGTGTGAGTTTCCTGGCTTCTTGCCAGTACGTCAGGTTCTTGTGGTCTGTCAGGATTTGGATCGTGTGGGGGCTTCCCAAAAGTAAGTGTTTCCACTCTTTTAAAGCTCTCATTACCGCTAATAACTCTTTGTCGTAGATCTGGTAGTTCTTTTCAGCGGGGGATAGAGTTTTGGAGAAAAATGCACATGGGTGCCATCGTCCTTGGTCATCGGGTTGCATTAATACAGCTCCTGTGGCGTGTTTGCTGGCATCTGCAGCAATCTTTGACGGTTTCGAGGAGTCGGGAATTTGTGTTATGGAGGATTCGAGGAATTTTTGTTTCATCAATTTGAAAGCGTCGTCTTCAGTTTGGGTCTAGTTCCACTTCCTATCCTTTTCTAGTAAGGCATTCAAGGGTCTGGCAAGGTCAGAGTAATGACCGATAAACTTCCTGTAGAAGTTTCCGTAACCCAAGAACTTCCTTACGCCTTTGGTGTCTTTCGGGATTGGCCAATTGCGGATCCCAGCGAGTTTGGCTGGATCCATCGATACCTGATTGTGGGAAACAATCATTCCTAAGTATTCAATGGTTTCCGCTTCGAAGGTGCATTTTTCTAGTTTTAGGAATAGGTCGTTATCGCGTAGTCTTTGTAGAACCTGTTTCGTTCAGATTCGGAGTCTTTCAATGTTCGTGTCAAAGATGAGGATGTCATCCATGTATATGATCATCCAACCTTCATCGATGTAGTCTTTGAATTTGTCGTTCATCAGCCTTTGGAATGTTGCCGGTGAATTGCACATGCCGAAGAACATGACCGTTGGTTCAAACACTCCCTTGCTGGTTTTAAACGCAGCTTTCCATTCGTCTCCTTCTTTTATCCTTACGTTGTTGTATCCCCAACGTAGATCTAGTTTCGTAAAGATGGTGGCTCCTTTCAATTTTTCGATGAGGTTGGGTATCAGGGGTAGTGGATAGGGGTCTTTCACGGTATATGCGTTCAGTTTTCTGTAATCTTGGCACGGTCGGAGTGATCCATCCTTTTTGCCAATGAAGAAGAAAGGGGACACCTGTGGCGACTTGCTTGGCCTGATGTATCCCTTTCTGTAGTTTTCCGTTAAGAACTCCGTTAATGCTTCGTCTTCCTTTGGTGCCAATGGGTATAACTTGCAATCTGTTGGTACAAATTCTGGTTTCATGTTGATTGCATGATCATATTCCCATTGCTTGGGGAGTCTTTCCGACTTCTTTTTGTCAAAGACATCCGGATACTCTTTATATTTGTTTGGGAGGTTATGCTCCTTCTTTTCTCCGTGTATCTGCACGTGTTCCGTTGCCGAGTTGACTTTTAATCGAATTGTGGTTCGAGGATAGGGTGTTTGGTCGGATACGTATCTATGAATGGTTTCATACACATCTTCATTTACCGTGGTTGTCCTGATTTTTATTTCCGTGGTTGTCCTGATTTTTATTTCCGTGGTTGTTTGGTTCGTCCTGATAGTGTTTGTCCGAGTTGGGTAATTCCTTGTCTTTCCAGTTAATGACGGGATTGACTTTTCGTAACCAGGGAAATCCCAGTAATACGTCTTCTCCGTCTAGTCCGGTCAATAGGAACTTTGTGAACCTGTTTTGTCCTCCTGCATTTATCCTCTGATAGGTGCAATGCGTAATTTTTCCGTTTTTGTTCGTGGTTCCGTCAACATTTTTACATGTTATAGGAGTTGGGAGTTTTTGGAGGGGGAGTCGGTGTCTGATGGCGAATTTGGTGTCCATGAAGTCGTCTGTAGCTCCTGAATCTATCAGGGCTTTGGTTCCGATGGTTTTCTGTTTCAACGAGCAATCAATTCGTAAAGAGTTGGCATTGATTGTTGCTATTGTTACAGTTGCCATTTTCGACGGTACTAACATCGGGGTAGTCCGTCGTTTTAAAAACCCTGGTCTTCCAATTCTTTCATCGCCTCTGTTCGTTGATCTTCTCCTAACTCTCTCCACATCCTCATGATGTTTTGGACCCTGTCTTCTTCTACCACTGTTTTGGTGTCATCTTCCATTTCGGTTTGATGTACCTTTCTTTCGGGAGTCTTTCCTTTGTACCTACAATCCCTTCCTATGTGTCCTTTCTCGTTACATATAAAGCATCTTCCCTCTTTCCTCCTTGATTCTTCTTCGTCTTTGGTTAATCTTCTGGTGCTGGTGGATGGTCCACTTTTGCGGTTTCTGTCGTTCTGTCTCTCTCTGTTTCTGGCGCCCCACGCTCCTTCCAAGATAGCGTTGGCACTGATCCAGTTAGCATCTAGGTCCGCTACTGTGCTCATCCAGTCTTCGATGGTGAGTAGTTCCTTTCCGGTGAGTGCCCCACGAAGGAGGGGTGGCCGGATAGCCTTTTGATAGACCATGATCATGGCTTCATTGTTGATGCCGCTTTTCCCAGCATCTAGCATTAACCTTGAGTTAAATGCTACTGCATTTTCTCCTTGTTCCATCTTCATTTTCATCAAGGCGGCCGAGGTCGTTCCTTTGACGTTTGCCGTTCTGAAACTGGCTGTGAAGGTTTTCATGAAGTCTGCCCATGTGGGGTAGGCATTCTTCTCTTTGTATTCGGTCATCTTGGCTTCACTCCATGAGGCGGCGTTGCCATCCTTCATGTAGCTGAGGGCCACATATACCTTTTTCTTGTCAGCGTTGTAGATGGTGTCGTTGATATCAAAGTGTAGATCGGTGGACGATATCCACCTTTGGGCTTTATCTGGGGTTCCATCGAAGTCATCAATTTTCCCGATCATCGTGGGTTTGGGGGCTGCAGCGTTAGACATGGTGTGTGGTGGTGGGATATGGGATGGAGCAGGTGCGGCAGGGAGTATCTGTGGAGTGGGAGGTGGTACCGGGTCGCTGCCTGCTGCAAACTCTTCAAAGTCGTTCTCGTCGTAGATGTTTTCTACGGTTACTGGGGGATTGTGTTGTGTTGTGGGCAGTAGCTGTGGGTGGCTTCCTGCGTAGTACTGTAGCCAACGTGTTCTGGCTTCGTAGAAAGCGTCTGCTTGTTCTCTGGTGTGGAGTCGGGTTACGTCTGGTTGGGGAAAGGGAGGTGGTGCTGCTATCCTTTCTTGTTGGGATGACGTTGGTGGGGTTGCTGTTTGTGGGTTGTCTGAGCTTCCTCTTGCTCTCTGGGATCTGGTTGTTGGTCGTTGCGACGTTTTGTCGACTTTTTCTTCCCAAACCTAAATAGGTGGGACTTCTGGTTAGAATACGATTCTTTTGTTACGCATGAAGTGCTTAACAAAGTCTGAGGGTTTGTCGAGGTTTGTAAAGAGACTTATCCAAAGACAAGTTCGAGAACGTAGTTCTGAGTGGAGGTTTTTCCAACGGGAGTTGGTCTTCTTCTGAATAGAAGTCTGATCTTAGGAGTCTAGCTTTGTAAGCGTAAACTGCATAGAATCATATTGGAGAATACTACTGCTGTTACATGGTATTTATAGTGGAAAGGAATCGGTGATAGGAGTTAGGTCCTATCTAGGGCAGGTCCGTCTGTTGAAGACTAAGTACTATAATAGGTACTGTAAATGCGAGAGGAATGGAATTGTACATGAAGGAAATGAGTCATCGGTCCGATGGTATAACCAATGAGTAAAAAGAAATGAGTAGTCCTTAAATGTCCAATAGAGATCGTAACAGCGGTTATGCATGCAACGAAGGAGATCCTATGGACGTGAATGTTCATCAGCGAACTATTTAGAGAGGACCTACATCCAACAGAGTTGCACTGTGACAACCAATCAGCGATTGCACTATCCAAGGATAGCCTATATCACGCACACACCAAGTATATTGATATACACTATCACTTTACCCGACATGCTATTGAGGATGGAAAGATCAAAATTAACTACTGTCCAACCGAAGACATGACAGCAGATATACTCACAAAAGCTCTACCCTCCGCAAAGGTCAAACACTTTGCTAGTGCCCTTGGACTCCATACAGCTTGAGGGGGAGTGTTGGAAATATGAGAGAAGCAAGCTTTACTTGAAGAGGAGAAGTGGTAAGATCGCCAAACTAGGCAGGCCTAGTATACGAAGTGGCTCGTGTGCCATCAGATACCAATATCTCATTTAGTTCCATTCTTAGATATATAGTAACTTTTTTTGTTGATTGTTATGATACACAATTTTTGGACCTTTGAATTTCATTCTCCTCTTTAACTTTCTTCTATAGTTTTCACACACTGTGCCATGCGGCACTTTCCATTTTGTTCAAACTCCACCTTCTTGCACTGCACTGCCTTTTCCTTATTTTAGCTACAAGTCTCTCACGCAGTGGAGCTGGTTGCACGGGCTGTGCCCCATGACATCATCAGCCACTGCCTCCATCAACTGTACAGTACACATGTACAAACAAACCTGTAGTAGTATATATACCCCAATAGAAGGAGACTCCTGAGTGAGTCCTCCTGTTGTTTACCCACAACTGACTTGGTCCTATCTAAAGGGTAACCACTCCCCTCACTTCTTTATAGCTTTGTCTGAGTTGTGCGCCAGAGTATACAAACTCTTGGTTGTTACATTGATAGGGCACCTCAGAGCTTCCTCCAAACACTGAGCCTTCTCGTTATTTGCTAGATCCTCTAAAAGCTGCCCCTCCTTCAGCCTCCACAACATTGTTTTCACTCCCATCTGGAAGCGGCATATCCATGCCTGTTGGTTTGTCACTTGAGGTTCCTCATAATACTTTGACATTTTCTCCATCATCAAATTCAGGTATTTCTCAACATTTCCAAGATATGCCTTATTATGTACCTATTAATCTCATACATAGTAATAATAGCATGTTTAATAGATATAATGTATTTTATTTTCTGCTGAAATCCTTCACTTTCATGGCTTGAAACTTGAAACAATGCACTTACCAGCAGTTTGATCATTTGGCGGAATCCTGCCGACGAGCTCCGCCCGATTTCGTCTGTGAGTGCCGCTGTGACCTAGTGTGACCGAAAGTTGCAGAACCATTCCAAAAGGTGTGTCGTCGTTTCGGTTTTGTTCCGCTGCCCCAACGCTTCTATTTCTTGCTTATTTTACTACATAGGCAGCTAGAAAACTAAAAATTGTATCTACTGGTCAAGTTCCGATGGCCTCAAGCTCAACGACTGGTGAGTAATTCAACTTCTCCTCAGACCAATGGCATCTATTGTCCAGCCATAGTAGTAAAAACTGAATTGGTTTCAGACTAACTGATGCATTGATGTGTCATCCAACTCAACTCGGCTCATCTACCAGCAACACTATTTTGCAGTGGTACCACCCATTGTTACTTGGGTGGTGAGGTCGCAGTTAAAGGTCGCATCACGGAGAAAAAGGAATGTGAGTCACATTGTGTTTGTTTTACTGTTTTACACAAATGTGCTTTATGCCTTGCATCTAAATGTACACATATTTATCTTCATTATCGAAGTGCAGGTCTTATTATTCTGTAAGACAACAATCTGTATGTCCCAGTCTCCTTTCCTAGATGTAACACATGCGCCAACAAAAACAGCCCATGCCATCATCAAAACCAGCACCAGCAGATCCATTGCTAAGCCTTTTTCCCAAAAATCCCGCCAACCATCGATGAATGTGTGGTTAATCAATAGCCAAGTCAATCGCTACCTGCCGGGGACAAGAAGTAGAAACTGTCATCATCTCTTCCCTTTATAATTGACCCTTCCTCTAGGTTATTTCCCCCGTCGAATTCTAAGCCTGCATACAATGATTAACCCATGAAATGCTTTTGCCAAAATAATGCAACATTCCGACCTGGAGATTTTACGGAAGCTGCGAAGGTCATCACCACAAGGGATGCAACACAGAGGAAGGTGCTGACGCGAATGAATCCCATCGGATGGTTTCAGTGTTTCAATTGGAGCGAGATGTTGTCTGTGAAGTTTTGGATGAAGTTGAGGCTCCCTTTTTAAACCTCTCCATCGAGTCACAACTGCGGGCCCTTGCTTTACCCGAGTCAACGATTCCGTTCATCAGCTTGCAGTGTCTTTGCATTGCGGTGTATCAACGGTGTATCGGTGTAGTAATGATATTCTAATAATGGCTGAGACCGACACGAATGCACAGATTTTGTTGTGTGATTGCTCATAAACTGCAAATAGTATTATAGTACAGGTATCAACGACTGACCGTGGAATGAATTGGACTGCCTCAGTGCTTACTATGGAACATTCTCATCCACAAAATACAAATATTCTCTATTCATCGACAACCCATTAATACAATGTGACGATCAAAGATTCTTTCAGTTCGCGGCATCACACAAGCTCCGCGTTCTCAGAGGCTGAGCAGTGAGCTGGCGTTGAAAAAGGCTTTTAAAGGTAGTCCTGTCTGGGCCTAGCGAGATGGATACGATTGATATGGACGCTTTAACTCCGTCCCAGTAGCCGGAAGGTGAAGGATGGTATCATTTCCTGTGCGTGTAACACGCAAAGAGTTGACTGAATAACCATCAATGTATCCAAAGCCATCGAGACCAACCCACGAAAACAAACAGCCGTCTGCCTCGGGGGATATTGCGAGCCTACAAGGAATCAGCACGGGTATGTCGTACAGCGCGCTGAATACTTACTTAAACTCATCCTCTCCAGAAGACCAGAGCGGTACTTTCGTCGGATGTTTGCCTTGATGCATGACAGATAGAACATTTGTTCCGTTCAATAAGAACTGAGTGACAAAAAGAGACCCTTCTTCTAGCACAATGGTAACTGTTCCTTGGCCATCATCCGAGAGCCACGTCCCGACCAACAAATCACGAGTAGCATTCTCAAGTGCCAAGCCGAATGCAGGCTGCAAGTTTTCGATAATGATATTTATGAGTGGAATAATCCCCACGGTTGGGCCTGTGGTGAGAACAACGATACCATACGAGTTGACTGGATTCATAGTGAACGCTGAGTGGTATCCCGCCAGATTGCCAACTGCATTCAAGACGTTAGCTGAGACAGAATCCAATATCAGCACCCTTACGAACACTTCTGATAGATCTTTTGTGATCGTCCGTATGAATCATGGGATTTATATATCTCCCAAAGAGCGCCTACTTCAGAGAAATCATCGAACCACACGTGTATGGGTCGCACCCACTCTCTCATGGTATAGGAAGAAATCAGACTTTTAGGTCCAGATGGGTTGAGGAAAGTCTGCATCAGTTTGGTTAGGTCGGATAATGAACCGTATTGACCGCCTGCGGGATTTGTCGCGTCCCCGAAATCCTGGTCCTATGGATGAACTTCGTTAAGTTTGAGAGGTCTCAGATAGATGATCAACGTACTGCCTCTACAGTCACCATAGAAGCTACAGCAACGTGTGGTTGGTTGATTTCTGTGAGCAAAAAAGAACTCCCATTGAGCCCTAGAGGATCGAAGATGTCGCGCTGGAGGAGTTCGGCATGCGTTTGAGGCGAATCACCTCCTTCAAACGCTCGACTGGCAGCTACATTGGCCAGACCAAGAAGAGAAAAACCAGTGTTCGAGTAAATGGGGTACGTATATGGTGGGACGATAAGTTGGTTATGTGCAATTGCATCGAAGAATTGTTCATGACTGGGAAAGGGCAGGCCATTGTAATGCGGTGGGCCGGCACCATCCAGGGATTTTGGCCAGGCTTTACTAGAGTCACCTGGAGGCCAGTCTCTCCCTAGTCCAGACATATGACTCATAAGCTGACGAAAAGTTAGCGGATCATCTTCTGGTGTATACGATAGCTGCGGCAGAAATTTCTTGACGGGATCGTCCCTGTCCACGAAAAAAATTGACAGTAAAGTCAGTGGAAGGGTATATGCGTGCGAGTCTTGGAGTCCACAAACAGGTTCAGTGCTCCACGGTCACGCAAGATATAGGTTTCCAGGACAGTAGTTAACTTCGAAATAGATGCCAGACGATAGATAGTATGCCTGTCGACGGCCCTTTGATTTTCATCTTCCGTCTCGTTAGCACGCAATAGGCCCCAAAAGCCGTCATAAATGGGGCCGTCCGATGTGACGACAGCTACGCTCATGCTGTCGATCCCACCCGCTGCGAAACGAGCAGATAAAGCATGTTCGAGTTTCGGTAAAGCCTCCCTGATGACTAAATCCGAAGGTGACGGGGGACTCTTGGCAAGGACTGGAGGTAAGGGAAAACGACATGGATGCAATGCACGACTATGGTTATGAGTCCTTTGGGAAACGCTGTTGAGCGGCTCGAGCCCTAGTCTTTGGGAAAGATAAAGTACAAGAGCAAGTAAAACTCCGTTCAAGAGAAAACTCCATCGCGGTGTCCGAAACTGTATGTGGCTGCCCGGGCCAGTATGAGTTGGTGGCTTGCCAACGGTGTGCTTTTCCATGTAAGTAGTACAAGAACAGACTTGGTTGGGATGTATACGTCTTATTTATGCACGACTCGGCGCCTGTTCACTGGGTAATGCGCAGCGCTTCAAAAAATCGGACCATTGATCATGAACTTCGTCAAGTTCGAAGTACTGATTCGGTTAATTCCACTGAAATTGAAATAAGGATATATAGCAACGACCATCCTGTTCGTACGGGAAAGTGCGACAGGATACAACTTAAAAGGATGGAAAATGTTAAAAATAATAAAAAGGCTATTCGGTACTCCTCTGCTCATTCATACTCCTACTGGCGTTTCAACTCCGTTCCAGTAGCAGGAAGAAGAAGAGTAGTATTGTTTCCAGTCCGTGAAACGCGCAATAAGTTGACCGAGTAGCCATCGATATATCCATATCCATCCAGACCGACCCATAAGACTTCACAGCCGTTTTGTCCAGAAGAAACTGCGAGCCTATCAAGGCATTAGTGGATGGGTATCTTGATGTGTAATTTTACTTACTTATACTCGTCCACGCTGGTGGACCAGAGGGGTAGTTGCGTTGAATCTCCATCACTTTCCATTACATATAAAACGTCTGTTCCATTGAGCGTGAAGTTGGTGACGAAAAGAGACCATTCTTCGATCACAATGGTGATTTCCCCTTGTCCATCGTCCGAGCGCCATGACCCGACCAGCAGGTCGCTAGTAGCGCTCTCAAGTGCAGTGTCGAATGCAGACTGCACCTGTTCGATAACCAAATTTGTGAGAGGAACGGGCTCCGAAAGATTTCCAGTGGTGAGCACAATTACACCATACGAATTGATTGGATTGATCGTCCATGCTGAGTGATATCCAACCAAATCTCCTGCTGTATTGGAGCATTAATGATGACAGTATTCAACCGAGCATAAGATGAATACGAACATTTCTGATACACAAGTTGTTCTCGTCCATACGAATCTTGGGCTTGGAAGATCTCCCAAAGCGCACCCACAGCTGAGTTATCGGGCCATACATACATGGGCCTCATCCACTCTCTTACCGTATATGGAGAAATGAGACTCTCAGGCCTGGTTGGGTCGAGGAACGTCTGCATCAATTTGACCAGATCAGATATCGAGCTGAATTGGCCGCCATATGGGTTTGTCGCGTCCCCGAAATCTAGATCCTATCGATACATTCTGGTTAAATCCACCCGCGTGCATATGGACTGTCAACGTACCGCCTCAAGCGTCTCCACAGAAGCCACGACAACGTGTGGCTTGTTGACATCCGTCAAAAAAAAGGAGCTTCCATTGAGACCTAGAGGATCAAATATATCGCGCTTGACAAGCTCAGCGTGTGTCGTAGGTGAACCCGAGCCTTCAAATGCTTCATTGGCAGCGACGTTGGTGATGCCGAGGAGAGAGTAACCTGTGTTCGAATAAATGGGGTACGTATATGGTGGAGCAATGAGAGGATCGTATGCGATGGCGTCGTATACATCTTGATGGGTGGGAAAGGGTTGGCCATTATAATATAGTGGGCCTGCTCCACCGAGCGTCTTCGGCCAAGCGTTGCTAGTATTGCCAGGAGGCCAGTCCCTTCCTAGCCCCGACATATGACTCATAAGCTGACGAAAGGTCATTGGATCCTCTTCTGGAATATAGGTGAGCTGTGGTATATATTTCTTAACTGAATCATCCCTGATTACGGATATAAAGAACAGAGAAGTCAGCGAATGGCCCCCGCTAAGTTTGGATGAAATGAAAAACAGGTTCAGTACACCTCGGTTGCGTAAAATGTACGTCTCGAGAGCAGTAATTAGTTTCGAACCAGACCCAAGACGATAGATGGAATTCCTGTCAACTGTGCCCCGGAGTGCAGCATCTGTTTCGTTAGCACGCTTTACGCCCCAGAAGCCTTCGTAGACAGAGCCATTGGATGTCACAACGGCTACACTTATGCTATCGACTCCAGACTCATTCAGTGCGCTGAATTGTAAAGATAGAACGCTGTCAAGTTTCTGTGCTGCACTACTGATGACCGATGGGGCTGGAGGGTTTTTTGCGAGAAGCGGCGGCAAGGGAACACTATATGACTGTGAACTGTTCCCAATACGTCGCGTCTGAGGATGAGCACGTACGACGCTTTCAAGCCCAAAGCTTTGGGTGAGATAAAGCACGAGAGCAAATGAGACCCCTCGTAACAGATGATTCCTTCGCGGGATCCCAAAGTGTGTCGAGTGCGCGGAGCTTGGGTTCATCACTTTCCTCGAGGTCACGGTGAGTGGAGCAAACTGGGTTAGAGTAAACTGAACACTTTATACTGCGTCTCGAACGCTAACATTTTTAAACGATGACATAGTAGTACTGCGATTGCACTGTGTTAAGCTGTGCTTTGCGATGATTAAATTTAACCAACACAGCCTTCATTACCTCAAGAACAGGAAGACTTTGGTTGCAACTTGGCTTAAAAATGATGCGGTAACATATGTTTGAATAACGACCCACAAATTAGTTACCCAGTAATTCACGGTGCAAATTCCCCGTCAGTTGACTCTCTCGAGTCAAACAGCTTTAGAACCACCGCTCCGCTCGGCGAGCTCAAGAAGGGCATACATAGTAGTTGGTCGCGTCTTTCCAATGAGAAAACAGGTAATATCGACACGTCGAGAAATCATCCTGACTTCCCAGGTCGCCCACCCAGTGAAAGTGCCACCGACGGTGAGCTAAATGTTCCAACCCTGCTCCGACGACCAACAGGTAGAGCTTCTTGATAGTGCTTCGCATCATACTCCCAAGTAGCAAACAACTGCGCATCAGGCAGCACATTTGATGAAACTTCTTTCCCATTTTGAGAACCACTCGCGTCTGGGTCTTTATTAGGGTGTGACGTGGGAGTTCCAGCGCCTACCAACGTCCCCGAATTCGCGTTCCAAGGGGCATTCACGCCAGGGCCATAGTGTAGCTTTTGTGTTCCTCTTTGCAAAGCTGGAGGGTGTGCGAGACGCGTGGTTCTGATGTAAACAGAACCCTGTGTAGCAATGCATCAAAACTTTGCTTGATATTTCGAAAACGGAAATTTCTTACCGGTAACACTTGTCGAGCAAGGTCTGGTATGCGTGATGCATGCCGTGATGCCAGAAATATTGAGCGTTCGTTTGTAAATACTGGCCGCGGAGGCGTTGGAGGATACGGGAAACGCTTTTCTGGTTCTTTCGCCTCATCTTTTCCAGCGCGATTGTCCTGTAGAGCAGTGAGAGGGACAGCATAGGTAGGTCCGATTGGAGTGACTCTAGGAGGACAAGGTGTGACGCTGGAGTATAGACTATCAGGGGCAGTCCATCGCGAGTTTTCTTGAGTTTGTGATAGCAAAGCCATAGAGATCTTGTGCTTGGAAGGATTTACGGAGGTGGTATGCGGTGGTGGCTGTGTTAGGATGTGATGATAAGCCGCGATAAGAGATGGGTGGGTTGATGGAGTCTGTGACGACGAATTTCGTATAGGGGGTCCAGATGGTGGGTGAGAGGGAAGATGCCACTCTGGCTGTGACGCAAGGGTTGACTGAGAATATGAGACCTGCGTGATGTAATCAGGGATGGCGGTTGAAGATACATGTTGAGGAAGCGGTGAAGGGGGGCGTTCTACTTTTACAGGGTGAGGAACAGATGGCGATGGAGGTTTTTGGACCTCTTTAGAATTTTCATGAGGAAATGGAGGTAGAAATGATGGGACGTGTGGATACTTCTCGTTCCAATGAGATGGAGGAGGGGGCATCGGATGAGTGTGTCCATTTAGGAGAGGAGCCATTTTCATGTCTTCATCCTCAGATTCCTCGTCATCCTCGTCTGGCAAATCGTACTCAGGAAGTGGTGCATAGACGAGGGGTATTGCCCTGTCTTTGCTAGATTCGAGGCCGTCCATGAGATAGACTACAATATCATCTGTACATGCACGCGAATAGACGAAGCATATGGTCACTGACCATTGTACTCCTGCAGCTCTTCTGATCTCTTCGCACTACGGGCCACATACCTTCCAAGCTCCAGCCCTTCCGAGCTACAGTATGCACTGAGCTCGTCCATACTCATACCCAGTTCATCGAGCGCCCATAGTGCATCATGTACCGTAGGAGTTGGCCTGCCTGCGTGCTCGGCGTATTTTCCACATGTCGAGGACAAAATAGTCAGAAAGCGAGACAAAATGTCTGCCAATATTGAGGATGCTTGCAGAGAAGAACGTGAAAAGCTATGAGCATGTAGAGTTTTCAGTATAACAGACTCTAAAACCGCTGAGGGTGTGGCTTGGACAGACATGAAGTGATTATGGAGTGTGACAGTAACGCGACGCAAGGAACCCCGTCACGATATTAGACCGGAGTTTTAATCACGCCAGCCCCTAATTGACACATTCCTGTCTTGGTTGGCTACAACAACCATCCAGTCCAGTATGTGTGGACGTTTTGCTTTGGGTCTGCGAGTAAGTCTGAGCTAGCAATTTAAAATGTAACGTACGCTGATGTCGGACCATAGCACGATGAGATACAGGCATTGCCAGGATATCCTAATATGCAAGTAGACGAATGGGTTGACCAAGAGCATTTTGTGGTTAGCTCTGCGCTTAATCGCACCAAGCATATTACCCGACTTATAAACTAATACAGCCACGCTATAATATTGCTCCGCACACCAATGCTCCTGTCGTACGAAGAAGAGACTCTGCAAATTCAGAATTAATGTTGCAAACTATGCACTGGGGCTTTCAGTGGAGCAAAGAGAATGAAAAATCACAAAATGCTATCAATGCTCGTACTGAAACTATACTCGAAGGCGTTGGTGTCTGGAATAAGGTGAGAGGCAAGAAACGATGTGTGGTTGTGTGTCAAGGGTACATGTTCACCTTGCACGGATTGCCATACGTTCCTAATCAAAATTTAGGTATTATGAATGGCTTAAGAAAGGCAAAGACAGATTCCCTCACTTTACTCAGCATGGTGATGGTAAAATAATGCTGCTGGCTGGTCTGTACGACTCGGTAGCAGTCGAAGGTAGGTTTATCAGTCTGATTATAATAATACGCTGCTCAACTCGATTATCGGTTTAAAATTCTGGCTTCCTTTTATGCAGGAGAGAGTAGGCCACTGTGTGAATTTGCCATTGTGACCACAGACGCCTCGAAAGAACTAAGCTGGCTACATGACCGTCAACCTCTTATATTGACATCACAGGAGGAAATTGACTCTTGGCTTGATACTTCTTCGCAGTCTTGGAATCCCAAACTCCAAGCTATGATGAGACCATATCACGATGAAGAAGCTCCCCTGAAATGGTAAACCTGATAACATTCATTGCGTTAGATGTTCTGAGCATTCTCTTCCCTAGTTATCAAGTGCCAAAGGAGGTAGGCAGAGTAGGGGCCGAGTCTGCCACTTACATTCAACCTTTGTCTAGTCGGAAAGATGGAATTCAAGCCATGTTTGCTCGACAAAGGTTGAATCGGGATCCCAAGTACATCAAGCCATCAGAAACAAAACCTTTAAGGCGCAAACGAAGTTCTTCGCCTACGCTTACTGATGGAATACAAATCGTGAAGAAAGACAAAAGGTCATGAATAAATGATCATCTGC
The DNA here is from genome assembly GCF_000218685.1 of Serpula lacrymans var. lacrymans S7.9. Classification (NCBI taxonomy): domain Eukaryota; kingdom Fungi; phylum Basidiomycota; class Agaricomycetes; order Boletales; family Serpulaceae; genus Serpula; species Serpula lacrymans. The sequence continues at coordinate 884,433 of NW_006763303.1, forward strand.
TGCAGATTTGGATTATAATTTATAAAAGTACATATGGTTTACGAATAAGCAGAGACTCACAATCTTTGAAAACGGCATAGTCAGAACATGAACATAAACGAACACATTACTTCTAGCAACACTGCGATTGCCTCCAATATCAATGGAACACCCGCAGTTGTTCTAGTTTTTGATTGAATATGGTTATGATTGCGTTCCTTGTTGCAATTTGAGGTTGAGGAGGATGTGACCCTCGGTGCCATATCAATTTCTTGGCAGCACTAGATGCGATGCAATGTACTGGAGCACAACACCAAGCGAGGCCTTCTGAACTGCCATAAAAGAAAAGATTAGGATCCTCAAGAGTCCTCAGGTCTCAGGTCTCAGGTCTCAGATCTCAAGTTCCGCGCGCATGCTGTTGCCGGTGTTCGACGCGGACTTCTACTAGTGACTTCTCTCTATTAGCTTGTCACGTGTCACAGAAGCTGGTTGTAATGAAAACACCACGGACGTCGTTATAATAGAGTACTACTATGTCTCAGATCTCATACTAGTAATGCTTGAAGTTGTCGAGGTATGCACTACTATGGTATCAAATGTATTTGGGTTCTTACAGAAGCTTACGCTTAGAAGTCCCACTGTTGGTCGTGCCAATTTACAGTTCCTCCCTTGAGTAATCGAGGCGCCCTTTTGGTACCAACGAGGCGTACCGATAAGTAACGAAGATGACATCGTACGTGTGGGAGGGCTTCGAAGGTCAGTCATCTTAGAACGGAATTGTCCTGCTTATCACCTTCCTTCCCGTGATATGTGCTGATGGTCGCCAACTTTGATTCAAAGATTTGTATCAAAGATTTATTTGCAATGTACTGTATGGCTTTGGCAATATCAGCGACTCAACAAAGACCTCGGATCAAGCAAGCTCAGGACAGCATGAAAAAGGTGAAATTATCAGAATTCGATCCTACCGCCCTGATTATAACAGGCCATCTCACCAGTTACGTCTTCATCATGAATTCATACATGCATTTGCCTAGTCCACGAATCTTGCCGAATTTTCTGTGCAATATAAGTAGAAGAGCGAGGAGCGACGTTAGAGAGATCCCTCCTTGCATTAGGCCCATTACATTGCTCATTACTATTTACTATGGCAGATCCCAGCTTTTCATACACCCTACACTATCCACCTGTGGATGGTTCTTTACTTTTCCCTGAAATCATTGCGTTCAATGCTGAACACAATTCCAACGTACCTTTCTTTGTCTTCCCAGAAGATGGGTCAGCCAACGGAGTCGTGTCCATCTCGCACCTAGAATTCTATAGGGCCTGTCATCGTGTTGCGCATGCACTTCGTCCTAACCGCGCAGGCCCTGACGGTGAAATCATCGCTATTATTGCCATGACTGACACCATCCAGTACTTTGCCCTTCTGGTTGGTGTGATAATTGCAGGCTACATTGTAAGTATTTTTGGAAATCAAACTCTATGGCATATATTCACTTTCATGATAGCCTTTTCCGATGTCTCCACGAAATTCTGCAGCTGCCGTCTCCAACTTGTTACTAAAGACTTCGTGTCATCGTTTGATAACTACTCAGCACTCCCTCCAGCCCCTCTTGGATGGCATCAAATCGGAGCTGGGATCCTTTAACTTCTCTTTTCAAGATGTTCCATGCCTGGCGCATATATACCCAAAGCTTGGATTAGAAACAATTGATGATCCTTTTGAACCATTCCCTGCGCGACCAAGTCGTCCTTCTGCCAGCGAAGTGATGATGTATCTTCATTCTTCCGGGAGTACTGGCTTCCCGAAAGCTATTCCCCAGACACACCAGACAGTCATCCATTGGTGTGCTGCAGGTATGGACATCTCTAATTTTTTTTCAGCCCAATGATTTATGCTGGAAATATTTCTAGCACCAGTAGTCGATACCAAGCTCTACCCCGCTGATACATGTCTGGGTGTGATGTTGCTGCCATCGTTCCATACTCTTGGCATCATTTGCTCACTATACCTGCCACTGATCACCCTTCGCAGTGTTTCTGTCTATGCGCCCACGTCATATAATGACCCAAAAGCCATTCCGGTGATCCCAACCTCTGAAAATATACTTGAGGGCGTGCAAAGGACAAACTGCAACGCATTGATGGCGGTTCCTGCATTTATTGAGTTGTGGGCGTTATCTCCCTCTGCGATAGAAATATTGAAATCACTTCGATTTCTTGTAAGTACCATCCTTGCCGTTGTGGGTGGAGTTACATGACCTCTCTCTTTATAGGCATCTTCTGGTGGCCCGTTATCTGAAAAAGTGGGCAATGCGCTAGCATCAGTAGGCGTACCTCTGGTAAACGTTTACGGTGGCACGGAGTGTGGTGGCCTTAATTCAATGTTTCGCCGAAAAGACGAGGTATGCGATTGGGTTTGGATAAACTTGAGCCCTCGGGTGATGTTTCGATGGGTTCCACAAGGAGAAGGACTTTATGAATGTCAAATTCTGGTAAGTGACGTTCATTTTGGATGTATCTACGAAATTGACAGAAGTATCTATAGCAAAGTGAAATGCATCGAGTTTCAGTAGAGAATCTCCCAGATGTGAAGGGCTATGCGACCTCAGATATTTTCTTGAAGCATCCTACTAAAGAAGGACTGTGGAAGCTGTAAGATAACTATCGCTTCAATCGACTTCATGCTAATTCCTGTGTTAGGGTGGGAAGGAAAGACGACATTATAGTCCTTTCGTCGGGAGAAAAAACCGTTCCTGCGCCTATGGAGAATACCATTGCATCTAACCCTGTAGTGGGAGGTACTGTCATGTTTGGCCGTGCCCGTAATCACGTGGGGATATTAATCGAACCAAGGCAAGGATTTGACGTGAATATCGACGACCCGAAGCAAGTGGCAGCTTTCAGGAATAGGATATGGTATGCTGTTTCTTAAGCTTGTAGCCCTGTTGTTTAAACTGGACTTCCTTTCACAGGCCGGAAGTTGAGGAAGCGAATAAAGCTGCAGCAGCCTTCAGCCGCATATTCAAAGAAATGATCCTCATCACTCGCCCAGATAAACCCCTGCCTCGCACGGGGAAAGGAACTGTTATGAGAAAGGCAGCCGTGACAATCTATGATAAGGAAATCGACGCTCTGCTCGTATAATTTCTCACAAGCAATTAACATAACACTAATTGTCGTTCCAACAGATATGACACAGTTGAAGCTAGCACCACTGTTAACAAAGATGTGGAATTACCGAAGGACTGGTCAGAGGAATCTTTGGTTGTGTGGCTTGGGGAGCACGCTGCTCGCGTTAACTCAGATAAGAAGGTAGACCCCGAAGTGGATGTCTTTGAACAAGGTTTTGATAGGTATGTTCTAATTGCCTTGCATGAAATGAAGCTCACAGTGTTTATGTCTCGTTTTTGTTAGTTTAACTGCAACATTTCTCAGAAATCGAATCATTGGGTCACTTAGCTCCTCAACAGACAGTAATGTGCGAACAACAGCCAGGCAAATAGACCAGAATATCGTTTTCAGTAATCCTACGATCAAGCGACTGTCTCAGGCACTTGCTCGTGTGGTCTCGAACCCACAATTCACTGGAAAAGAAGGCAGTCTCATCAATCGCAAGGTAGAGCTCGAAAATACGCTGGCAATGTATTCTGAAGGGTTGCCGGGGACGTTGAGCCCACAGGTAGAGCAACCTAATGGGGATGGCCATAGTTGTCACGTAGTTCTACTCACCGGTTCTACTGGTGGCCTAGGCTCTTACCTCCTTGCGTCGCTGCTAGAAAATGAACAGGTTAGCCTGGTGTACGCTTTCAATAGGTCATCTAAGGATGGAAAATCAAGTGAAGAGAGACAGAAGGCAGGGTTCGAGGATAGGGGTTTGGATATTGCTCTATTGAGCTCGCCCAAACTCCGGTATATTGAAGGCGATGCTGCACAGGATAAACTGGGCCTAGGAGACGCTACTTATGATAAGGTAAGAGCACAAATGAAGAGCTCGCGACTAGTTGCTAACATACCTGATTATAACGTCACACTTGATAGCTACGAACGTCCATCAACGTCATCATCCATAACGCTTGGCGTCTTGATTTCAGTCTTTCTCTCTCTTCCTTTGGGTCAAATATCAAGGGAACTCGGAATCTCGTAGACCTCGCGCTATCATCCCCTAATGCTCCAAGTTTACGTTTTTTGTTCACATCATCTATTTCCTCCGCACAAGGGTGGGACAAGAGCAAGGGTGCTTGCCCAGAGGAAGTGCTGTTTGATGCAAATGTCGCGTCTGGTGGGTCTGGCTATGGCGCTAGCAAATATGTCTGTGAGCGAGTAAGCAGTGGATTGTTTATCTTTAGTGTCGTTTGCCTATTCATCATTCTGTTTCTCAAAAGATACTCGAAAAAAGCGGTTTACAAGCGTCATCATTCAGGATAGGACAAATATCAGGGGGACAACCAAGAGGAGCCTGGAGTGTTACGGACTGGTTCCCTATGCTCGTCAAGTCGAGTCTAGCGCTAGGTGCTTTACCAGTTGCGAAAGGAGTAAGAACACTCGTTTTTGTTGATATATCAAATTGACGGAACAAACAGGTTGTGTCTTGGTTGCCTCCTCATGCGGTCTCTCAAGCGATCTTGGACGTTGCCTTTGCAAAGGCGAAGCCTCCTCCAGTAATCAACTTGGTGCATCCCCGGCCTGTTCAATGGGCAGCACTGATGCAGTCCATAGGGGACGCACTGGTACACAACAACTTACTAACTAAACCCCTTCCTATTGTGGCATTCGAAGAATGGTTTTCGAGATTAGAACAGAAGGCAATCGGCGCGAGTGCAGACGATTTTAAGGAAATGGTACGTGCCTATTTGCCCACTAATGTTCTTCACAACAAGGCTCAGGACCTCCCAATTTCTACCCCAGCCTGCGCTGAAGTTACTTCCTTTCATGCGCATGATCGCCCAAAGTGATAAGTCAATTCGAAAGGTAACAAGTGATGGTGAAGCAGGAGGATTTGTTGTCTTTTCTACGACGAAAGCACAGCAACTAAGTCGAACGATGAGAGAGCTTGCTCCGATTACAGCTGAAGACGTGGCCCTTTGGATGAAATACTGGGCCTCAAAGGGAATGTTTATGTAAAAATAACTCAATATCATGGAATCTGAGCAGACTGAATTTTCACTCATTGGTAACATACACACTGCTATATCATTTTGACCTGAAGTTTATGAGGTTCGAGTTTGTATAATCAACAAGCACTCAGCTGTTCTCCAATTGCCTTGAGTGCTAGTAAGATATATGAAAAAATAATAGAGATGCAGTGGCTTCACTCCGATACACAATGATAGTATATCTTGTTTTTGCCTTTGAAGTCCCCTTGTAAGAACATTCTCAACTTGAAATTCAGCACAGACATGTTCAAGTTTGATATTGTCAGCCTCTAATCCCCCTCAGATGAAATGGTGGCAAATCTGTGGGCTGGCAAGCACTAGAATAGTGTCAATACTAGTTGGTTGCCTCAATAGGACTGATGAAAAGCTTCTTGGACCTGAAGCAAGAGGCATCCTTGTTGAGTTGAGAACTATTGGGAGAAAAACTCAGTCCTGTAACAAGAAGACTGATTTATTGGATAAGTACCTATTGGGAGAAAAACTAAGGTAAGATCAGTAAGTGTTGTCAAAAGGGAATATTATAGTATCATAGTAACAAGAAGACTGAGGTTTGCAAACGAGGCAATTGCGAGTTTTCAGAAAGAACTGTGGGAAAGTAAGTGTCCATTATGTAAACAGTAAAAAAGCGCAAAGTAGAACAGGCAATCAGCATGTTCTAGTTAGAGAGAAAAGAAAGAAAATAGTATATGTGTATTGTAGAGTAACTATGATGTTTCTATAGCTAACACACCCCCTCAAACCGAACACAACCCAAGAATAGCAGTAAAAATGTCGAGTTTGAACTGAGCAAGTGGCTTGGTAAGCATGTCCGCAGGCATTTGATCAGTTGGACAGAAAGTCAGTGAAATGACTCCCTGATCAGCCACTTCTCGAATAAAATGAAAACAGACATCTATTGTTAGATACACAATTTTTGGACTTACAAACTTCTTTCTCTGTTCTAACTTTCTTTTCTCAAAAAGTTCTCAAGCACTCGTGCCACGCGGCACTTCCCTTTTGTTCAGACTTCTACTTTCTCATGCCGTGCTGCTTTTCTTACTTTAGCTACAAAGTCTCTCATGCAGTGGAGCTGGTCACACAGGCTGTGCCCTCTGGCATCATCAGCCACTGCTTTCATCAACTGTATAGTACATAAGTACAAACATTCTGTAGTAGTATATAAACCTCAATAGATCCAGGAGACTCCTCAGCGAGTCCTCCTGTTGTTTACCCACAACAAACTCGGTCCTATCTAAAGGGTAACCACTCCCCTCACTTCTTTATAGCTTAGTCTGAGTTGTGCACCAAAGTATACAAACTCTTGGTTGTAACATTAGAACTCACTCTTTACTACTCTCTCGCACTTTGTGCAAACCCGGCCCCCAGGGTTAAGGGGTTATTGTTTTGGAATATCTGGTATAGCAGAAGGGTGCGCTCCTAGCAATGGCCCCGTAGTGCTCAGGGAGAAGGGACAATTATCATATACACGGCCCCTAGTGTTAAAGGGAGTACTTTAGCTCAGCAGTTGGTGTGGAACCACTGTTGATTAGATTTAGAAAAACAAAAACTTCTTCTTTGAATACCTCTGACCAGGCCAGGCACTTGCCTCCACCAGTTGGAGAAGGTTTGACAGCTTAACAAGCGGACTACCCCCTGACAACCATTCAGACCAAGGTTTACTACAAATACTTTTTATATACTTTTTCAAATACTATAGTGTGGGTAGTCGGAGATTGAGATCCAATACTCAGCTGGGAAGAGTTTAATCCGCAGATAGCAAGCGGGGACCCCCAGTTACCTTTTTTTATTACATTACCAAGAGAACATGTCGACATGTTGTTGCAAAGTCAACCAACCGACATGAACGCTCTGTTACACAGCATGCGTTCACAGATCTTAGCGTTAACTACGCAACTTGCCGAGCTCCAGGCAAACCCCCCTGCAGCAGCCCCCTCAGTCAAAAAGAAATTCAACAAGAAAGTCGAAGTCGTCACTGACCCTGGTGCCTTTGATGGAGAAAGAGTGCAATTCACCGAATGGTGGATCAAACTCCTGATTTGGGTCAAAGCAAATTGGGATGCATTTGCTGATGATTTTGAGGTAGCCACTGCGGTGCTATCTCGACTAAAAGGACCTGTGGCGGGTCAATACGCCCAAGTAAGACTCCAGGAATGCTACACCGCAGGAGTGTGGCCTACCTGGGATGATCTCAAAGTAGAGATTGAAAAATATTTTCAACCACAGGCTGAGCATGACTGGGCTCGCCAATAAATCTGTTCCTTCAAACAGGGAAACATGAGGACGGATGATTATGTTACCCGGTTCCTGGCCCTCTCTATCCAAGGGGGCTTAGGTAATGAACACGCAGTAGAGCTATTGGAACACAATGTGAACCCTCATATTGCAGAACAACTCTATCTGCAGGATATGAGAAGCGACAACCTCTCCCAAGCAGCGGAGGAGGTTTGGAAAATAGGTAGGGCCATAGAGCTCTACAAGATGCACCAAGGTGACGGGACCACCACCAAAAATAACTATTCCCAGAGGAGCCCTGGGTCTTCAAACCAAGAATTGCATCATTCTCACGGGTTCCAGCCTTTTGGGTTGCAACCAGGTTGGGGTGCTCCAATGGATATCGGCGCGGTCCAAGGCGGACAAAAGCGCAGATTCACCTGTTTCAGCTGTGGACAGGAGGGGCACATGGCCCAAGATTGCATAAACGGAGCGCGGGCCGCTCCCCAAAAAAATGATAATAACCAAGGGCGCCACGCGCTGTCAATGATGAGAACTGCTGTTAGAAAACCACACACAAAAAAACAAACTAACACACAATCCTCCCAGATTCCACGGAACTTGTTTGTGGGCTTTGCCTCCTAGAACAGTGGAGTGGTCTGGTTGTTCGTGGGGTGGTACATATAAGAATCCTTCAAAGTAAAACCCAGAGATGTATGAGTGTGGGTTTTGAGGAGGAGGGATAGTTGAATTTGTAGAAGATAGGGGGCTTAGTGACGAGTATAGATGAGCACTACCTTGCTAATCGTAGCACAAGGTAGGTTTGAGAACAACGAGGATGACGAGGTGACGAGGTTCCCAGTGATAGCAGGCTCCTGACGCACAAACTGTAGTGCTCAGAAGGACTCTAATCGAAAGGGATGACAATGACTTCAAAAATGGGAAGTGACGATGACAGCAGTTGACAGTGGTAGCAGTGGGAAGTGTTGTGACCACATTGGATCACAAGCAGCAGAGTAGTGAACTTGAATTTAGAGAAGAAGTCTGGAATGGAGTTCTTTTTTTTTTTCTTACAAGGTAAAATACAGGGGTTTATATAGTAAAAGAAAAGTAGGCTATGCACAGTATAGCTGTGCAAAAAGAATGAGAAAGAACATGAAGGAAGGAATGTATGCTGATGAATCCTGCGTAGGTAGTACAGGATAAGATTGTCAAAAAAAAGAAAAGAAAGAGATAGAACAATGAATGCTGTGAGTAATGTCACAGGTTTGTACAGCCATAAAGTAAAGTCCAACAGCAAAAAGAGAGCAGGAAAATCATGATGTCATGGGAAGATGCAGTAAAAAAAGGGCAAGGCAAAACACTATCAGTATCAACACAGTTCCTTTATTGTCAGTCAGGCATTCTAAAAAAATATGTGTCCATAAAAATGATTCAAAAATCAAAAATAATTGCACTGTAAATGAATGTTCTGCTGAAAAAAAAAAAAACTGGAGCCACCGGTCCACCACCTAGTCCAAATCCGACAGTTCCATGGCCTTACCAATGGACTGGTTGTGTTGGACCACCTGATCAAACGAGGGAGGGAGAGGAGTAGTTCCAATTTGGAACAAGTGAGTCCCAGGCAGTGTGTGGTAGGTGTAGCTGTAGCAAAGACGATGGACAAAAGATAAGTGTACCCAAGTGAATGGGACAGCGATGAACATGGGCGACGCAAGGGGATGAACCTTCTCCAGCTCAAAAACTACCCACCCACGCTCCAACCAGGCAAGACGAGCGACCGATGTTTTGATAGTATATGATGGTAGATCGACGTCATAAAGATGGACCTGTTGCCCTATTTGAACCGGTGTCATGCACCAAAGTTGATTGGTAGCATGGACAGGTGTCAAGAATGAAGCAAATATTCAGAAAGACTCGCCTTTGCGCCACACAGGCACAGTGCCACGTGGAATAGTAATTAATATTGCCCTTTTCAAACTTGTGGCTGATCAGCACCACCTCTATTAGGCAATCCAGTCACGCTCACCTTTGCTTTTCCATCCGGTACTTTCCGCATTTCGGCATTTCGGCAAATTTTCGCGTCGCCACTGGCTACACATTGCATTGCGCCCTCGCTTTGTTGTTTCCCTTACTCCCCTTCCTTTGCCTAGCCCCACCATGGGCCCCTTCCTCTCCTTTTTATTCTCACCTGACGGTCGTTTCTGGATCCCCATTCTAATCCACTTTTTCATCACCTCCACCCTCCTCCTCCTCATCTTATTTGCACCCCCACCATTTCTGATGTCACCACTTCCTATCCGCTTCCGTCGCCAATCCGTTGACTACCACGTGCCACTGCTGATATCAGCAAAGCCCCGGCGGCCGGTCCAAATAGGGCAACAGGTTCTTCATGACGCCGATCTACCATCATATACTATCAAAACATCGGTCGCTCGTCTTGCCTGGTTGGAGCGTGGGTGGGTAGTTTTTGAGCTGGAGAAGGTTCATCCCCTTGCGTCGCCCATGTTCATCGCTGTCCCATTCACTTGGGTACACTTATCTTTTGTCCATCGTCTTTGCTACAGCTACACCTACCACACACTGCCTGGGACTCACTTGTTCCAAATTGGAACTACTCCTCTCCCTCCCTCGTTTGATCAGGTGGTCCAACACAACCAGTCCATTGGTAAGGCCATGGAACTGTCGGATTTGGACTAGGTGGTGGACCGGTGGCTCCAGTTTTTTTTTTTTTCAGCAGAACATTCATTTACAGTGCAATTATTTTTGATTTTTGAATCATTTTTATGGACACATATTTTTTTAGAATGCCTGACTGACAATAAAGGAACTGTGTTGATACTGATAGTGTTTTGCCTTGCCCTTTTTTTACTGCATCTTCCCATGACATCATGATTTTCCTGCTCTCTTTTTGCTGTTGGACTTTACTTTATGGCTGTACAAACCTGTGACATTACTCACAGCATTCATTGTTCTATCTCTTTCTTTTCTTTTTTTTGACAATCTTATCCTGTACTACCTACGCAGGATTCATCAGCATACATTCCTTCCTTCATGTTCTTTCTCATTCTTTTTGCACAGCTATACTGTGCATAGCCTACTTTTCTTTTACTATATAAACCCCTGTATTTTACCTTGTAAGAAAAAAAAAAAGAACTCCATTCCAGACTTCTTCTCTAAATTCAAGTTCACTACTCTGCTACTTGTGATCCAGTGTGGTCACAACACTTCCCACTTTTACCACTATCAACTGCTGTCATCGTCACTTCCCACTTTTGAAGTCATTGTCATCCCTTTCGATTAGAGTCCTTCTGAGCACTAAAGTTTGCGTGTCAGGAGCCTGCTATCACTGGGAACCTCGTCATATTGTCGTTCTCAAACCTACCTTGTGCTACGATTAGCAAGGTAGTGCTCATCTATACTCGTCACAAAGCCCCTATCCTTCTATAAATTCAACTATCCCTCCTCCTCAAAACCCACACTCATACACCTTTGGGTTTTACTTTGAAGGATCTTTATACGTACCACCCCACGAACAACCAGACCACTCCAATGTTCTAGGAGGCAAAGCCCATAAACAAGTTCCGTGGAATCTGGGAGGATTGTGTGTTAGTTTGTTTTGTGTGTGGTTTTTCTAACTGCAGTTCTCATCATCGACACCGCGACAACGATCTGCGTTTTCTTGTAAATGCATATCAACCATGGACTGTAAGAAAAAATGAGAGAAGAGAGGAGGAAAATGATGAAGCTGTGAGATGTGAGAATGTGGGAAGTCAAATAGATGAGAGCAATGCTGATGCGAGGCAACCGCAAGGCAACAATATTGCCCATGCGAACCAGTCACAAATGGGTGTCAGTGAGAGCACCTATCAAGTGTCAATCACTGACGACCCAACCACATATAATGACACCATGTCTTGTCAAGACGCTTTGCTATGGCTCGAGGCCATGCACACTGAGCTAGAAATATTCAAGAAAATGAGTATATACAGCACAGTTCAAAAGAGCGAAAAGTCATAGGATCCAAATGGGTATACAAGGTCAAATAAGGTCCAGACAACAAAATTGAATACTACAAAGCCCAAGTTGTAGCAAAAGGCTTTAGCCAAGTCGAAGGAATTGATTTTGAAGAGACCTTCGCACCTGTAACAAAGTTTGCGACTATCAGAGCCCTTTTAGCCCTTGCAGCAAAGCACGACTGGGAAGTCCACCAAATAGATGTTAAATCAGCATTCCTAAATGGTGATCTTGAAGAAGAACTTAACATAGAATGCCCACCTGGCTTTTCAGAATCTAAAAGCACCGTCTGGAAGCTGAACAAGGCCATCTATGGTCTAAAACAAGCCGGACAAGCATGGTACCAAAAAATATGAATTTTATTTGAAAGCCTTGCTTTTGTACAGTGTGATGCTGACCATGCTGTCTTCTACAAAAGAGAAGCCAAGGTTACAATCATAGTGGCCATTTATGTCAACGACAAACTTCTATTTTCAAACAGTCTTGAAGCCGTTGAAGAAGTCAAATCAATGCTGAAGGAAGCATATGAAATGATGGATCTAGGCAAGGCAAAGTGAATCCTAAACATGGAAATTATACGAGACAGAAATGAGAAAAAAATAGAACTTTCACAATAACAACACTTTGAGTCAATCCTCAAACATTTCGAAATGAAAGACTGCCAACCTGTCTCAACACCCATGGATCCAGCCCTCAAATCCTATCAGAATCAGAGATAGACGCCAAGGAGTATCAATGTACTCTAGGTTCTCTCATGTATGCAATGCTTGGGACTTGTCCGGATTTGGTGTTCGCTGTCGGAGTGCTCAGTAGGCATGCATTGAAACCAAGCCACACCCACTGGACTGCAATAAAACATGTATACAAATATCTATGAGCCACAACTGATTCAAAACTCTGTTATGGCAGAACACAAAGCATTAGTGAGCCTTTAAGCCATGTGGATGCAGACTGGGCATCTGATGTAAACAACAGATGCTCGACCTCAGGCTATGTTTACCTTTGTGCGGGTGGAGCCATCACATGGTCATCAACAAAGCAACAGTCATTGCTCTGTCCAGTACTGAAGCAGAATACATGGCAGCCTCAACAGCCACAAAGGAAGCTGTCTGGTTGCAAACATTGCTCTGCGAACTAGGACAACTTGGTGACTTACCAACCAAATTAACCATTGACAATCAATTGGCTATAGCTCTAGCCAATAATGCTACTTTCCATGATCAGACCAAGCATATTTCCATTCGATATCATTTCATATGAGAAAAACTCGAGTCTGGGAATATCAGTGTCAATTCCAACAGTCAATTCCAACAGGAGAACAAGTAGCAGACATCCTCACAAAGCCATTACCCCAGATCAAGCATCAACTATTTTGCAAGGGTTTGGGACTGACTAAGTAAGGGACTATAACCATTGAAGGGGTGTGTTGAAAGTTTTCCATTTTCTTCCTTGTTTTGAGATCACCAATTATAGACTACTAATTACCGCTTATGTAATGACCTCCAAAGTGCACACATTCTCATGTCTTGCCACCTCAGTCTTTAACATCAGGGACTGAGTGTAACAACCAAGAGTTAGTTACTCCGGCGCACACAGGAACACACTATAGAGAAAAGAGAAGAAGGGATCACCCCTCAGGTTTCAGTGAGTTAGTTGTGCTAGACAACAGGAGGACTCACTGAGTCCTTCCCCATGTATTGCTCTTGTATATATACTGAATACATGTTTGTTTGTACATATGTACTGTACAGTTGCTAGAGGCAGTGGCTGCTGATGTCATGGGGCCTAGCCCGTGTGACCAGCTCCACTGCGTGAGATATTTGTATCTAAAATAAGAATAAAGGCAGCGCCGCGCGAGAAAGGTGGAGTTTGAACTAAAAGGGGAAGTGCCACATGGCACAGTGTGAAATCTACAGTACAAGGTTAAAGCGGAGATTGAAAATCAAAGGAAAGGTCCGAAAATGAAATGTAAAGTAAATGGTCACATGACTGGTCATGTGACTTGGAAAAAGTGAAAGTAAAGTACGAAAAGTAAAGTGTGAGTAGGTACTGGTATGTCAAATTGTAACACTGAGGTGAGACATTTCATTAACTAGCATCACTACAATATTTACTGATACATTACTTAGTACTAGACTTTCTGCCTATAGTCCTAAAAGTCTCTTTGTCCAAAAAAAATACCACTGAGGGAATATCCCTTAATAAAAAAGCCACTAAGGGAATAGGCCACCAAAAGAAAACCCCTGACACCCTGTGACATATGACAATTAGTGGGATACTCCCACTTGTACTAGTACCAGGGAATATCCCATTGTATATTTCAAGGTCTAATCCCAAGTATCAGTATAGTAGGAGATGGGAATCTTCCACTTAATATGGGAAGCTCCCTTAAAACACTACAATAGACCATCATAGACCATGGGCATTTGGGCATTTAGCCCCATACCTTAGTAGAATATGTTAGGGCTAAGAGCCCTGTCAAAGTGGTTGCCTGAAGTGCAGAAATGCACCTGAGGGTCCAATATTAGCTCCAATACAATACAGATCTGTAACCTGTCACAGACATAATCAAGAAGACAAATTTGAATATATATGCACCTGTAGAAATGGGCTGAGAACATTCAGATACTCTGGGCTGATGGGACTCAAAGCCATCAACTTTTTCCCATGTCTTTGGCCTTTCATTTGGCCTGCAGAGCTTCCTTTTGATGGTTTTTTGAACTTAGAGCTTGCTATCTTTGCTCGAACTTACTCAACTACCCAAGTTGGCAGCTTACTAAACTAATTATGAATTCCGCGCAACGAGTTGGTTGAATGATGGCAGGTCTTTTCCGCGCGTCAACTTGGACTGTGGCTGGCTGATTATTTTCATTTTTACTTGCTCCTAATTTGTATCGACTAACCTCGAACTTAACAGGTTGAGCCTTAAGGACGGCAGTAATCAAGCCATGAGGATTATTCTTAGTTTTGCGGATCAGAGTTGTATCAGATCACATTTCTCAGCAGGTGGACGAAAAACCTCCGACAAATGTCTGACGATGTATCGCAGTCACAGCGGAATCATGTTCTTTGGTTAACGTTTAGCCGGATTAGCCATGATAGGAGAAAAAAATTGGATTCGAAATTCTCTCTGTTAATTTGTCACGGGTCACAACAGCTGAGGCTTGTACTTAGTACTTAGTACTATGTCTCATAAGGCATGAAGTTTTCGAGGTATGCACTGTGAGGATATCGACTGTATTCGAATTCTCACAGACTCTCAAGCACAGAAGTCCCACCGCTGGTGGTGCCAATTTACATGTTCCCGTGCTCCGGTAATCGGGCACTCTTTTGATACTGACGACGCGTACGAGAAGAAGTCATCGTCCGTGTGGGAGGGTTTCGAAAGTCAGTTCTCCTAGAATGAATTCTTCACGCTGAGCTTCCTTTCCACGACATGTTCTGACGGCTTCCAGCTTTGATTCAAAGATCTGTTTTCAAACTTTATCTCCAATGCATTGTATGGCTTTGGCAATACCAGCGGCTCAACAAAGACCACATCGAAAATCAGAATAGCTCGGATCTAGCTCAGGACAGTTTGACAAGGGTGGAATTATCCTCATATTCGAACTTAGCACCCTAATTATAATATGCCATTTCACTAGCCACGTCTTCATCATGGAGTTATGCATGCATTGGCCTAGCCCACGATAACCGGTTTGTCGTCAATAACTCAAAGTCGAAAGTACTTTCAAGTTGCCGCTCAAGCGCTCACGTATCTTGCCGAATTTTCCGTGCAACATAAGTACAAGAGCGAGCGGTGATGTATGCCTTGCACTGGGCTTATTACATTTCTCGCTATTATTTACTATGGCAGATCACACCTTTGCATCCAGCCTACACTATCCACCTGTGGACGGCTCTTTACTGTTCCCTGGAATTGTTGCATTTAATGCTGAACACAATTCCAACGTACCTCTATTTGTCTTCCCAAAAGATGGGTCAGCCAACGGAGTCGTGTCCATCTCGCACCTAGAGTTCTATAGAGCCTGTCATCGTGTTGCACATGCACTTCGTCCTAACCGCACAGGCCCTGACGGCGAAACTATCGCTATTATTGCCGTGACTGACACCATCCAGTACTTCGCCCTTCTGGTTGGTGCGATAATTGCAGGATACGTTGTAAGTATCCTTGGAAATCAAACTCCATGGCTTACATTCACTTTCATGGTAGCCTTTTCCGATGTCTCCACGAAATTCTGCAGCCGCCGTCTCCAATCTGTTTCTAAAGACTTCCTGTCATCGTTTGATAACTACTCAGCACTCCCTCCAGCCCCTCTTGAACGACGTTAAATCGGAGCTCGGATCCTTTGACCTCGCTGTACAAGATGTTCCATGCCTTGCGCATATATACCCAAAGCTCGGATTAGAAACAATTGATGATCATTTCGAACCATTCCCTGCGCGACCAAGTCGTCCTTCTGCCAGCGAAGTGATGATGTATCTCCATTCTTCCGGGAGTACTGGCTTCCCGAAAGCTATTCCCCAGACATATCAGACAGTCATTCATTGGTGTGCTGCAGGTATGGACATCTCTAATTTTGTTTTAGCTTAATGATTTAATGAAAATATTTCTAGCCACGGTAGTCGATACCAAACTCTACCCCGCTGACACACGTCTTGGTGTGATGCTGCTGCCATCGTTCCATACTCTTGGCATCGTTTGCTCACTATACCTGCCACTGATCACCCTTCGCAGTGTTTCTGTCTATGCGCCCACGTCGTATAATGACCCGAAAGCTATTCCGGTGATCCCAACCTCTGAAAATATAATTGAGGGTGTGCAAAGGACGAACTGCAATGCATTGATAGCGGTTCCTGCATTTATTGAGTTGTGGGCGTTATCTCCCTCTGCGATAGAAATATTGAAATCACTTCGATTTCTTGTAAGTACCGTCCTTGCCGTTGTGGGTGGAGTTACGTGACCTCTCTCTTTATAGGCATATTCTGGTGGCCCGTTATCTGAAAAAGTGGGCGATGCGCTGGCATCAGTAAGAATACCTCTGATAAATGTTTACGGTGGCACGGAGTTTGGTGGTCTTAGTACTATGTTTCGCCGAAAAGATGAGGTATGGGACTGGGTATGGATATATCTGGGCCCTCGAATAATGTTTCGATGGGTTCCACAAGGAGAAGGACTTTATGAATGTCAAATTCTGGTAAGTGACGTTCATTTTGGATGTATCTACGAAATTGACAGAAGTATCTATAGCAAAGTGAAATGCATCGAGTTTCAGTAGAGAATCTCCCAGATGTGAAGGGCTATGCGACCTCAGATATTTTCTTGAAGCATCCTACTAAAGAAGGACTGTGGAAGCTGTAAGATAACTATCGCTTCAATCGACTTCATGCTAATTCCTGTGTTAGGGTGGGAAGGAAAGACGACATTATAGTCCTTTCGTCGGGAGAAAAAACCGTTCCTGCGCCTATGGAGAATACCATTGCATCTAACCCTGTAGTGGGAGGTACTGTCATGTTTGGCCGTGCCCGTAATCACGTGGGGATATTAATCGAACCAAGGCAAGGATTTGACGTGAATATCGACGACCCGAAGCAAGTGGCAGCTGTCAGGAATAGGATATGGTGTGCTGTTCCTTAAGCTTGTAGCCCTGTGGTTTAAACTGGACTTTCTTCCGCAGGCCGGAAGTTGAGGAAGCGAATAAAGCTGCACCAGCCTTCAGCCGCATATTCAAAGAAATGATCCTCATCACTCGCCCAGATAAACCCCTGCCTCGCACGGGGAAAGGAACTGTTATGAGAAAGGCAGCCGTGACAATCTATGATAAGGAAATCGACGCTCTGCTCGTATAATTTCTCACAAGCAATTAACATAACACTAATTGTCGTTCCAACAGATATGACACAGTTGAAGCTAGCACCACTGTTAACAAAGATGTGGAATTACCGAAGGACTGGTCAGAGGAATCTTTGGTTGTGTGGCTTGGGGAGCACGCTGCTCGCGTTAACTCAGATAAGAAGGTAGACCCCGAAGTGGATGTCTTTGAACAAGGTTTTGATAGGTATGTTCTAATTGCCTTGCATCAAATGAAGCTCACAGTGTTTATGTCTCGTTTTTGTTAGTTTAACTGCAACATTTCTCAGAAATCGAATCATTGGGTCACTTAGCTCCTCAACAGACAGTAATGTGCGAACAACAGCCAGGCAAATAGACCAGAATATCGTTTTCAGTAATCCTACGATCAAGCGACTGTCTCAGGCACTTGCTCGTGTGGTCTCGAACCCACAATTCACTGGAAAAGAAGGCAGTCTCATCAATCGCAAGGTAGAGCTCGAAAATACGCTGGTAATGTATTCTGAAGGGTTGCCGGGGACGTTGAGCCCACAGGTAGAGCAACCTAATGGGGATGGCCATAGTTGTCACGTAGTTCTACTCACCGGTTCTACTGGTGGCCTAGGCTCTTACCTCCTTGCGTCGCTGCTAGAAAATGAACAGGTTAGCCTGGTGTACGCTTTCAATAGGTCATCTAAGGATGGAAAATCAAGTGAAGAGAGACAGAAGGCAGGGTTCGAGGATAGGGGTTTGGATATTGCTCTATTGAGCTCGCCCAAACTCCGGTATATTGAAGGCGATGCCGTACAGGATAAACTAGGCCTAGGAGACGCTACTTATGATAAGGTAAGAGCACAAATGAAGAGCTCGCGACTAGTTGCTAACATACCTGATTATAACGTCACACTTGATAGCTACGAACGTCCATCAACATCATCATCCATAACGCTTGGCGTCTTGATTTCAGTCTTTCTCTCTCTTCCTTTGGGTCAAATATCAAGGGAACTCGGAAGCTCGTAGACCTCGCGCTATCATCCCCTAATGCTCCAAGTTTACGTTTTTTGTTCACATCATCTATTTCCTCCGCACAAGGGTGGGACAAGAGCAAGGGTGCTTGCCCAGAGGAAGTGCTGTTTGATGCAAATGTCGCGTCTGGTGGGTCTGGCTATGGCGCTAGCAAATATGTCTGTGAGCGAGTAAGCAGTGGATTGTTTATCTTTAGTGTCGTTTGCCTATTCATCATTCTGTTTCTCAAAAAGATACTCGAAAAAAGCGGTTTACAAGCGTCATCATTCAGGATAGGACAAATATCAGGGGGACAACCAAGAGGAGCCTGGAGTGTTACGGACTGGTTCCCTATGCTCGTCAAATCGAGTTCAGCGCTAGGTGTTCTACCAGTTGCGAAAGGAATAAGGGCCCTCATTTTGGTTGAGATATCAAATTGACGGAACAAACAGGTTGTGTCTTGGTTGCCTCCTCATGCGGTTTCTCAAGCGATCTTGGACGTTGCCTTTGCAAAGGCGAAGCCTCCTACAGTAATCAACTTGGTGCATCCCCGGCCTGTTCAATGGGCAGCACTGATGCAGCCCATAGGGGACGCACTGATACGAAACAAATTGTTACCTAACCCGCTTCCTACTGTGGCATTCGAAGAATGGTTTTCGAGACTAGAACAGAAGGCAATCAGCGCGAGTACAGAAGATTTCAAGGAAATGGTACGTGTCGGTTTGCCCACTAATGTTCTTCACAAGGCTAATGATTATCACCTTCCACCCCAGCCCGCGCTGAAGTTACTTCCTTTCATGCGCATGATCGCCCAAAGTGATAAATCAATTCGAGAAGTAACAAGTGAAGATGAAACAGGAGGATTTGTTGTCTTTTCTACGACGAACGCACAGCAACTGAGTCAAACGATGAGAGGGCTTGCATCTATTACATCTGAAGATGTAGGCCTTTGGATGAAATATTGGGCCTCGAAGGGAATGTTTATTTAAAAGATATTATGAATCTGATCATTTCGTAAACGTTGTAATAAAAGATACAATGATATGTCAGTTTGACATTGGGTTTTGCGGGTGGACTATGATGGTCGTTTAGATTTTGAACTTAGTAAAACAGCGGCAGCATGCATGATCCACCACGAGCCGCAATGTTTCATTCATCCGAGTCAGACAAAGAGTTCAAAGCCTCACCAAGATATCGCATCGCGATGCATAGAAACAAAAGAGCAAGATACTCGAGGCTAATTCATCCCGAATTTAGTGCTAAGACGTACAGTGTAATGCGCTTGTAGATGTATGATAGACAGGCGAGTTGTAAAACATATAAACAGAGAGGTGTGGATCTGAAAGAGAGAAGAAGAAAGAAAAAACAAACAAAGAAATAGCAAAACTCAAAGTAATAACTCAAAGTAATCACCGCCACCACCTTTGAACACTTCCATCTTCAGACATGGACTAACACATTACTGCCAGTAACCCTGCTGCTGCCTTGGCTGATACGAGTAAAAGCCTTGATCATTGCTCCCTTGGGCATATCCATGGTGGCCTTGGGGACCTTGGTTTTGAGGTTGGTGCTGCTGCGCTTGCTGAGCCTGGGGTCCAGGGTTCGCATTAGAGTTATAACGGTTCGTTCCGTAGAATCCTCCCTGGCTGTGAGGTTGCTGCACCCCGCCACGGCTGTTCTGCGGTTGACCAACTCCGCTCTGGCTCACGCCAACGCCGACACCTGAACCACCGTCCTTCATAGCTACATTTTGACCATACGGCTTGTACGCCGCTTCCGGAGATGCACCGCCTGCCGCACGCGACCCAAGTGGTGCGCCCGAAGAGGCAACGCTACTCTGGCCTAGACCCATAAAGCTCTGTATGCTCTGTCCGCCATGTGCGCCATACAACTGGTGCTTGCCGTAATCAGTGGATGGGAGATTACTTACGCTCTGGTTGTGGTTGTGCTGAGCCGTGTGATGTTGGTAACCAATGTCATCGTACGCCGACGTTGGGTGTTGTTGTCCGTAAAGGCTCTGGCTATAGGGATTTGATTGAGCCTGGACAGATGCCGGTTGTTTGGCGGCGGGGGACGGAGCGCTGCCAGGAGCAGGAGGCCCTGGCTGGAACATAGTGGGGTATTTCACAAATGGCTGTGGAACGCCATATCCAGAATTGTAAGGCGTGCCATAGAACTGGTTTTGAGGGTAAGGGTAGTAATAAGGGACGGGAGGGGGGTAGCCCTGCTGGGGCCCTTGAGCTCCAGAAGGTTGTTGCTGGGCATTATTTTGAGCAGACTGTGGCATTTGAGACGACTGGGAGCTTGATGGTGGGAGGACTGCACTGGTAGGGAGCTGCTGAGATGCTGGAAGACCTTTGACCTCTTCGTGGCCCAGGACATTCCGACTACCTCCGAAACCAGGAGATTGAGCATAGGATTCATAGAATCCCTTAGAAAATGTTGATATCAATATTCGAGAAAATAACATAAAATCAGCCTACCCTTTGGTTTTCTCCGTATCCAAATTCGTTTCCACCAAATCCAGGCAAATGAGAGTTTTGACTCTGTTGATGCTGCTGTTGCTGCTGTCCAATCTGTCCAAACACACTGTACTCTTGGGCTTGCCCAGCAGGAGGGGTAGGTGTGTGGAAATAAGGGGCTTCGGGCTGTCTGAAGTACGAATGGCTGGTAGCGCCTTGGGGCTGAGACGCTTGTGAAGTGTGTTGAGGGGATTGCTGCGAAGAAGTCTGAGAAGTATCGAGATGCGTAGGCAGGCCGTGCTGAGTATACTGATGGTGGGAGTGAGATTGGTGCTGGTTCAACGGCAAATGTGATTGATGTTGGTTTGTAATAGAAGACGAGTGCAATCCAGATTGAGGTTGTTGCGAAAACGAGTTGACAGGAGACGTATTCGCTGCAGCCTGTGTCGACGTTTGTTGAGATTGCCCTTGAACATGAGACATGGCATTAGGAAGTGAATGCTGGGACTGCGAAACAGGTTGGGGGGCAACGTGTTGCTGTGTTTGAGGAGGTACAGCTTGGGTGAAATAGTTTGATCCAGCACCTAAAGAACCTTGGGTCGAAGATGGAATAGAAGAGGATTCGTGGACCTGGGAGTGTGGGACGGGTGGCGCTGACGGAGGAATCTGTGGTTTGGGTTGACTGATTTCGTGAGTGGGCCCCGAGTTCAAATCCTTCACAGGGCTTTCAGGGCTGTCAACGTTCTGATCAGCCTCCACACATCGGGTACATTCAAGCAACGAGCACTTACATATTCAACTCCGTAAGGGTGTCACCTCCCAAACTTAGGCTACCGAATTGCATACCAATTTTTTCTAAACCCGAACTGTAACTTGAGCTGGGCATAACTACAGCTTGGTCAATCGTTTTATATCTAGCGCTACTGCGATGCTGAGCAGGTGATGGACGTGATGCCGGAACTGTGGTCGACTTTGATAGGGCGGGAGGGACCGCCGACTCTTCCCTTGCAACTTGGGGCTGAGGCTGGACGTGAGGTACCTCTGCTGGAGGGACATCCTCCACAACCGACTCCTTGACGACTGGTAACGACTCTTCCTGAGACTCATGAGAATCTGGTTGTAACCATGTTTGCCCAGAGGTTGGTTTCTGCTGAGGCTCGTCGTCCCAAGGAGGCGGCTGAACAGTGGTGGGTTCTTCCCATCCTTGGTTTTCACTTTGAGTTTCGCCATCGACTTCGTCAACAACTGCAGGAATTGGCGTGGGCTCCACAGGTTCCTGGGTTACCACAGGTGGTGGTGGAGCCGAAGTCGGGACGGGTGCGGGCTTGTCTTGCTGCCTTTGTGAGCCCGTTGTTAGGAGCTATATGTAACCGTTGAGCACGCGACACGTACCTAGCAACTTGAGCCCAAGATAATTTTGACGTTGCTGGTGTCTTCGTTATTTTGGCGGAGCTCGCGGTTGAGGGTTTTGCAGGCGAAGACGATGCACCTGCTGTATCTGCATCCGAAGTCCAGGCGGGCGTGCTCGAAGTGCCCCAAGCCGACGTTGATGCCGTGGGCTGTGAAAATGATTGAGCATCTGTTGCAACTGCATCTGTTGGCCAACTCTGGGCTGGAGGATCTTGTTCCACTGCCCGTGATCCATTAACAGGCTTGGCGTCAGAGACAGCGGCTACAGTTTCGGGAGCAGCAGAACCGTCACCCCACGTTGAAGGTGAAGCTGATGAAGGCGGCTGGGGAACAGGTTGTGTGCGGGGAGGATGGCCATTAGGTGCACCGTGACCGCCACGCGAGGAGCCACGCCCACGCGAAGCACCACCTCTGCCAGCTCCACCTCTTCCGCCACGCCCACCTCGGCCTCCACGGGATTCAGACCTATCCCGAGTAGCATTCGAGTCCTTTGCAGAAGGTTGCGATCCGGATACTTTTTTGTCCTTTTTGCGTGTTACAGCTCCCCATTGCTCAGCGTGACCTGGAATAATTTCCAGCTCTAATTAAGGAACACAGTAAGAGCAGGCGTACCTTCACTAATACGAGTGACAGCAAGTTCTACATCTCCACCGACTTCATTCAGGACAGACTGGAGGTCTGGAGATGAAAAAAGGTTAACCACGCGAATGATGCAAGGGCGGTAAAAGCAAGAAACCTTCACTGGACCAGGCAGGGAATAGTTCCTGGAGCTGCTGTGCTTGTGCACGGAACTTTGTGTCAGTCTGTTCTGACGAGTTTTGGTTTCGAAAAGCAGCAGATTTGTAGGACATTATGGCGGACGACAAGAACGGACAGACGGTGGGCGGGGAGAAACAGAAGAGAGTTCAGTGGAGTTTCAAAATAATGCAAGGGTTTCCGCATTATCCTGTGCGTGGGAATAAAAAACAATATAATATCGAGACCGGCGTGCAGATCGCCGGGAACAGGGATGAAGGCCGGCCGGGGAGGGTGGAGTGGCCGCATGATGCAGGAGAGGTCTTACTGCAAGCTGTCATGCCACTCCAAGCCTCTCTTGCGGGACCAGCGCGATCGATGGCGACCAGCAAACGCTTTCGCCCACCAAACCTCACGTTGGCCCCAGACAGGCGCACTTTCGAACCAACATCCATCGCCGTCGAATCCCCCACCAGCATCATCAGCGACGACGACGACCATCTCCAGCTCTCCTCGCCGTCCTCCGCGTCCTCCACCTCGCCCTTCTCTTTTTCTCCTATATCAGATAGTACAGACAATGTAGAGGCAGATGATCTCTCAAAGGACTTGGCTGTCCTCGAAAAACTGCGCAAAAGCGTCCAGATGAACCTGCGTTTGCGACCCATACGCTCCTTTGGATCCCTCCCAAATCGTCGTAAATCTCCTCTGCGCATCATTCCCACCACTTCAGCTCCCTGGCGCGACCACAGTCAGCAACGCAAGGCGTCAAGTCCTGCTAGCACCACCTCCAGTATATATTATACCCCAGTCACAGACATACGCGCCTCGCCTGCCAGTGCACACCACACTGTAAGCAAATTCTTTCCAGATCCTTTTCACTCACAGGTCCACAATCATTCCCCTCACCCCGACTCTGTCGAGGCTTGGTCTTTATACCGCCGCCTCACATCACTAAAACGACCTCTCCTATTGGACACTCGTCCTCTGGCCTCATTCGTGGCTTCCCGTCTAAAAGACAGTGTAAATGTCGCCATTCCTTCTCTTATTCTCAAGCGTTGCCGGAAACCTGGCGGCAGTCTGGGAAAAGATATACATGCATTGCGACAGTATATCACGACAGAACAGGGAAGACAAAATTGGGATGACCTAATGGCCGTAGATGGATCTTGGGACGGCGATGTCATCATTATTTATGGTGAAGAGACAAATGAGAAGGAAAGAGATAATGCCCAAGTGACTGCGTGGGCCCTCCTCCCTGTACTTGCCCCTCTCTTAAATGAGGGCAGCGTATGCTACCTCAGAGGAGGGATAACTGCCGCGCGTCAGCATCAAGATCTTCAAAATTTCATTTTATCTGATTCCGATGATGATGTGGAGGATTCGCGCGACGAGATCCCGATGCAACCGAAAAAATCTGCAGGGCTGTTCCAGCTTGACACGCAGGCTGCCGCCCGTTCAAGACTCTTTCCTGAGATTGAACAGCCTTCGTACTCACCTCTTCCTATGATGCCCGCAGCCATGAGTTCGCATGACATCGACGACCCCAGTCCCTCCCCTCCTCCGTCTCAGGTCGTCTTCCGTCGCCCTCCCCCCTCTCGCCGACCAAGCGTGCCCAATCTGAGACTCGTGAACACAAAATCACTAGAGAAGCTCAATGCAGATATCCCGAAGCTGCAGATTCGCACTGTCCCCACTCGAGCGGCCACTCTAACCATTCCCCCGATTCATACCGGATCTAGTCTCTTCGTTCCCCCCCATACCCCTTCACATCTGAATCTCATTTACTCCAATCACTCCCCACCAGGTTCTGCTCGATGGACGTCGAGTCCGAGCGAGTTTTTCCCTCCCGCTCCACTATCATTTTCAGGATCTACGACCCCTCAGACACCCGGGACACCCATGCCGGTTCCCCCTTCGCCACGCACAGCCCGTCCTGACTCAGATCAGCCCCCAACGACGGAAGAAGCCTTCCCGGTCTTCATGGTCTCCACCATTCTGCCTAATTTCCTTTACCTGGGACCGGAGCTTACATTACCAGAGCACGTGGAGGAGCTCAAGGCATTAGGCATCAAGCGCATTCTGAATATTGCTGCTGAATGCGATGATGACCATGGACTGAGGCTCAGAGAGGTTTTTGAGCGTTACGTCCGTATACCGATGCAGGATACTGTGGAAGAGGACAACATTTCGAGGGGATTAAGGGAAGCATGTGATGTGTTAGGTACGAGTGTCCCGCCCCGGTTACTTGATATATCATATAAATGACTTGAACATCATTAGATGAAGCGCATTTGTTTGGCGCAGGCACGTATGTGCACTGCAAAGCCGGGAAATCGCGTTCCGTCACCGCTGTCATAGCGTATCTCATCCATGCCAATCACTGGACGCTTTCCCGTGCCTATTCTTTCGTAACGGAGCGCCGCAAGGGCATTTCCCCAAATATCGGGTTCGTTTCAGAGCTCATGACCTTTGAAGAACAGGAGCTTGGCGGTAAGTCAGTGGGTGTGGTGCAACCGACATCAGCGGGCGGGGAACATGATGCTAGCCGCGATGGAGACACTCACGGAAATTACACCATGGCCGCTGGAAACCGTCGGCCGGGACACATAAGAGAAAGTCTACCTCCCGTGTTCACTACACCGGCTTTAGAAGGCGGACCATCGGACGGAAGGGTTGGCGGTGCGGGCCAGGAGATGGAAATCAAGGACTCGACAGGGCGATATCGACATTTACGGCGAGCCCCTGTGGATGAAGCTACGCTGCAACCACTGCGTCGTGTGAGCAAGGCAGGTTTAGAAAGCTCGGGTTTATAGTTGGCAAAGCGGACAGATATCAGTTCATACTATTTATCGTAATACATTATTCGTTCCTTGGGTAGTAGGCTTTCTTTCTTTGTTTTATACCTGAATATGTAACAATATGCTCTCTCGGCTTCTCGTGTTCGATAGCGGTTTTAGGCTAATACTACCGTCAGCTTAACTAGCTTACAATAACATTTCCAGTGGACTGAATAGATGGATATGGGCTCGGGTGAGAATAGTCTACTAAAGATCGATGGTATTCTTGGGGTAAATGCAGCAAATTTTGGAGATGTCAGATTATAATGAACCATATACCACCCTTCCGTCGATCACAGTTGCCAACACCTCGGCCTTCAAAATCTCCGACTCTCGTACGGTCATAATATCACGACTCAACACCACAAAGTCCGCCCTCTTCCCAACCTCCAGCGAGCCGATGCCGTCTTCTGCAAAGGCGGCGTAAGCGGCGTCGAGGGTCATGCCTTTGAGCGCTTGCTCCCGCGTGAGGCGCTCCCCTGGGTACCTGTGTGCCGAAAGTCAGGACGGAATGCAGCGTTGTTGGGGGGACGACGAGAGGCTCGCACCATCCACCTGCGCCGTGCGGTGATTCCCCGCTCTCAGACAAGCGTGTCACTGCTGCATAGAAGCCCAGTAAGGGGTTGATGCCCTCCACGGGGAAATCCGATCCCAGTGGGAGGACCTGATTCTGAGATGACCTGCAGAGTGGGGCATTATGTTACAAGGCTGAGGGTGAGCTGGGACAACGGATGCTTACTCGAGTAGAGTACGATAAGCGTAGGCTCCCTTGATTCTTTCGGGTCCCTGGAGGAAGGACATCAGGTCCGCAGGCCATTTGAGATGTCGTTCGGACTCACCAAGCGCTGCTCTGCATACCACATATCGCTTGTGCTAGACGAAAAAAATCACTCGTTGTGTTCAGTACTAGTCCAATAAAACTTACGCATGCGTGGGCTGGACGCTGGGTATCACTGTCAAAAGACGGTTAGAGTAGCAATTAAGAAAGGGCTGAGCGCCTGTGATTTACCACCGAGGGACCCCACGCGCACGAGGTCGTCTAGAGTCATTATTTGCGCGTGTTCTATCCTTGGTCTGCGGTCAGAGATCATCGACGTATTCCCGCTTTGCGATAGCTCTTCGAATATATCAAGCACTACTTTATTTGCGCGGTCGCCTATGCAGTGTATATTCTGCCCGAGCAAGGCGTGAAACCAAACGACGTGAAATGATTCTATTTGTTTAGTCATATCGGGGATTAGCGGAACTGATGTTTCTTACCACTTGCCATTGATCTTCCCAGAACTGCGTGACCAGTGAAGATAGAGCCGCTGGGGTTGAGCGCATCAGTCCATTTGTCGATGGGTTGTCGCTGTAGGGGGCTAGCAAGGCAGCTCCATAAGATCCAAGTGCGCCTACAAGGTGTGAGTGAATGATGTACAGTTTACTGGGTCAGAATAGCCCATAGACGGCACATACCATCGGTGAAAAGCTTGACGCTGCGCAAGTTCAGGCGACCGCCTTTACCGTAGTCAAGAAGGCGGGGTATCTGAGAACCCCAGTAGACATCCGAGAGCACGTTTCCCATAAGATAGAGGCGCAGCTAGAAAGGTCATTGAGCTGGGAAGCGACAAAAAAAGATATAGCACGGATGACGTGTGGAACATGACTCACAGGAAGCTCTCTGGCATCCGCATATCTGAGGGGATGAAAGGTAAGATATGTACTCCCCGCAATAAGCGTGTATCGATATTGCAGTCCACTTGCTTTGTGAAAAACTCGATCATTTCTGGTTCCGTAGCGGCATCATGCACAGAGGTCAAGCCGTATGAGAGTCCATCTGTGACCGTCCTGTTGAAGTATTCAGCCATTTGGCTCTCCGACCAAGAAGGAGTGCGGATGAGGGACATGGCATTATCGACGAATATACCTGAATCGGAAGATCGGTTTCATATCTTGTGAAGCTGGAAAGCTGAAATCACCTGTTGGCTTCCCGCGGGAACCACGAATGATTGCTCCACCTTCTATTTCCTCGGGGATAGTTCCGATATGTTGCATTACGCGGTTTGAGACCCACAAGGCGTGGACATCGACGCGAGCCAATGATATAAACCGTCCGCGAAGCAATGGTTCCTTGTCAAAGTGATCCTTAATGCAATGAATGTTGATATCTCCTTATCAGACAAGTATAACTTGGCAGTAAGCGCGAAAACACAAACCGCCGTCGGATATTTTGCACCGGGCCATTTTGTCTGATCCCAGCCCATACCTTGTATCCAACGAGAAGGGTCATTCAGTACTTCTGGGTGAGTTACGACGTAAGCTTTCAAGCGCGCCAGAATTTCTTCACGCAGCAATCAGACGATCATGAACATGGATGTATACCTCTATGAAGTGGTAGAAATGGCTAACCGTCTACGGACACACATCCATCCAAGTTGAGGTTCATTTTGAAGCCGTATTGCAGTATGTGAGCATGTGCATCTGAGGGTAACGTTAGCTTGAGGCTCTTCTGTTCCAAATAGGCAGCTCATGACCTGCCAGTCCGGGCACGATGATGGCACCGGGGCTGAGGTGTATTGTTTTCAATGCGGGCTGCAAAATACTTAGGGGCCAAAGAGAGAGTTTAGAACGGCTGGGATGATGCCAACGCTGCTGGACGCCCTCTGGATGGCATTATCAATTTGACGGTAGCAAGTAGAGTTTTTGAGGTCGTACCCAGATCTCCAACGTCCAGAACGCGCGAGTCACGAACTACGACACATTGCACCCTTGGCTGAAGGGCATCAACGGTGTATATTTTATTGGACTCTGAGCACACAGCATAGTCATTTGACGGATTACGGTCTATTTTGAAAAAGACAGCCAGGGCTAAAAAGGCCGCAAGAAGAGTCCATATGCGATAGCGAGCCAAACAGCGGCGGGTTTGGGGCTGAGGTTGCTGTTTGCTTGATTCTGCTGATTTCTTGTCCATTCTTGAGCAGAATGAGCCAGGGAACGTGCGAACCTGTTAAGGGTTGCAGTTGGACTTCCGCTGAGCCCCGATATGGATATCTGTTCCCACAGTTGCGTTGATTAGATTAGAATTTTTTGCAGAAATAAATGTGACGGAAACATGAACGTGACTGCTTTTTAGCGTTGAGGAAAGTTTGCAAAGCTCCACCATGGATCTTCCAGTCGAACTCTTGCATCATCACAAAAAGGCTCTGCATGCAAAACGGTCCATTGGCAAGTATCCTCAGCCAACTGACTCTCCAACATACGACGCGTACGTCCTCGCACTCGCTTTTCGTCCAAGCGCTGACCTCTGTCACTCGCAGCTCAGAGGAAGATAATGATCCTCTGACAGACGATGCTGCTTCGGCAGTATCTGTTCCCATTTCCCGCTCAAACAGGCATACGAATACCACCTCTCATGCAAACAAATCCTCCTCGTCTCGTTCTCGCCATCAGCTTGCCGCCAGCCTCCTATCTGATGACGGCACAGACTCCCAGACATACGACGGCGATATCGAGTCCAGCGCAACGGCAGGACCAGACCCCCATCCATCATCACACCATCTCCACCACGCTTCTTCAGTATCCACCCTTACCTCTCCAGCAGACGATGGCGCCTCCTCTCCCTCGATCCATCCTGCCTCCCTCTCCTCGTCTCCTGTAGGACGTCGTACCGCAACCTCTGACAGACACTATGCCCCAGATGAGCCAAAGCCCACCTCAGCAGCGCAAGAAGCTTTCAACCCTGCTGCACTCACTCCCGAACATATCAAGGCATTCGTCAAGAACGCTATCGATGGCGAACCATCGAGAAAGTACAGCATCAACAAATGCCCGACAGATAGGCCCGTACGGATATATGCGGATGGTGTGTTTTGCCATTTTAAGCTCAGGGCACACATACTGATACCCATGGCCTTTTTAGGAGTGTATGACCTATTTCACTTTGGGTAGGGAGGTTCAAAACCTTTTGTGACGTCCTTTCCTCACATATCACGTTAGACATGCCCTTCAGCTTCGCCAAGCCAAGTTGTCATTTGACAATGTACATCTCCTCGTTGGCGTCAGCACCAGCGAAGACGTCGAATTGAACAAGGCTCGCTGCATCATGACCCACGCTGAACGGTTCGTACACTTGGTGCATATCTAACTCGATGCTTATTCCACACCAAAGATGTGAAGCCGTCCGTCACTGTCGATGGGTGGATGAAGTTATCTCTGACCCTCCATGGGTCGTTACTGCCGAGTTCATGGATAAATGGAAAATTGACTATGTGGCTCATGATGAGCTCCCATACATGGCCGAAGGATATGATGATGTATACGGATTTGTCAAGGCGCGAGGTAAGTTTTCACTTCTCCCCAGCTAAATCTCAGCCCTTCATCTTTCTGCATAGGCCAATTTATTCCGACTAGAAGAACACCTGGTGTATCAACGTCTGATCTACTTGAGCGCATCGTTTCTGGATATCGTAAACGTGATTTCGACAAGAAGCTGGAGATCATGGGACACGCGGAACTGAAAGCAGAGGGGTCTGATTTCGAGGATAAGAGCACCCGTAATAGTAGTCAAGCGAGTAGCCCGCGAAGGCATTTTTAAAACAGGAACTTTCTTCGTTATGCGAGATTTCTGTTATTATGCATACTTTCTAGATGGCTTACCAGGGAATATAGATTAGAGGGTTGGAGTAGGTGCGGTATTATAGGCCAATGGAAGTGGTTAAGCAGAAATGCGTCATGAATTATTAGAAGTGAAGGAAGGTACTATACAATTGTCCATGTAGAATGATACTATTAAAAGTTCCCATCTTACTTTCCAGGAGCATGATAATCCCTCGAAAGGTCGATGTCTCCTTTGAGATGAGTATTGGTTATCCGTACCTGTCTCTGCCGTGGGGCAGACCGCTTCCCTTTCTTCTTCGTATTGGCTTTGGGAGCTAGCGCTTCTGCAGCTGTCGCTTGCAAGCCCTCTAAAACAAAAATGTACGGTTGAAACACAGACCATCTAACAATACACATACCGGATTTGAGAGCTTTGAGGAGATCGGTCTCGGTTGGAACTTTGAGCTGATGCCAGAGGTCTAGAAACTCTGGAGAATATCGGGGTTAGCAAAAAGAAAAAACACTCAGCAGCACTCGCTGTGAATCGCTAACCTTTCTCGACTTGTTTTCCCCCACTCTCTTCGTCTGGTTTGATCTCGTTCCAAAAGACCATACGCAACTGTCCGTCTTTGACTGTACGTGTGACAAGTACTTCGCCCTCCTTTTCTAATTCTTCTATTGCCTGTGGCGCCTCCTTCCATGCTTCCTTCAAGGAACGCACCATTATCCCCCCTCCTTTGCGGGTTTGGCGTTGAATTTCGGTGAGCAGAGCAGCTTTATTGCGAAAGTTGAAATCATGCTTTCAAATGCCAGCGTGAATGGCAAAACGGATAAGATGAACGGAGCCACGCACTCGATACGAATAAAGGTCTGTTTTTGGATCCCATTGGATACGGTCGTGAGCTCTGAATTTCTCCAACAAGACAAAGTCTGTGTCCAGAGGCGTATTTGTCACGATCGCCAAGTCTTGCAACCGCATGGGATTCTGGGTAGACTAACGCATCGAGAATGGATGAGCCAGGTGTGTTCGATGACACGACGAGAACGCACCTTGAGATGATTGATCGCATAGACCAGCTGGGTGTTGACATTGGTTCCCGTCCCCGTGTCGGCAGGCTGAGAGTACACGATGTCTAAGAAACCTGTTTAGAACGCAGCTCGTCGAACAAATGTCTAAAAAATCAAAGACGTGCTTGTCTTGGGCCGTTTTTTCTTTGTGGGGGTCTGTTTCTGATCGGCTGGTGCAGAGGTGTCCAATGGTGCCGGCTGTGAGTGCCATGAGGTATAGTCCTGACGATGCAGTATGCGTTTGAAGGCATCAGCGTCTTTGTTGAGGGCCATGGTGGTCGAGCAAGGACAAAGGCGCCGCCACAGTCACCAGTACCGCTGAGGCTTTTTCGGGTGTCGGTTTGGCTGACAAATGGATTTCCTTGCTACGATCCCTGTACCAGAACTTGTCTGGGGGACAGGGCCTGCTCTTTCGCTTTAACTGTAGCATTTATCCTTTCCTTTCCTTTCTTTTTGTTTCTATAGATATATTGGACATGGCCTTTTTCTCGAGGCCCACATCCTCAAATGCTGCCGTCAGGATTGTCCAACCTACCGATCATGACGACTCGGAGAAATCAAAACCTCAAATGAAGAAGGGCACGCTCATTTTAATGATCATTCCAGGTCTTTTGTCTCACCATGGTTTCACCCCAGACTCTATCCAGCGCCAGTGTAGAAATATCTTGATATACGGGTACGTGCTCATGTCTCATATCTGCTCGACGATCTCGGGGGACCGAAACGTGGTGGTGGGGCTCGCAGATCGTGCAGGTTCCAGGATAAAGGCTGTCTTTACTATCATCCACCGGTGAGCCCCCTGCGTCCCTCCCTTCCTCCTTGTTTTTCGCTCGTTTGACACAGATCGGCAAGGTCTCTGAGGAGCTATCCGCTGCGTAAGCTCATCTCGTTCTTCTGCTGATGCATCTGTGGCACCTTATACTGTGTAGACAACGCTCTGAGTCTCCCATGCCCGGCGCTCTGACCGCTCAGGCGGTCAACGCTCCTGTATTTGTACCCAAGGCCGGCATCAATGCCTTCTCCCCTCCTTCAACGCCTACCATACAGCCCGCCATAGCCTCGTAAGAATGCCTATCCCCCCTTACCCCGTCATCTACTTCATTCATAACACAGTCCTTCCCCCACCTCTCCTCCAAACGCCAATTATCAAGATAATGGCGAGTATGATTCTTACTCTTTTCAGCCTTCCGATGGCACGTTGGCCATGGACGATCTCGCTGGTCAGATGCAGGGTGTACGTGTTTTTTTTCGTTTACGTCGTGTGCCATCTCCCCTTGAGTGGTTGGTGACGAGTTGTTTGCAGCTCGACGCCCAGTTGTATGGTGAAAGTCCGGACGAACAGTCGTATTATCAGTCTGATTACGAAGATCATATGATGTCGATGAGCGGTTTCTATCCTCCATCCCAGTCCACCTTTGTCCGACAACCCGTAAGCAATTCCCTCATATCCGAGCAAGTCCATACAAACTGAACCTAACCGTGCTCTCCTCCAGCTCAACTACCACCTCTACACGCATCCGATCCCGGACACGTTCTCACCGTCCTATTTCATCTCCGACAACATCCGCGAAGAACTGCAGCAGCGTTCAGAGACTATCCGGACTGCGCCCGCCCCGGGGCTCAACCTCCCCGAAGAGCTCCAGGGGTACCACACCCTCGTCCCGCTCGAGTCCCTGAGCGGCGAGAGACGCAAGTTTTTCAGTTGGTACTCTACCGTCTACCGCGCCATCGGCTCCGCCGATGGTGCGCCGTACACGCTTCGGCGAGTTGAAAGTACGAATACCTCATCTGTTTGTGGTTTTCGTGGACACTGATGGCTGGATTTTACGTTCGTGTGCGATGGGTAGATTTTAGGCTGATGCACCAGACAGCGTTTAATGCTATTGAGATGTGGGCCCGCGTACGGCATCCGAATATCGTGCGCGTGAAGGAGGCGTTTACCACGCGCTCCTTCGCTGATAACTGCAAGTCCCCCCCCCACATCCCTTCATATCGGACTAACTCGACCTATTTTCAACAGCCCTCATCGTGGCCTACGACTATCACGCGAACGCCAAAACGCTGTACGACGAACACATCAAGCCCAAAGTGCCGACGTTCCAGAATGGACGGCTTCAGGCGCAGACGACGGTCATCCCCGAGCGCGTGCTGTGGTCGTATATTATTCAGCTGTCTGGGGCTATCAGCGTCATACATGATGCTGGGCTTGCGGCGCGCATGATTGATGCCACCAAGGTCTTGGTCACCGGAAAGAACAGGTACGAAAATGACATGACACCCTCCTCATTCGCGCATCGCTGACAACCCTCTCACCCACGCACCCCTCCTCCACCCGTCCCCCACACCCCAACACAAACTCCCCACCAGGCTCCGAATCAGCTCGTGCGGGATCGTCGATGTGCTGATGCACGATGCACGACAGGACGTGGGGATGTTGCAGCAAGAAGACTTGGTGATGTTTGGGAGGCTTTTGTTTGCGCTGTGTTGCAACAATCTGGCGGCGATGAATACGCTGTCAAAGGCTGTGGAGACGTTGACGAGGGGGTATTCGAGTGATATCAAGAATGTGGCGTTGTATCTTATTTCGAAACCGGGGCCGCATAAGGTGGGTGGCGTTTTTTGCTTTATTCAATTTTTCGATTTTGGTTGTGCTGAACGTCTCGATTGTGCTTTGTGTTGTGATTTCCCTGATGTGGTTGTGGTGGTGGTTTTGTGTTTGTTCAGACGATATCTCAGTTGATTGACATGATTGGCAAAAATCGGTTGATGGCAGAGATGGATGAGGTTCAGGGGTATGTCCCTTTTCTTTCTTCACCTCTCACGGGAACATTATACGCATACTTTTTTAAAAATCATAGCTCGGCTGATCGGTTAGAAAGCGAGCTGACGAGCGAGCTCGAAAACGGACGACTCGTGCGTCTTCTCTGCAAATTCGGGTTTATCAACGAACGGCCAGAGTAAGTGGACAATGCGCTTCCGTTGTTCGACTTGCGTTTGACGTTATGACGTTATGGCATTGTTAATATTGCGACGGTTTCGACAGATTCCCTCGTCAACCGCGGTGGTCCGAAACGGGGGACAGATACATCATCAAGCTCTTCCGAGACTACGTGTTTCACCAAGTGGACGAGAATGGAAATCCGGTGGTGAATCTGTCTCATGTGTTGACTTGTTTGAACAAGGTGAGTTTGGGTTGGCGATTTGGTGTCTTGGGAGTGATTCCGCCACGCGTGTGTGCTGGGTGGTGGTGGATGTTGTGCTGAGCTGAGCTGATCTGACTTTTGGCATGCTTTAGCTCGATTGTGGTACGGAGGAACGTATTATGCTTGTGTCGAGGGACGAACAGAGCTGTCTCGTCGTTAGCTACAAGGAAGTCAAGTCGTGCATAGAAGGGGCGTTCAGGTACGTGTCTCGCGCTGTTATTACCGATACGTGACAGTCCAGGCTGATTGAGAGCCCTTTCTTCCCCTTCCCCTTGTTTTTTATTATTTTATTTTTTTTGGTTTATCTTCGACTATCGCAGTGACCTCGCTCGCCCATCACGATGACATGTCTTTTCACACCCGTTTCCACGTTGTGTGCATGAATGCGATTTTGTACATTATGACATTATTTCAAGAGCTCCGAAAGACAAAAGAGTAGAACCCCCAGGTTATTAAAAAAGACGCGCAAAAATGATTATAAAAGATGTTTTGATTTCCTTTCTTCTGTCTGACGAGTGCGTGTGTGTGTTTGTGTCATTTTTTGGTCAGTGGAGAGGTGAGCTGGGGCTAGCTTGAGGCTCCTCCTTCCTCCCCGTCCAATGCCCCTTGTCAATGTGGCGAGTTCTGGGTTCTACCGTGGATGGCCTCACGATTTCATGAAATGTATGAACTTGCGTGTGTGCTAGAGTCAGACGCAGAATGCCCATCGTTGAAGCTTGAAGAGTCGAGTGAATCGAGAGGCTACTGTCTTTTGGGTTTCGTGACGAGTCACTCGATAAGACCTGAAAAATCAAAGAATGATGATCGATGACCCGGGTCTTATCCAAGCTTGCCCATCCGCTGTGGATCACGACGAGGACCGCCATCGTCATCGTTATCATCAACATGAACGCCCAACCCAACGATATCGACACCACCAGGGCGCTGGTCTGCGACGCGTGCTGGGATAGCTTATTCTCACTCGACTCATTCCAGACCGCGTGGACAGCCAAGAGCCTCTATGGCGGGTACGACTCAGAGAGGGTGGCTCACCTTCATTCCATACTTTCAAAGTCACCGTCAGTTTGCGGAGTTTGGGCGATAGGAATGAGTCGAGGCCAAGAGGAGGCAAGACGCTCAGATTGGTGATTAACGATAGACCTCGTGCCGTATTCTATACGTATACGACAGCTGGCAAGTGTGCACCGCGATGACACCCCCCCTCCGATTTTGCACTCATGCCGTTTTATGTGATTGTGGACACAGATGACAATGCGGCCTGCTATATTGCTGCCAGAGAATTAGTACTGGATGTCGCTTCGCTTGCGAGTTACAAGTTGGCCTCTGAATGCATTGCTGAATGCACTCGTCATCACGACTCTTGTCCAAAGCCAGATCAGACGATCCTGCCCACTCGAGTGATCGACTGCTCAGAACCCAACAGGCCCAAGATGGTCATATGCACCCAAGGCTCATATGTAGCACTCAGCTATGTATGGGGCGAAACGCAGCCATACAGCACCACTGCGAATATAGACTCCCTCGTTCGCGACGGACTCGACATCGAAAAACTCCCAAAGACCATCAAGGATGCTATACTATCGACGTGTCGCCTCGGCCTTCGTTACCTCTGGATCGACGCGTTCTGCATCCTCCAGGATTCGCGAAAAGACAAAAACAGGGAGATCAGACAGATGCGCAGGATATATCGCGATGCGTATGTGACGATCGTGGCGGCGAGTGCGGGCAAGGTGAGCGAGGGGTTCCTCCAGGATCGGGCCTGTGCCGTTGCAGGATGTTCGTCTCCCGTTTCGATGTCCAGATGGACGACTCTTGGCACGGTGTTTTTGTCGCCTGTATGGGAGCAATACGATGACACGGTGGAGCCGGTGCACGGTCGGGCATGGTGTTTCCAGGAACGCCTCCTCTCACCGCGCGTGCTCAACTACGCCTCTCATACACTGCAGTATGGGTGCCAGACGGAGACGGTGAACATTGGAAATGCCATATGCGCACCGAGAGGTGGACGGCAGCTGCCTACCTCGGTGTTCTTGGCAAGCCTGTCTTGTCCGTTGTCGCATGAGGAGATGGAGAGTGCAAGATGGGCGTGGCAGGACCTTGTGGAGGACTATAGACGTCGTGAGCTTACCGAGCCTTCAGATAAATTCACCGCGCTGGCAGGTGTCGCGGAACAGTTTTATCGAGCCTGGGGTGGCAAGTACCTCGCGGGATTGTGGCAGAACACACTGCACAGAGATATGCTGTGGTTTAAAGCTGATGATACGCGCTGCCCGAGACCGGCGAAGTATCGTGCGCCGGCGTGGTCATGGGCTGCTGTGGAAGGACGAGTGATTGCAAGGGAGATAGACGACCGTCTGAACGAAGACAAATGTGGTGGCGTCGAGGAGTGCGAGATGGTGCGCTGTGAGGTGGTGCTTGCGAGCGAAGAGGTGCCTTTTGGAGAGGTGGATGGGGGTGTTTTGGAGATGAAGGCAAGCATTCAGAAAGTGATGTGGGATCCCACGGCAGACAGAGCTGAGCTCTTCATGGAACGCGACAACAATGAGGGCGGAAGAGAGAGGGTGTGCATTGGAGAGGCGTACCCTGATACGGCGGATGAGTGTTCGGGCGATGTGTGGGCTGTTCCTGTGCGGTGGAATAAAGGACGGGGAGAGGAGCTGGTGGCTGGGTTGATTGTTGAGCGTGGCAGCGGCGAGGAGGGTCACTTTCGTTGCGTTGGATATTTTCGATCTCCCAGTAGAGAGGCGAGTGATCTGGGTTGGGGAGTCCCCGAAGCAGATGGTGGTCATTGTTTAGAGGGTATTAGTACTTACATCCCAGTGATGACCTTAGAACGGGAACTCTCACTTTTCATAAAAATCGATTTTTGCTTGCTCAATATCGAGTCCGAATCGCATGGATGAAATAGAAGAAGTTCGTAGTCCGGAAACAGGACAAAAATCAAGCCCCGGATCAGATTGACCAGACCACAGATCCTCTCATATGTCATATGGCCTGCATTTGTTGAGGTTCATGGCAATCCTTGTTCAATCAATTGTTGTGCTGTTGCTGAGGAGCAAGAGCAGCAACCATGGCCAAGGCCATATCATAACTCAGTTCTGACAGGTTATGGATGGGTTAGAGAATGGATGGTCATCCTGATTAAATATGGACTGAGTTGGGGATGTGGCAAGAAGTGTTTGTGAAGCTTATTGATTTCCTGCAGAGTCATGGGTATACTGTACTGACTCCAAGCATGTCATGCTGGAGAAACAAACTGCCATTTTTTCGTATGCCTGTGGGCTGGTCTATCTACCCACCATCTCACTGGACACTTTCAACATTCCGACATGATCACCAAGTATTTCAAGTAGATACTTCAGGCCTTCACTTCTCTAAGAAATCAATACTCAGTTTTGTGTAATACAAACTCTGATTTATTATGCTGTACCTAAGAAATCAATACTGAAGCATAATAAGTAAATGAAGATGTGAAAAAAAGACTGTATCTACTAACCTCAGTTTTGTGCAATACAAACTGAGGTGTAACTATTCTAGAAACGAGCATAAAAATGAGAAGGAAAAGTCCGAGTTTTTGGATCCCAATGGGGAAACATTTTCCCATAACTATAGGGTGAAAAGTCGGACTGTAAATGAATTATTTAGTACTTGAAATATTAGTGTAGGCTCAAATAAACTGTTGAATCATGAAAATGATACATTGAATATATAGAAATATGCCTACAACTTCCACCACTATCTACAACTCCTATATATGTCTTCCTAAGGCCACCATCAGGAAATTGGTGAGGAAATGATATGACCAGACGGAGTTTGTAATGTGTTCCCAGACTTGCCCACCTATATCAGATTATACACGGTGATATAATGGAAGATCTGAGTCAGATTAGGAGTTGTCAGCCTGACAGGAAGTCAATAGTCCTTGTCAGGTAATATATACTTGTCATAATTATTATGGTTTGGGTATCATCGAAATAATCACATATATCAATTTATCATTTTTCATCATTCTGCTCTATTAGCGTGGTTCAAAGTAAACACTGAAATATTTTCAGGAGCCTGAAAAAAAGAAAAATGGAGATTTGTAAGTGTCTGAAGCTGAAATAATTACCAGAAAGGGTATAGATGAATTCTCGATCAGATATACAAAGTCAGACTACAAAGGTTGTATATATAAGAATTCAGATCAGATTGAGCCTCCCCACAAATCCATTGTAACTATGAGTCAACACCGTCCTACAATCCGCAACCAGCATCTTGATGCTCTCAACAGTTTATTCATCAACTCACAAACAATGCTACTTAACAACTTGCTAGCTTCCCTGAAAAAACCGGCCCACTTGTCTATCGGCCTTTCCACGTCATCATCAAGTGATTCCGACTCCAGCGGCTTGGTTAGCTCCAATGTGGGATCAGAGTTTGGGTTGGGGCTCAATTTGGATAGCTTATTGCTTAGTGGCGGGTCTGATGGCATAGGCGATCTTAAAACAATCTAGTCAAAACAATATGCTAGGTACAGAGGTAAGTAAAACATTAAACTACATATATATGCAGACATATACTCACCTCAGCTTTCGGGGGGAAAGACTGAGGTAAATATGGTTGCTACGAAGGTTTATAAGCTGCAAGAAAAACAGAAGTAAAGATGTAAGTAATTTATTTTCATCAAAACGCACGGGCCAGCTGAACTACAGCTCTTTCCTAATCTAGTGTCCACACCGCTGTCATGCACCAAAGTTGATTGGTAGCATGGACAGGTGTCAATAACAAAGCGAATATTCAAAAAGACTCGCCTTTGCGCCACACAGGCACAGTGCCACGTGGAATAGTAATTAATATTGCCTTTTTTGAACTTGTGGCTGATCACCACCACCTCTATTAGGCAATCCAGTCACGCTCACCTTTGCTTTTCCATTCGGTACTTTCTGTGTTTCGGCATTTTGGCAAATTTTCGCGTCGCCACTGGCTACACATTGCATTGCGTCCTCGCTTTTGTCGTTTCCCTTACTCCCCTTCCTTTGCCTAGCCCCACCATGGGCCCCTTCCTCTCCTTTTTATTCTCACCTGACGGTCGTTTCTGGATCCCCATTCTAATCCACTTTTTCGTCACCTCCACCCTCCTCCTCCTCCTCATCTTATTTGCACCCCCACCATTTCTGATGTCACCACTTCCTATCCGCTTCCGTCGCCGATCCATTGACTACCACGTGCCACTGCTGATATCAGCAAAGCCCAGGCGGCCGGTTCAAATAGGGCAACAGGTCCATCTTTATGACGTCGATCTGCCATCATATACTATCAAAACATCGGTCGCTCGTCTTGCCTGGTTGGAGCGTGGGTGGGTAGTTTTTGAGCTGGAGAAGGTTCATCCCCTTGCGTTGCCCATGTTCATTGCCGTCCCATTCACTTGGGTACACTTATCTTTTGTCCATTGTCTTCGCTACAGCTACACCTACCACACACTGCCTGGGACTCACTTGTTCCAAATTGGAACTACTCCCCTCCCTCCCTCGTTTGATCAGGTGGTCCAACACAACCAGTCCATTGGTAAGGCCATGGAACTGTCGGATTTGGACTAGGTGGTGGACCGGTGGCTCCAGTTTCTCTTTTTTCAGCAGAACATTCATTTACAGTGCAATTATTTTTGATTTTTGAATCATTTTTATGGACACATATTTTTTAGAATGCCTGACTGACAATAAAGGAACTGTGTTGATACTGATAGTGTTTTGCCTTGCCCTTTTTTTACTGTATCTTCCCATGACATCATGATTTTCCTGCTCTCTTTTTGCTATTAGACTTTACTTTATGGCTGTACAAACCTGTGACATTACTCACAGCATTCATTGTTCTATCCCTTTCTTTTCTTTTTTTGACAATCTTATCCTGTACTACCTACGCAGGATTTGTCAGCATACATTCCTTCCTTCATGTTCTTTCTCATTCTTTTTGCACAGCTATACTGTGCATAGCCTACTTTTCTTTTACTATATAAACCCCTGTATTTTACCTTGTAAAAAAAACAAGAACTCAAATCCAGACTTCTTCTCTACTCTCAAGTTCACTACTCTGCTACTTGTGATCCAGTGTGGTCACAACACTTCCCACTTCTACTACTGTTAACTGCTGTCATTGTCACTCACTTTTTGAAAGTGATTGTCATCCCCTTCGATTAGAGTCCTTCTGAGCACTACAGTTTGTGCGTCAGGAGCCTGCTATCACTGGGAACCTCGTCACCTCGCCATCCTCGTCGATCTCAAACCTACCTTGTGCTACAATTAGCAAGGTAGTGCTCATCTATACTCGTCACTAAGCTCCTATCTTCTATAAATTCAACTATCCCTCCTCCTCAAAACCCACACTCATACACCTCTGGGTTTTACTTGGAAGGATCTTTATATGTACCACCCCACGAACAACCAGACCACTCCACTGTTCTAGGAGGCAAAGCCCATAAACAAGTTCCGTGGAATCTGGGAGGATTATGTGTTAGTTTGTTTTTGTGTGTGGTTTTCTAACAGCAGTCTCATCATCG
>NW_006763303.1:927598-940885 GCF_000218685.1 Serpula lacrymans var. lacrymans S7.9
CCTTTGTGCCTGGAGGTATGCTTGCATAGAAGCTGGAGTGGCCCAAGGCGGGAGAAGTGGGGGCCTGGTTCATAAAGAAACCAGAGTGTCCAGACACGGATCCAGAGACAGGAGAACTTGGAAGCTGGAAGGGTATATCTTGAAATGGTACATCATGCACTTGTAGATGTCTGATTTCTAAACCTTGGAGATCTTGAGCCTGCATATTGTCAAAGGAAGAACCAAAAGAGTGAGAGGAATGGTTCGTCTGGAAAAGTGAAGAAAGGGACTGATGGTAGGCTCCTGGGAAAAGGCTGGCGGCATTTGGGTCAAAAAAACTAGGATCAGTTGTGATAGATGATAGTGAAGGTAGTGATAAATTGTTTGGCAAGGAAGAAGCTGAAGATACCATGCCAGAATTGGCAAGAGAACTACTGTGATGGTTAATATGCAGAGGAATTTGACTGAATTGAGCAAATTGATTGAACGGTTGGTGTACAAAGTTGTCATTCTGGAAATGCTGATAATCCTCATACCCATGGCTCTGGGGGAGAGGTTGTTGAGGTAGCTGATTGTGGACCTGCATTGCAGGTTCACTTGCTGCATGATGGTCAGCTCAACTCCGGCTATGCTTGTTTGGGAACAACATATCAAATGCCTGTGCCTTGTAATCCTGGTCTGGATCTGACAATGTTGTGAACAAATTAAAGTTGGGGATTTTCTGCCAAAATCCATGCAGACGGTTGAAGATCTTGAATTTTGCAGTGATCATGCCTATAAATAATGCAAATAGTCAGTGGTATGTGCTACTCAAAGAAAAAGGCGACCTGAACTAACATAGGAACACACCAATTGGTCCTTTGTAGTCGGGGTTCCCTTCTAGTTGGTCAAAAGTAAGACCAGCTCCAGTATGACCCAGCATTATACAAGACTAACAGTATTTTTTCTCGAGTCTGAACAGAAAGTTATGAGTTGGCCTGACTTAAATAGATGTGAGGGGATAGTGTACAAGGCAATGTGGTTATCAACAGCTTTTGCAAACCTTCCTGGATTGGCTTTGAGAGTGCTGTGTATGATTGGATCCCTATCTCCACTGAATACAAACTGAGCTATCTCCCCATGTATCGTAACCTTGCTCGGCTTTGCCTGACCCTTCTTCCTACTCTCTTTGTTGGCATCTTCCTGGGAGTCAGAGAAGAGCAGATGTCGTTTCTGAACATTTTGTTCCAACCAATCCAGGAGACAATCTATCCGTTCTGATGTCCACTCAATGGTCAGGGGGCCTCCAGACATCTCATTCTTGTCAAATTTGTCAAGATTTTCAAGATTATTGTTGTAGTCGCTGGCAGGTTGAGTAGAGCGAGACATAGCGTGGGCGTAAATAGACTAATAGCTGTGTCTGATCAGTTCAATAATACACATCAGAATTTCAAGCGGAGTTAGCCCCATGAATTCTTTGGAAAAATAAATTCATCTATACCCAACCCTTCCTGGTAATTACTTCAGCTTCAGATGCTTACAAATCTCCAATTTTCTTTTTTCCAGGCTCCTGAAAATATTTCAGTGTTTACTTTGAACGACACTATTTTTATCATGGCCTTATGATCAACACAATTTTAGCATTTTTTGGAGCACTTAAATATGACTAATCACAGTGTAGGTGGCTGCACAGCAGAGTTGAGGACTTAGTAAAATTTGTGAGTTTTTTTATATTATCAATGCTAATTATCAAATCAAACCAGCACAAGGGCAGTGGTCTAATGGCTCAGAGGTTAGATTACCTGCAGCAGTTAGTATTTCCAACCATGTAGTCTCAAGTTCAAACCTTGCTCATGCAAAATATTAAAAGAGCAAAATTAGCTTATAAATTTACATAATCATGCCATTACTAAGTTGAATGTTGGAGTAATAAAATCTACAAACATCAATAAATATATATATACAAAGAACTACTCACAAAACATAGCGATCAATATAACAGGCTGTGACAACTTATCAACCAAATGTCATTTTGCGGCACAATAGTACTGGTAGCCTTATAATTCCATATCTACTTTGCCAGACTGATACTGCTGGTGAAAAACCTCATACTCAATCTAGGCTTATAAAGCCTTATAAATGTGATTATCAGCCTGATGCTAATTATACATATTATACACATTATAAGGCATTATAAGGCCTTATCATACTTTCACAAATTTCCTGATGACTGAGGCCACACCAGCTGCTATTGCCAACGACCCAAAACTTTGCCACTTCAAGGACACCATTGATGGCACCCATATTGCCTGATGTGACAACACCAACAAGATACTATCTTGGGGCACTGGAGCACAACACAGAAGCTACCACCCATAGGAATAGTGGTACAACTCATCAAGAGGGGGAGGTTGTCTTCATTAATGTTGGTATACACTAGGAGAGGACTTGCTGAGTCCTTCCCCATGTATTGCTCTTGTATATACTGTATACTATAATACATGAGGTACTATACAGCTGGTAAGTAAAGTTAAAAGTCCAATGCCCAGCATGTGACCAGTCATATGTTGAGTCTAGACACTGGTCAGGTGATGTGTCACGTGATTGATCATATGACTATGAAAAGTCTGAAAAGTAAAGTAAAGTAAATGGTCACA
The DNA here is from genome assembly GCF_000218685.1 of Serpula lacrymans var. lacrymans S7.9. Lineage (NCBI taxonomy): Eukaryota > Fungi > Basidiomycota > Agaricomycetes > Boletales > Serpulaceae > Serpula > Serpula lacrymans. Next base: position 930,214 of record NW_006763303.1, read on the forward strand.
TAATCAGTCACGTGACTTGGAAAATGAAGGTAAAAGTACAGTAAAAGTAAAGTGTAAGTAGGTGCTGGTGTGTCAATTGTAACAGGGAGCATGCTGTATTTGAAAAATTGATGCAGATGTAACAACTAAAGTTTTAATACTCTGGCACACAACAACAACAAGCAGAAAGGGTGATTGGAGGAGTGGATAAACTTAAGATAGGACCAAGTTGGTTGTTGGTAGACAACAGGAGGACTTGCTGAGGAGTCTCCTTGATTTATTGGGGTATATATACTACTACAGGTTTATTTGTATATATGTACTATACAGTTGATAAATATGGTGGCTAATAATGTCATAGGGCACAGCTCTTGTGACCAGCTCCACCCTGTGAAAGAGTTAGACTAAAAATACAACAGGTACTGTGCAGCATTAGAAAGTGGAGGTACAATGGGAGTCTGAAAACAAAAGAACAGTGCCGCATGGCACAAGTGTCCCAAAATGAGAAAGAAGGTTAAAAAGGAGAAAAGAAGTTGAAAGTCTGAAAACCATGTGTTGTAACAGCAAATGGTGCCTGGGTTGGAGGCTCGTCTTCAAGAGAGTTCTAGTGAGGAGTGAGGAAGGATTGCTGGCATGATGAGTGCTCTACTATGCTTTTTTATTTTTTTAATCAAGCTTTTGCCCGCAAAGATTCAACAAGGAGCAATTAGTGCTCAATCTAATGATACAAAAAGTCTCAAAAGATCACACCCCACGGTCAATCCTTGACACCTCCTCTGTCTTAGAGTATCAAATTGGACCATGGTTTCTTTCACAAGTGTATGTGTCATTAATTCACCCCTTCTCAAAGGATAGTGCATTGAGATGTATTAGAAAAAGGTGTGCTGCTTTGAAGGCCTCAACAGTCTTATCAGGAGGTACATAATCCAGTTGATTGACAATGTAGACAGCAGCCTAGTGGTTGTGCCTATTATAAGTCACAGATACAATGTTACGATTTCTACTCCTTTTATGGACTACTCATTTTTCTTACTGATTGGTTATACCATCGGACTGATGACTCATTCCCTTCACGTACATTTCTGTTTTCTTCCCAGACTACATTACCTAGTATAGTAGTTAGCCCGCAACAAGCAAACCTCCCCTAGATAGGACCTAACTCCTATCACCAATCTTATTCCCTATAAATACCCTTGTAACAGTAGTAGTATTTCTTTAATACAATTCTACACAGTTTACGCTTACAAAGCTAGACTCATAAGATCAGACTTCTACTCAGAAGAAGACCAACTCTCGTTGGAAGAACTCTACTCAGAACTATGTCCTCGAACTTGTCTTTGGATAAGTCTCTTTGAACCCTCGACAAAACCTCAGACTTTGTTAAGCACTTTGTGTGTAACATACAATTGTCCACCATTGATTAGTTAACATTTATTCAATTAAATTGGGATAGGTGTGTATATATATTATGACATGTATATCTTATAAGCTATGGCCCATACAGTATGTACTAGCATACTATCACTGATGCCTGTGATATTGATAGCATTGTTAGTTTGTGACTAGGGATGCCAAAGTTCTGTTCTGTTCTCAAACACTCTTGTCTGGACCCCAAACCAAACCTGCAGTTTAAGTGCTCAAACCAGACCGGACCTGGATTGAACCAACCAAATTGGTTCCAAGCTGTTTTCCTAAACTGAACTTTGGCATCCCTATTTGTGATAGTACAATATATACTAATATTATAAACTGGAGCTCATATAGTCAGTCCTACATTAATATAATCATTTCCCGCATAATAATACAATTAAGTCACGGATATGTATGCTTTGATATGCTCTGCAATACCATCCATGTTGATTTTCATATTGTAGTACATGTGCATGTGCATATAATTAATGTCCTTGGGCTTTCCATGGCCATCTTCATATCTGTGAGTGAGTTTGAATATGCATACTTTGATACTCAGCACTCAGTTCAAAGCTATATGGACACATGGATGGTACTGCAGTGTCACTACTGGCGGTAACACTGGAAACTAGATACACTAGGATGATAATAATGGCAACTTACATGGACATTCAAAATGACCTACAAAATACGGTAAGATAAGTGCTTGTAACAGGTTATAACCACCCATTTCTGCAGTATGATCACTGGGTATTTTTGATCTGCCTGCAGGTGTGTCAATCAAACTAATCAGACTGAGATCACACTGCTGAAGTCAATTACCAGACTGTGAAGTCAAACTCCAGTATCGGAAAAATCCACATTTGCGTATAAGGCCTGATAGGTCCCAGTAAGGCCATCAGGAGTTTGATGATGTGATAACCTGCAAAAAGCTGCAACAAGGTCTTTTTAGGTATCATCAGAAAAACCCCTTCTAGACCAGGCTGATTGGTGTGATCACAATTATTACCCATATAAATGGAAATAGCATGAACATGATAATATGGTTGACTGAAGAAGTCAAAGCAAATATTGGCCTGATAGCATGCCAGGTCCTTTACTTGGCGTATCAGGCATTATAGGGTATATTATGACCAAGAAGGTCAATTCACCACTTAATCAGAAAAGGCATGGTTTCTCTAGGGTAGAAAAATTATATTCTGCAGTATAGTGAACACAAAAGAACCATGCTAGTCTGTATGTAAGTCACAACACCATGGTAATTGCTTTGACAAGAATGAAGAGCTAGTTTCTGAAATATGGCTCACTGTGGTAATTGGTGGTAAATAAAAGTATCTTGGATGTTTACTTTACCAAATTATAGAACTTGTTTGCCTGTGATCCGGAATTTCTGTTCCATTTGGTTGGAAAATGTTGTCAGATGTAGGTTTGAGAAGTACATGTGCTGCCTGTGTGCGACTGTAAGATTGTGCAATAGTCATAATAGAGATAATACACACTAGGTATTGGGGATATGGCAGTTGTGAGAGAAAGCAGCAAACAGATGACCTAAATATGAAAACTGTTAGCTGTTCTTATATACAAGATGTGGTGGGTTTAGAGTAATACAATTCATCACAACAGATATAAAAGTTCAAATAATACCAGTAAAATCTCAAGTTTCTAACTTGAAGTTTTGAAAATCTAACCCAATAACTCAAACTCAAGCTTGTTCTATAAGCCATCATGACATTAGCAAAAACAACCAGCACAAGTGCCAGAGTGAGCTGCCTGAATCACGAGATGAAGGTGGAAACCTGAAAGATCCTCTGTGGCATCCTACATACTGTCAAAACTATTATAGTTCCCAGTCATCATCTCACAATAATGCAGCATCAGTGATTCTTGGTGGTAGCAAGCATCACAAAGGAAGCTTGGGTTCCAGAGATGAAAATCCTAAGGAGGGTGTAAAGAGTTATGGGCTAGCTGGGACCCAATCAGAAAATGACTCAGACACCAAACCTGAGTCAATCAGTGGGATTTGCAATGAACCTGCATCAAGGAGCCCAAGCATCATGATAGGATATAGCTAGGCCTGTCATGCTAATGAAAAGGGAATATACTGATTGAGCCAGCCATGGGACTAGATACCCATAAGTCCTGAGACAAGTCCAAGGAGGGAGGCAGAGTCATCTTCACATGCATTTTCAGAACTCACTCCCATAAGATGATATATTACCTCATTGTTTTCTCCCATTTCACTTTGGCTAGATAAATACAATGTAACCAAATGGGTGCAAAAACACCCCCCATTATAATTTGACCTCTTTTTCTGCCATGGTTGGTACAAAACACTTCTGGAAATGGTGGTGGTGCCCTTGTTGGCTATATGCCTGTGGTGTGTTTTATTCCTCAGATCCTTATTCCGACAATTCTCCTAATTCCATTAGCCTCAAGGCCCTAGAGATCCATCTGACTGCAATACTGCTGAAACTGTTCAATGGGCTAGTTTCAAGTGTGAGGTCTATCACAAGGTGTTTGAGGTGGCTACAAGGTCACGAAAGCCATGGCAAAGTAATGTCATGTGGTGATGATATTGACAGGATAATTCACACAGGCATACCCATTAAGTGTGTGATGGTGAGGAGGCTTGTGCTATTACAACCACCTGTGCAGCTCTTGCCAACTATCCTTGTCCAGCTTTGTTGGTTCATTGCTGCGACTTGAACCATGATCAACCGAGACTATGCAGCAGTTATATGTTGATTCTATCCAAGCACCAACAAAAGGGGTAAGGGAGAATGACAAAAGTGAGGGCACAATGTGCAGCGAGTGGCGACGTGAAAAATTGCCAAAATGCCAAAATGCAGAAAGTACGAAATGGAAAGCAAAGGTGAGTGTGACTTGATTGTCTAATAGAGGTGGTGCTGATCAGTCACTTCATTTTTGACCTGTCCATGGTACCAATTGACATGGGTGTATGACAGTGTACTGGCACTGATACCTGTGATATTGATAGCATTGTTAGTTGATGCCAAAGTTCTCACCGACACTTTGAGCCAAACACGACGGTAATATTATAAACTGGAGCTGGTATGGATTAACATACATCTTGATGAGTCGCACGGGTGGATTGAAAGTCCGGTGGTAGAGAATGCTGGATTGGGTTTGTTGCAGTCGAGCATGGCGCTGTCGTTTCCCCGCATGCAGTCGCTGCCATACGTGCACCGCAGACAGCCCACCAAGCAGCGTTTCTTCGTGCTCGATCTCTCCCAGGTCCTCTTCGACTTTGTCATTCAGCTCCTCCCCACTCCAGACGAAATCGCAGTCAAGGAGGACGTCAGAAAGCTCCTCGAGAGACTCATCCGCACCATCGAACCACACTCCCGTCTCCTCTCCTTTGGCAGCACCGCAAATGGCTTCAGTCTACGCAACTCTGGTGAGCCTACTTTCACCTCCTGGAATCCCCGCTGACTGTCCCAGACATGGATCTCTGCTGTCTCATCGACTCGGGGGAACGTCTCTCCTCCTCTGATCTCGTCACCATGCTCGCTGACCTCCTCGAGCGAGGTACTCTCTCTCTCCTCTCTTTCCCCCACCCACTCACCCCCACACAGAAACAAAGTTCCACGTCAAGCCACTCCCCCACGCCCGCATTCCCATCGTCAAGCTCTCCCTCGACCCCTCCCCAGGCCTCCCCCTCGGCATAGCCTGCGACATCGGCTTCGAGAACAGACTCGCTCTCGAAAATACCAGACTCCTCATGTGCTACGCCATGATCGATCCCACACGCGTACGCACCCTCGTCCTCTTCCGTAAGTCCACCCCTCCCTCCTCCCTCCCCATCTCATCCTCTCTCCCAGTCAAAGTATGGAGCAAACGAAGGTAGGCCGCGTGCACGTCCCTCGTTCACATGCTGATCTCCCTTAGGAAAATTAACTCGCCCTATCAGGGCACCCTCTCCTCTTACGGCTACGTCCTCCTCGTCATCTACTTTCTCGTACACGTCAAGAACCCACCCGTCCTCCCAAATCTACAACAAATGCCCCCCCTCCGCCCCATATCTCAGGTCCGTGCCTCCTTTGCTCTCACCACTTCATCCCCTCATCGCCTGCAGGAGGATACGCAGCTGGCTGGCTATAATACCTGGTCCGTCTCCCCCGTCCTCGCTTGTGTGTTGACTTGACGCCCCCTCCAGGTTCTTTGATGATATAGAGCTGCTCAGACAGCGCTGGCAATCCTCTAATACAGAGAGCGTTGCAGAACTGTAAGTCACCCCTCCTTACCCTCACTCTCCTCACTCACACCGGCACGCAGATTAATAGATTTCTTCCGATATTATTCACGCGATTTCTCATACAACACAGGTGTGGCTTCTATAAGAGCGGGCTTGCTCAAGAAGGAAAGTAAAGGGTGGCAGAATGACGTAAGATTTCTCTTTTTTTTTTCGTCTGCCTTTGGGTTTCCTACCCGGCGGTCTCAACAACACGCTGTCTGCCGTCTCCTTTGATTCTGCGATGGTGCTGACGAATGCTTGTGTTTAGCTATCTAGTGGGAAATATAATGATGCGAGAGAGAGGAATCGGTTTTGTATAGAGGTGCGTTGTGTTTGCTTTGCGTTCTTCATCCATACCCTTCCATCCATACCTTTCCACATTCACGTTCTCCCACACACCCTTTCACATTCATACCCCTCCTTGTTGCCACGTTTGATGCCTGTTACTGACGTGCATCTTGATTTTTCTTTTTTGTCATTTGCTAACATTTGGCGTTGGCGTTGATGTTGGCGATGGCGATGAACAGGACCCATTCGAGGCTGATTTTAATGTAGCGAGGTGTGTGACGAAGGATGGGTTGTATCTCGTGAGTAGTTTTTTTATCATTGGTTTTTGGATTTTTGGGATCTTTTCCACTCTTGCCCTCCTCGTCTTTACACTTACCTAAACCCATCCCGTCCGATTCAACTCACTTCTCCCATCTACCTTCAACCCAACCTCGACTAACATCTCCCACCCCCATCTAGATCCGAGGCGAATTCATGCGCGCCTCGCGCATCCTCTCCACCCGCCCACGCGCCATACTCGCACTCGCGCAGCTGTGTGAGGAGAGGAAGGAGGTGGAGGTGGAGGTGCGGGAGGGTGTCGGGATGTCGCCGACGGTGGTGCAAGGACAGGGAATGGGAGAGAATGGGACGACGGGCGTGCTGTTCGTCCCTCCGCGGTTGGCGTACCCGCCTGGGGGACGTGGGTTGTTGAGCGTTGCGACTGCTTCGACCTCGACTTTGACGGCTTCGGCTTCGATTTCAGCGCCTTCGACGGCGGCTTCGACACCTACGACGTTGACGCCATCGACTGCGGCTTCGACGCCGACCGTTTTGACGATGAGGGCCACTGGGGAGGAAGAAGAGGGGGAGAGAGCGCATGTGGAGTTTGATATACCGCTGAAGCGGCGGGAGTGGACGAGTGCTGCGCCGCCCATGGTGCCACCGCCATCGTCGTCGCACCTGCCACTGATCTTGGTGACGGTGCAGGAGGAGCAGGAGCAGCACAAGCAGAGTGAGTTTGGGCCTGGGCCTGGGCAGGGGTTGGTGGTGGCGAGTGCGAGTGTGCCGACTTCGACGGAGGCGAGGGCGGTTGGGTGCGGTGAAGATGGTCAGGAAGGTGAAGGTGAAAGGGAAGAGGAAGGGGAGGAAGAGGTGGAGGAGATTGCGCTCGCTCGAACGCCTATCTCTGCGATGATGACGATGCCGGTGGAGATGGCGATGTCGATGCGGGATGGTGTGGATGTGGAAGCTGGAGAGATAAGCGAGGGTGGTGTTGGTGCTGAAGCGGTTTTGCGTTCGCGGCCACCACCGCCACCACCGCCAGATTCACAACAGCAGCAAGAAGGGCAAGAAGGCGAGGGTACTCCCTCAAAGCACTCGACACTCGATCTACTAGAGACGACGCGCCGCGCGGTGTTGGCGTCGACCGGCGAACCGGCGCGGGAAGCGGCGCAGGAGAGGGAGCAGAGGAGGGGAGGCGGGAATCGGTTCTCGTGGCCGTCTACGCTGCCGTTGCAGCTGGCGTATCCGGTTCAGGTGGATGCTGGGGGCTCGTCGTCGAGTGCGGCGGGGGCTTCGAGTACGGCGGCTGGGGCGGGGGCGTCGAGTGTAGGGGGATACGGTGCGGCGGGGTATACGACGATAGGGGGATATGCGATGGCGAACCTTGGCGCGGGCTATGGTGGTGCGGCGGGGTATTCGATGGCGGGGTATGCGATGGCGAACCTGGGGGTGGGATATTGCGCGGCGAGCTATGGTGCGCCGCGTCATCATCCATCGCACCCGCAGCACGTACAGCAGTCATCGCACGCGCAGCATCCACAGCATAATGCTTCCTCGTCGTCATCGTCGTCTGCGTCCTCGTCGTCTACGATTTATTATGAGACGGAGGCGCTCTCGCGGCGGGGTGGTGCTGCTGGTGCAGGAGGAGGAGGGGTTCAGGCGTATGCGTATTACTCGCCTTCTTCTCCGGCGCCTTCGGGATCTGGGTCAGCGTTGGCGTCGGGGTCAGGGAGGGCTGTGGCAAGGACGGCTGGGACGACTGGGTTGGTAGCTGCGACGGGGTCGACGAGGACGGGATACGCACATGGTCATGGCCATGGTCACGAGACGCCGTTTATACCGCGGTATCGGATCCAGCCCTCGTCGTCGTCTTGGTGGGGAGGGATTGGATCGGAGGTGGGGAGTGGGAATGGGATGGAGATGGGAGCAGGGAAGGGGAAGGAGAATGGGAATGGGAATGGGAATGGGACGGGGGGCACGGAGTCGTCGATGTCATCGCTGTCGTCGTCGATCTCGTCTGTGTCGTCTGTGTCAGGATCAGGATCAGGATCGTGGGCGTCGGCGTCGGCGTCGTCATTATCGCCGTACCAACATACTGAGCATTCGCATACGCACGAGCACGAGCACGAACATTCATATACGCATACCCACTCGTATACCCACTCGCATACGCTGTCTACGGCTACGGCTACGACTACGGCTAAGGCTACGGCTCAGGTTCAGGTTCAGGCTGCTGGCATCCCTCTCACCCCTTCCTCGTCATCGTCGTCGTCGTCGTCGTCATCATCATCACCAGCGGGCGCTCGTTTGTCGCAGAGTGCGGAATTGGGGGATGAGGCGAGGGGTGGTGCGTCAAGGTCGGGATCGAGGTCTGTGTCGAGGGAGAAGGAGAGGTCTACGTCCGTGGGTGTACAGGGTGTGAGGGAGAGAGCAAGGACGGGGACGACGTTGTACGGAAGCGACTCTTCTGCGTCTTCATCTACGAGTTGTGCTACTTCGTTGTCTCTGTCGCCGTCGCCTTCTCTGTCTCTGACGCTGGCGAGTCGGCGAGAGGGGGAGGGATGTGGGGCTGAGGCGGAGGGGTCAGGGTTGGCGGAGGGGTCGACAAGAGAGGCGTCCAAGTCGGGTAGTGAGAATGGGGGTGGTGGCGTCGACATCGTCAATGAAGGTGATGAGAGCGATAACGTGGTTGATGAACCGACCACTGAGGAAACTATCAACTGTGAATCAAGTCATCATCATCATCCGCTCTCTATCTCAGAGCTCGGGCGGGTAGGGCGGAGGCGGGATGTGAGTGTCATTGGATATCATCGTCTGCTGCCGCCTTGCTGAAGCTTCAAGGAAACCCTTGCTTTTCTACATCCCTGCCGTTGTTCACTGTGTGTGTTTTGTTGCGTTTCTTTGCTACTTTTTCACGGTTTTTCGCAACCTGTCGTTTTTCGCGTTTTTACGACCTACCCATCACACTCGGTTTTCGATTTCGACTTTTTTTTTTTTTTTTTGGTTTTGGTTCCGTTTACGCATCATGAGCAGTGTCAGTTATCGCCATCATCATCTCAGTTGTCGCAGTCTCAGCTACCGCCATCTCCATCTCAATCACATTTACCCCCATCTCGATGTCCACAATCTCAGCTACCCCAGTCTCAGCTGCCACCGTCCTTTCCCCCGCCCATTCCCCCAATGCCGTTTTCGCAAATGGACGAGTTCGAGGTCATTGCGATGTTCTTCCCTCGCTATTCGTTTTTCTCGTTGATGCTGTTTATGCTTTTTGGCCATAGGTTACCGAGGAATAGAGTGATACCTTGATGGATGAGGAAGCGGCGTTGTCGTTGTTGTTTCGGTTTTAGGAGTCTTTTGGGCGTTGACGCTCGTATCTTTTTTTTGTGTTTTTGATTCTGCTTAGTGTTACTTTGTGATCTTTTTTCACTCCTTAACCTTAGATCCTTTTTTTACTATTACCGTTTTACTAAAAACCCGTTTGATGCTTTTTGCTTTATTTGCTTTGGATTCGGATTTCGACATTGTCAAGTTGGGGAGATGAGCATGGGATGGACTGTTGAGGATCGATTCTTCCGAGTCTTGCCCCCCGCCCCCGGCTTATATTTTGCATAGTTGCATAGTTGCACATCCGCATATCTGCATATTTTTTTTTTCTTTCTTTTTCTGCTGTGATTTAAAGTATTGAGGTGGAGCGAGTCTTTGATATCATTTGGCATTGGCATTCAAGCGAGAGCGAGGAGATAGGGAGGAGGAGAGAAGGAGACAGGAATGAGGGAGGGAGAACAGCAAGCCTGGGTCTGGATTTTACCCCTCGAAATAGTCGTATTCAATACTCAATACATACTCCATCAATCATACCATCATTTTGCTAATCCGAGCATTTTTACACACTTTTTGATAAGGCTCTCTCGAGTAGTTGTCTTTTTGTTTTAAAGAGAGAGAGAAAAAAGAATAGGAATGGAAAAGGAAATTTAGTTTGGCTGGTACAGGATGGGTGATGTTGGTTTGGTTTGATTTTGGGATAACACATACACATCGATATATACGTCGTTTGGACCGTAGTGCTACGCTTGATTGTGCAGTGCTGGATGGGGAGTTTAGATACTCTCTTGAAAGGAAGAAAGGAAGATGGTGATGGAGAAGATGGAAAAGTTATCCAGCGAAGATGACGTGGGATTGAGCGTTGCGCAGACGAACGAGCGATGACGACGACGGGACTACTCTTGCGCCACAAACGGATTGGCGATCTCTTCTAGGCCGTCGACGGGGCTTACTAGGGTGATGGTGGGTCCTCGGAGGACGGCGAGGCCTAGTGAGCGGGAGTGGGGCTCTGGTTCTGAGAGGGGTGGATGTGAGTTTGGAGGGAGGAGAGGGAGAGAGGGAGGAAGGGAGACTGACCGTTGATCTGTTCTTCGACTTCGTCCAAGACGAGATTCAGTAGTTGATCGTATCCTTTGAGGATTCCTACCACTGCAAAAG